>NC_135712.1:6207785-6553766 GCF_964656455.1 Halichoerus grypus
CAAATTTTTATATAGTTATTTAGTGTATTTAAGATTACTGAAGGCAATGTTTCTTAATTTCAGTATTGTAAGACTTACTACAAAAAGGTGTAAACATAGCAAAAAAATGAAAAGCATAGTTTTACAACATTCTCTAGTAAAAGCTTTGCATTATCTCTATGTGTAAGACTTCATCAGAATAAGGAATACATTTAAACTATGTTAACTTAAAGATTATCATTTATTAAACAGTCTTGGATGCTGATTTCTAGCTTCATTTATTATGACTTGTATGGAGCCCCAATGGGGTGTTCAAGCTTACCTTTGAGTCTGGAGGGGGAGCTAAACCCAGAAACGAATAAATAATATTCTCTTCTTTTGCAGAGAAGAAAGAGTCAAAATCCTTGAAGCAAAGAAAAAGAATGTTTAAACCCCACTGCGCACTTGTGAGCCAGAATATTTACCTAAGTTGATCTTTTTTTATTAGTCATTAAGTTAGAGGTTAACACAAAATGTTATCCCAGTTTGTTTTGTCAAAGACACCTAACCCCAAAAGTTAAGAAATCTCTAACCATGAACTTTACGTTTGTTTTTATCATTTCACTGGGCAGAATACAGAGCAGTGAGAACACACACACACACACACACCTGTTCATGCTCAGGAATTGCTGACAAGACTCAGATATACAGAGTGAAAGGATTCTCCACAAGTGTCATAACTTTAGCTGGCTTCCTTATCATTTGGCCCCATGGATTTGGACCCTGAGCAGCTGAGACTAAGACAACACAGGATTTCTCTAATAGCTTCTACGGGATAAGACCCATCTCAGACCTTCTGATACCAGCAGCCACAGGATTATGGAGGGCTTACAGTGGCACCTGTTTCGGTAAAGTGGGAAAAACTACTGAGTGAGGTGAAACCTGGTAGCTGATTGAAATCTGGAGCTCAGTGAAGCCCCCCCTCGCTTGCTCCCCCAGGCCCACCCAGGGGTCCAGCCCTAAACCCAGTCTTCAGTAGCATGGTTGTCAATAGCTCAGAAGAGTTTCATTTCATATAATTAAAATCTAGGAGATATTCTCCAGACTACTTCATGACTGCCAAACTCTGTCATCCGGGCAGCGGTCAGTTTCTTGACACACTGAGGGTGGTGTGTCTGGCCGGCTTGAACAGACAGAGCTCAAACCAGCTTAGTCATGTTACCACCCACCCTACTCTTATGTGTTAAGAAGCTTAAAACCAAATACAGGCCACTGACATTGGGAAGAAAATGTTACGTATTCTTTGTGTCATTCTTACCCAAAGCTTTATTATTTTCCTATCTGTTGCCCAGATTCACTCAGTGGTTAATTGTATTCTTTTACTCTGCATGCATTTTTGTAAGTTGACTCAAAACTTAGTTGAAGGAAATAGAGCATCAAGAGCAAGTGATCCTTTGGTATCGATTCCTGGAGCACGCACTCGCAAGATGTTAAAGATTACATGATAGAGGGGCGCCTGGGTGGCTCAGTCAGTTGAGCATCAGATTCTTTTTTTTTTTTTAATTTTTTTATTGTTATGCTAATCCCCATACATTACATCATTAGTTTTAGATATAGTGTTCCATGATTCATTGTTTGTGCATAACACCCAGTGCTCCATGCAGAACGTGCCCTCCTCAATACCCATCACCAGGCTAACCCATCCTCCCACCCCCCTCCCCTCTAGAACCCTCAGTTTGTTTTTCAGAGTCCATCATCTCTCATGGTTCTTCTCCCCCTCCGATTTCCCCCCCTTCATTCTTCCCCTCCTGCTACATTCTTCTTCTTTTTTTCTTTCTTAACATATATTGCATTATTTGTTTCAGAGGTACAGATCTGAGATTCAACAGTCTTGCACAATTCACAGCGCTTACCAGAGCACATGCCCTCCCCAGTGTCCATCACCCAGTCACCCCATCCCTCCCACCCCACCCCCCACTCCAGCAACCTTCAGTTTGTTTCCTGAGATCAAGAATTCCTCATATCAGTGAGGTCATATGATACATGTCTTTCTCTGGTTGACTTATTTCGCTCAGCATAATACCCTCCAGTTCCATCCACGTCGTTGCAAATGGCAAGATCTCATTCCTTTTGATGGCTGCATAATATTCCATTGTATATATATACCACATCTTCTTTATCCATTCATCTGTTGATGGACATCTTGGCTCTTTCCACAGTTTGGCTATTGTGGAGATTGCTGCTATAAACATCGGGGTGCACGTACCCTTTCGGGTCCCTACTTTTGTATCTTTGGGGTAAATACCCAATAGTGCAATTGCTGGATCATATGGTATGAGCATCAGATTCTTGATCTCAGCTCAGGTCATGGTCTCAGGGTCATGGGATTGAGCCCCACATCAGGCTCCACACTCAGTGGGGGGTCTGCTTGAGATTCTCTCCTTCTCCCTCTGCTGCTCCCCCCACCCATGTACTCTCTCTCTAAAATAAATAAATAAATCTTTAAAAAAAGATTAGGGGTGCCTGAGTGGCTCAGTTGTTGGGCGTCTGCCTTCGGCTCGGGTCATGATCCCGGGGTCCTGGGATCGAGCCCCACATTGGGCTCCCTGCTCCGCGGGAGGCCTGCTTCTCCCTCTCCCACTCCCTCTGCTGTGTTCCCTCTTTCGCTGTGTCTCTCTCTGTCAAATAAATAAATAAAACCTTTAAAAAAAATAAAAATAAAAAATAAAAAAAGATTATATGATAGAATGCATTAGTAGTAGTAGAGAGTAGGTGAAATATAATAAAGTAAATTTATTCTATTTTTCAAAAATTCCATAAAGATCTGTAACTTCTCTAGTTGGCCAATTCTAGAAGCTTTCAAATCAAGAATGGTTTTCTTTTTTTTTTAAGACTTTATTTATTTCAGAGAGAGACAGCATGAGTGGGGGGTGAGGGGCAGAGGCAGAGGGAGAAACAGACTTCCTCAGGGAGTCTGACGTGGGGCTCGATCCCAGGTCCCTGGGACCATGACTCTTGAGCCAAAGGTAGATGCCCAACAGACTGAGCCACTCAGGTACCCCAAGAAAGGTTTTCTTATCATTGAGTGAATTGTCTTTTGCTTCAACTTAGGTCCAAATAGCTTCTTTCTTTTTCTTTTCTTTTTTTTTTTTTTTTTTTAGGTCCAAATAGCTTTTCTAACTTCCGAGGACTGAACAACAATTTTTCATTATTTTTGACTTGACGCTAACAAATAGATACAGAAAATAATGAGTATGAAATGGTTTTTCAACTTCCGGTTATGGTAGTATAGTAGATTAGAGGCCCTGAAACACTCTCAAAAAACAATTTTTTTAAGAAATTAAAAAATTTTAAATTAAAATTTAAGAAAAGAAGTACAGATCCATTGTTAAGCTGATACAAAAGGAAAGATCATTGCCAGGTGAGACCAGGGATTCTAAGAATAAGTACACACCAAGGCAGAGTTTCTGACAAAACCAGTAGATCTTTATGCCCACTTTGATGCCACAGAGACTAAAGGCAGGAGTAGATAAAGCCTAGAGCCTACTCACGGAGGGGAGTTTTATAAAAGGAGGGCAGCATGGGAGAGAGTGAAGGAAGCAGGCAGAGGGGGCAAGGAAAAAGACAGTTTCCCCACGAAAGAATGACAATTAGACTGACAATTGGCTTCTTAACAGCAACACAGAAGTCAGAAGAAAGTGAAATCATAATTTCAATGTCTTTAGAAAAAAAAAACACCAACCCAGAATTTTAGATCCAGCAAAACTATTTTTTTTTCATGAAACTATTTTTAGGCATGAGAGTAAAATAGACATTTTTTCTGAAAAATGTCATTTTTAAACAAAAATTTAGAGAATTTACCACCAATAGACACTCACTTAAAGACACTTTTAGAGGCTATATTAGATCAAAGGAAATGATTCCAGATGTATTATCTATGATGCAAGAAGAAATCATGAGCAAAGATATTAATAAATATGTGCATAAATCTAAACCTCAACAAGTATTGACTACAAAAACAATTAGAAACATCTAATTTGTGGGGTGGAATGAAGGCCAACCATCTAAAGTACTAAAAAAACAAAACACATGTAAATAGGGAAACGGTGATTAAGGTGTTAAGGCTCTTTTAATGTTTGGCGCATACACAGTTGTACATTTTGTTATTCCTCTTTAAAGCTCTGTATTTTTATCACATGACACATTTCATAATAAGTTTTTAATGACGTGAAATAGCTTGTCCAGTAACATCTATGCACTGAGAGTGCCCTGCCCCCGCCCTAACTGGGCTTGGATCCTGCCTCCCTTGCAGCCTTGAGGATGCTTGCCTTGCTGAATGGCCAAGGTCCCCTTTGGTTGTGTTTAGGCCCAGGCAGGCACCCAGCCCTTACCTGGGCTAAGACGCACAGATTCCAACTTGGCATTGACTGACATGTCTGTACTTTCAGTTAGTATTCCTCTGCCAGGTGGGTAACCTGGCCTCCGCTGTGCCTGGCTTTCCATCAGGTGTCTCCTTTTTCTAGCTAACGGTTTTCTGCCATGTCCTCGGGATAACATCTTCATCCGTTCTACATAGATAGAACAGCAGGAGATTGCACTGGCAGGGACAGGATGGTGCTCAGAACTACCGTGAACGTCCAGTCCCCTTACTGCCATGATGCGAGAAATCCATTGCTCATCCGTGAGGTTCCCACTACCTGCCACCATCATCAGGTGTGGTGTATGGGTGACCATTCAAGATGAGGCCAATGATTCAATATAAATAATAATTATTCTTACAGTAGGCATTTCAATCTCGTGGAAAGACACACTGAGTGACCATCCAGATTCATGCCATTTTATTTTTTTTTCTTTGCTCCACATCTTTTTTATTCATTCATAAGTTTTGTATTTTTTTGGGTTTTTTTATTATTGTGTTATGTTAATCACCATACATTACATCATTAGTTTTTGATGTAGTGTTCCATGATTCATTGTTCAGATTCATGCCATTTTAAACCTGACATAGTCTTGGGAACCTTTGAGTCTCCTTTTAAAATCTGAACCTACAATACAAATAATCATTTTTAGCTACTTTCTGGAAACAAAGCCCTCTGCCTCATTAATGCACTTTTGTTAAGAGTGTCCACAGACTGCAGAAAGGCAAATTCAGCAATTTGCTCATCAGATAAACTACACTAATACCTCTCTGAAGGCAGAAATGAAAAGAATTAATATTAACAGTTAAAGATAAAATAATTTATAGGCTCAGGGCACCTGGGTGGCTCAGTCATTTAAGTGTCCAACTTTTGATTTTGGCTCAGGTTGTGATCTCAGGGTCCTGGGATAGAGCCCTGCATCAGGCTCTGAGTTTAGCAGGGAGTCAGCTTGAGATTCTCTCTCTCCCTCTCCCTCTACTTCTCCCCCTGCTGGCACACACACGCACTCTCTCTCTCAAATAAAAAAATAAAATTAAAATAATAATAATAATAATAATAATTTGTAGGCTCATCTCATTAGATCCATACTTATAATAGGAAAATATCACAATATTTCTATCTATATTCTATAGAATATCACAAATATTCTATTACAAAATAATATATACTGAAATATTATAAATATATATCCAAATATTACAAAATAATCCTCTTAAAAAGTAGAAGTCTTTTTCTTAGGAAAGGGGAAAACTTTTCTTTTTCCTCCACAACTAAAATGAAAAAAATCACTAGATCACAGCAAAATGGGATAAGAAATGCCTTCAAGGTTTCTTTTCATAGCAAAAAATATTGCAGAACTTTTACCCTAAGAGTTAACATAGGTTAAAAGCTACACACGTCAATATTTTCTCTACTATAACTAACTTAATTTAAAAGGACAGTTAAAATAAGCAAAAGTAAGAGATTTAAAATACTACTTTCACTGGAAAAGTACTAGAAGAAAAAATGAAATTATTCTTTTGATAACTTCAGAGTGCAGAAAGTTTTCATAAGTAAGACTCAGGATCAGGAACCATAAAGAAAAAAGATTAATGAATTTGTTTTCATAAAAAAATGTTTTAAGTTCTGCATTCCAAAAAAAAATATATCACTTTAAAAAGCCAAAAGACACTAGCCTTTGGAGATGTATCTTGAAAGAAGTTGCTGTGGCCGATGTCAAAGAGGTTACTGCCTATGTTCTCCTCTAGGATTTTGAAGGATTCCTGTCTCACATTGAGGTCTTTCATCCATTTTGAGTTTATCGTTGTGAATGGTGTTAGAGAATGGTCGAGTTTCATTCTTCTGCATGTGGCTGTCCAATTTTCCAAGCACCATTTATTGAAGAGACTGCCTTTTTCCATTGAGTATTTTTTCCTGCTTTGTCAAAGAATATTTGACCATGGAGTTGAGGGTCCATATCTGGACTCTCTATTCTGTTCCATTGGTCTATATGTCTGTTTTTGTGCCACTACCATGCTGTCGTGGTGATCACTGCTTTGTAATAGAGCTTGAAATCTGGCACCGTGATGCCCCCAGCTTTGTTTTTCTTTTTCAACATCTCCTTGGCGATTCGGGGTCTTTTCTGATTCCATACAAATTTTAGGATTGTTTGTTCCAGCACTTTGAAAAATGTCTTTGGAATTTTGATCAGGATGGCACTGAAGATATAGATTGCTCTGGGGAGCATAGACATTTTAACAATGTTTATTCTTCCGATCCATGAGCATGGAATGTTTTTCCATCTTTTTGTGTCTTCTTCAATTTCTTTCATGAGTGTTCTGTAGTTCCTAGAGTATAGATCCTTTACCTCTTTGGTTAGGTTTATTCCAAGGTACCTTATGGTTTTTGGTGCTATTGTAAATGGAATCGTTTCTCTAATTTCTCTTTCTACAGTTACATTGTTAGTGTATAAGAAAGCAACTGATTTCTGTGCATTGATTTTGTATCCTGCCACATTACTGAACTGCTATATGAGTTCTAGTAATTTGGGGGTGGAGTCTTTTGGATTTTCCACATAAAGTATCATGTCATCTGCGAAGAGAGAGAGTTTGACTTCTTCTTTGTCAATTTTAATACCTTTTATTTCTTTTTGTTGTCTGATTGCTGTTGCTAGGACTTCTAGTACTATGTTGAACAATAGTGGTGAGAGTGGGCACCCTTGACATGTTCCTGATCTTAAGGGAAAGGCTCTCAGCTTTTCCCCATTGAGGATGATATTCACTGTGGGTTTTTCATAGATGGATTTTATGAACTTGAGGAATGTTCCCTCTATCCCTATACTCTGAAGAGTTTTAATCAGGAAAAGATGCTGTGAGACAGGAATCCATCAAAATCCTAGAGAACATAGGCAGTAACCTCTTTGACATCGGCCACACCAACTTCTTTCAAGATACATCTCCAAAGGCTAGTGAAACAAAAGCAAAAATGAACTTTGGGGACTTCATCGAGATAAAAAGCTTCTGCACAGCAAAGGAAACAGTCAACAAAACAAAGAGGCAACCCACAGAATGGGAGAAGATATTTGCAAACGACACTACAGATAAAGGGCTGGTATCCAAGATCTATAAAGAACTTCTCAAACTCAACACCCAAAAAACAAATAATCAAGTCAAAAAAATGGGCAGAAGACATGAACAGACACTTCTCCAAGAAGACATACAAATGGCTAGCAGACACATGAAAAAATGTTCATCATCATTAGCCATCAGGGAAGTTCAAATCAAAAGCACATTGAGATACCACCTTACACCAGTTAGAATGGCAAAAATGGACAAGGCAAGAAACAACAAATGTTGGAAAGGTTGTGGAGAAAGGGGAACCCTTTTACACTGTTGGTGGGAATGCAAGTTGGTACAGCCACTTTGGAAAACAGTGTGGAGGTGCCTCAAAAAATTAAAAATAGAACTACCCTACAACCCAGCAATTGCACTCCTGGGTATTTACCCCAAAGACACAGATGTAGTGAAAAGAAGGGCCATATGCACCCCAATGTTCGTAGCAGCAATGTCCACAATAGCCAAACTGTGGAAAGAGCTGAGATGCCCTTCAACAGATGAATGGATAAAGAAGATGTGGTCCATATATACAGTGGAATATTACTCAGCTATCAGAAAGGATGAATACCCAACTTTTACATCAACATGGATGGGCCTGGAGGAGATTATGCTAAGTGAAATAAGTCAAGCAGAGAAAATCAATTATCACATGGTTTCACTTATTTGTGGAACATAGGGAATAGCATGGAGGATGTTAGGAGAAGGAAGGGAAAAATGAAGGGGGGGAAATCGGAGGGAGAGATGAACCATGAGAGACTATGGACTCTGAGAAACAAACTGAGGACTTTAGAGGGGAGGGGGGTAGGGGGATGGGTTAGTCCAGTGATGGGTATTAAGGAGGGCACGTACTGCATGGAGCACTGGGTGTTATACGCAAACAATGAATCATGGAACACTACACCAAAAATTAATGATGTAATGTACGGTGATTAACATAACATAATAAAATAAAATTTTTTTTAAAAAGCCAAAAGACAAAAAATGTGGGGGAAAAAATTGCAACATCTATGGTCATAAAAAGGATACTTTCCTTCACAAATGAAGACTCTTACAAACTAATAAATATAACCTGTAACCCAATAGAAAAATAGCAAGTCATAGGGGGAAAAAAGATAGCTTATAAACATAGGAGGGGCGCCTGGGTGGCTCAGGCGTTAAGCGTCTGCCTTCGGCTCAGGTCATGATCTCAGGGTCCTGGAATCGAGCCCCGCATTGGGCTCCCTGCTTGGCAGGGGGGCTTGCTTCTGCCACTCCCACTGCTTGTGCTCTCCTGCTCTCTCTCTATCAAATAAATAAATAAAATCTTTAAAAAGGAAAAAAATAAAAAAAAAAACAACATAGGAAAAGATGTTCAGCCTCACTCACATAGACAGAAATTCAAGTCAAAGCAGTAGAATATATTTTTCATCTAATAGACTGGCAAAGTTCCAAAAGTTTGCAAAAAGAACATTGTCAAAGTCACAGGGAACTAGCCACTCTCAGCGAGGCTGGTGGAAATGTAAGTTGGCACAAGTACATTACAGGGCCACATGCCAACACCTTCTGAAATGCAAAATGCATGCATGCTTTAACCCAGCACATCTTCCAGGATTTTATCCTCCATACATATATTCACACTGAATACAAGGATCTGTGTATATAAAGAGATTTCCTGCAGCATTGTTTGTATGCTGAATGTTTCCTGAATGTTCCCCAGTAGAGCACTGTGTCGATAATTATATCACATACAATGGAACGCTTTGCGGCTGTTAAAGGAAGGCGTACGGGCAGCTATGCAATGATCCCTGAGATCTGGTTAGTAACTGACAAAAAGCAAACATGTATAGCACACTCCCATTTTTAAGTAATATACAATATATATCTATATAATGTCTACTGTATTATAGATATTATAGGTATCTATAAGATATATATAATTTATATTATAAATATACATAGAAAATTTCTGGAAGGTCAAACAAGAAACTGCCAACATTGGTCAGTCAAAGCAGGAACGACTACATCATTTGCGGGGTCCCCATGCAAAAATGAAACATGGGGTCCCTGTTTCAAAAACTGTTGTGGATTTCAAGACAGTAGGGCATGGAACCAAGCAGAGAGCTCTCTTGAGCATGGGGTCTGGGTGACTTCCCAGATCACAGGTCCATGAAGCCAGTCCCCTCGGGGGAAGGAACTAGAGTCACAGGGGTCTGACATGGGAGAGAGACTAATTTTTACTGGAGATAATTTTTGAACCATTTTAATTTTTCAGTGTGCACATGTATTATTTTTTCAATTATTAAAAAAATTATTAAAAAATCAAAACTGCCCACCACCACTATTCCCTTCTTCATCCAACAAGAGCCTCAATTCTTAGAAATAAGGGTCATGGTGGAGGGAGGTCAAGAGGTAGGGAGGGGTAAGGGAAGGGAGGAATAGGAGGTGGAGGGGAGGACCCTTCCTCACACAGGAAATCCTCTCTGCACCCTGGGAAGCCCCAGCTTAAATCCAAAGGAGCCTTGGGCTGGATCATACGTTCTCTTAAATAAGCGCTTGCCACATTCAGACTGTTTGAAAACACTCCCCCCACCCACAGGACTGGGCTAAGCCTCTGAAGAATGCTAACACGGTCATGTAAATCCACATAACCCTGTGCTGGGTTGAAGAGGGTTCCCCACAAATCCAAGTCCACCCAGAACAGAAAGCAACCTTATTTGGAAATAGGATATTTACAGATGCAATTATTTACAATAAGGCCATATTGGAGTGAGTGAGCCCTATTCTTTTTTTTTTTTTTAAAGATTTTATTTATTTTGGGGCATCTGGGTGGCTCAGTTGCATGAGCATCTGCCTTTGGCTCAGGTCATGATCCCGGGGTCCTGGGATCGAGCCCCACATCGGGCTCCCTGCTCATTGGGGAGCCTGTTTCTCCCTCTCCCTCTACTTCTCCCCCTGTTCATGCTCCCTCTCAAATAAATAAATAAAATCTTTTTTAAAAAAAAGATTTATTTGAGAGTGAGAGAGAGAAAGCACGAGTATGGGGAGGGGCAGAGGGAGAGGGAGAAGCAGACTCCCCAGTGAGCAGCTAAGCAGGGAGCCCAATGTGGGACTCGATGCCAGGACCCTGAGATCATGACCCGAGCCGAAGGCAGATGCTTAACCAGCACCCCTGAGCCCTATTTCAATGACTGCTGTCCTTATAAAAAGGCCAAGTGAAGACAGAGAGAGAGACAAGGAGAACACAAGGAGAGATGGAGGCAGGGATGGGAGAGAGATATCTGCAAGCCAGGGAGCACCAAAGGTTATTGGCAACCACCAGAAGCTAGGAAGAAGGCATGGAACGGATTTTCCCTCGAAGCCTCCAGAAGAAACCAACCTGACAGACACCTTGCTATTGGACTTCTGGCCTTCAGAACTGTGCAAGAGTACATTTCTGTTATTTTAAGACACTGAATTAGTCAACTTGGGTCACATAACAAAATGCCACACTAGGCGGGGGTGGGGGGGCGGGGGGGCTCTTAAACAACAGCTCTGGAGGCTGGAGGTCTGAGACCAGGGTGCCAGTATAGTTGGGTTCTGGTGGGGACAGATGCCTTCTGGCTGTGTGCTCACATGCTGAAGTAAGAGGGATCGCTCTCTCTTCCTCTAAGGGCACTAATCCCATCAGGAAGGCCCCACCAGCATGACCTCATCTAAGCTGATCACTTCCCAAAGGCCCCATCTCCAAATACCATCACCATGGAGGTTAGGGCTTCGACATATGAATTGGGGGGGGGGGGGGGGACACAAACATACAGCCCATAACAGCCACCCTGTTTGTGGTGCTTTCTTACATCAGTCCTATGAAACAAAGACAAACCTCCAATAACCAAACACTTGGTGCTTCAAATCAGAGGCAGCCCCAAAAGCTTTTCTGTAAGTGGGCAGACAGTAAATACTTTTGGCTTTGCAGGTCATATGGTCCCTGCTGCAATAACTCAGCTCTGCCATTGTGCAAAATCAGCCATAGGTGATAGGTGAATCAATTAGTGTGGATGTGTTCCAGTAAAATTTTATTTACTAAAACAGGTAGCTACGGGCATCGGCCTTCAGGCTTTAATTGGACCCTACCTGCTTTAGATGAGAAACATAATAATAAAAAGGAGCTAACCTAAAGAACCAACAGTTGAGTGCAAGAAGACAAGAGGTGAGTTAAGATTCCCATCGCTGGCTCCAGCCTTCGGAAGCAATACAACACTGATCACTTCCCTCTGCCTTCCAGAGCCCTGGCTGCATCCGAAAGATGACCTAGAAGGCTTAGATGACCCCTAAGATAACCTCCAGCTCTCATGCTCTGAAGTGCTTTGAGTTTTTAAATGTTTCTTTTCAACAATTTGATTTACTAAGCAGAACTGTAAAGAACTGGAGGCAGAGGTGATTTTCTGGTGATATGAACTATTAAATGTATAAAATAAAATTGCTGTTGTAATCAAAATGGTCCAGAACAGTTTTTAAACTATCTAGATACGTTTCCACACATTTATCTTGTATCTGTATTAAGATTTGACTTCTGCAAATCATTCTTTATGAAAGTGAAAGCCAACCCTCTGTCTACCTGGATTCATGGATGTGTACATCGTGAGGCTGATCAGAATTCCTTTCCAACTAAATGCATACTTTGTTTGCACAAGTGATCTCCACTCTTCAAAATAAAATAAGGGGCCTAAAATAATCCCAAGAACTTTCAAATCACCATTTTATTGCTTCTATCCTTTTGTGAATCTTGTATATTGATGACTTACAATGGGTCTACCATCCAGGTATTAGTAGAAATAGATCATGTCCTGAAAACTATCAACAAGTTCAAATGCTGCCTCCAAATTAGCCATTTTTTTAAGATTTATTTATTTTATTTTGAGAGAAAGAGAGAGAGAAGGAGAGTGGAGGGGGAGAGGGAGAGAGAGAATCTCAAGCAGACTCCCCACTGCGCGTGGAGCTGGACTCATGGCTCGATCCCATGACCCTGAGATCATGACCTGAGCCAAAATCAAAAGTTGGATGCTCAATAGACCGAGCCACCCAGGTGCCCCCAAAGTAATCTGTTTTAAACAATTTCTGATAAACATACATGCAGAAGAAGTTTCCAAGAAATCAAATACTCACCCCACAATACTGCTCTTCGTTGAAGATCTGGGGGGGCAAAGGAATTCCGTTTTGAGGTTTTTTCTCTCCAGGAACATTCTCCCTCATCCACTTCCTATTGTCTTCATCTCCAGCAATGTCTAATTCCTTAAAGTCGATCTTATTAGCTTCCAAAAAGCCCACTACTTCTTGCTGCTTCTTCCTAATCTGGTCAAGAGTAGAGAAAGACTACTATTAGACTAGGTTTATTTTTTTATGTTTTGCTTATATTTACATAAACGAAATCCTTTCTCCAACTATACTATACAAAACAAATAATCTTGCTATTATTTAAACAAGGAAAACGATAAAGTCACACCTCTTCATTATAAAGGATCAACAGAGTCATTGTTTAAATTCTAAAATTTTAATTTCACCAATGTTTCAATCATGGTATAATCAACCTAATAAGAATAGAGATGCCCTCATCATAGATTTTACTGGAGGTCTTTGATATGCTTTTAAATTCTCTGCTAAGCGTTAATGCCAAAAAACAAATAAGAATTGGTTATGAAGAAAAAGGAGGATTGGGAGAAGTGCAAGAAGGAAAGAGAGAAAAGACAATTCACTACAAAACTCAAATACCAAGTACACCCAACTAAAAAAGCGCTTCACTCACAGTTATGAAAATGGGCACGTGAGTCACATTGAACTAAAGTGGCTTCCGAAGTAATACAGGAGATTGGAAAGCCCACTTGGAGATGAGTGAAAGGGGAAAGGACAGAGGAAAAACCAGAAAAAGCCAATGGCTGTGTCTCCCAGCTCACAAAGAGCAACACAGTAAAGAACCTTGTCTTCCCTCGGATTTCTCCTTTCCACTCACGTGGAGAGCAGGACACCAGCCTCACCTGAGAGACAACTCTTGATGCCCCTCTCTCCACCCCGGGCTCTTGTCTACCAGCCGCCATTGCTCAGGAATGTGGCCCTCTTCACAGTTCAGACCTCCATCCCCAGAGACAACTACAATCATTCTCTCTCTTCAAAGAATTCACTCCCAAAATGCACAATGCCCTCTTTCATACACACCGGTTAACAACTTGGAGCACACTCTGTGGACCCCACTTAGGAGCCTCTGGGAGAGAGGTCTAGAGTGGTCAACCCAACAATTATAAACACTTATTTACCCACTCTACTCTGCACAAGACAGTGTACCAAGTTCTTTGTGTGAACTGATTCATAACCTGCTTATGTGGGTGAAAAAAATGCAAAGAACTCATTTGTACATTCTAGGCAGTGAACAAGCTGAAGATGATCAAGAGGCAAAATAAGCCATTTTTTAAAAATAAGAGCAAAATTTTAAGGATTTTCTTTGACATGAAAATATCTAATATCTTAATTTATTAAATCCTCTGCGTAGAATGTTGTCTCATATCAAAACAAGCCATTAAAAATGTTTTATAGGGTATGAGGCCCCCTGTCATTCCCGTGTAACTCATTCATTAGCAGAGGTATTAGAATTTGAGAATCCCAAACAAATGCTATAAAAGGCTCATGCCCATCCCAAACCTAATGTCTAGCCTCGAACCCTCTTTGGGTCAAACCCAATTCCTTTCATAGATTTGTATACCAAAAGAAAAAAATATATATATACATATATTTTTTTTATTCATTTTTGCCAAAGTGAATGAGTCTATCGATTCATGTGTAGAGTATTTCTTTCTTAATATAAAGAAAAATAAAGTACATATGGATGCTTAAGCCCTGGAAGCAGGTCACCACCAAAACCAAATTATGTTTTGGATTATGTAGAATTTGGTTTTGGTGGTGACCTGACTGTATATATTGTATGAATTATAAATATGACATAAATGAATAGAAATAACTTTTGAATTTTTTACAAGTAAATATACATTGCATATAAAATTGTATATATAAGTTATGTACCCAGGTTTGTATAAATGGTAATCACACATTTACTTCTTAAGTAACATTTGTTCCACCAACATAGCAAAGATACTGCGACTAAAAGTTATTAGGTCAATAAATTGAAGGCTGCCGTTAGCTACAATATAACACTTAATCATTAAGACTCAGTTTGGGGCAAGCATGGACAAAAATAAAAATCATACAGAAAGGTGTGGGGTGACGGAATTTCCCCTAAGCTTCTGGCACAAGCTTCTGGCACATTCCTGAGTGTCACATCTACCAGAAGCAAAGACGGAGCTTGTATTTCTCCACCATGTGCCCTCCCCCAAGGCGAGGCTGGCGTAGCCCTCGGCCCTTCTGTTCCTCCTCACCGAAACCGCGCTCCAATTCCATAGCTTCACAGCTGAATTTCTGAATATTACAAAATCCCATCAGACCTGATGACAGGTCATTGGAACTAACTTACTATTTTAATTAATCATGTTTTCTGTATGTACTTTCCACCTTGTCCATAATTATCTGTGCCACTCTATAATAATTACGTACTCCTTTGGCTATTTCCAGAGATAACTTTGCTGTTTGAAGAGTAGAGATGTCTTCGTTTTAGGCAGGTTTACTTTTAATTGAAGATTTGGAAGGCAACATCCTTTATTCTGTCCAAACCCCTGTCTTCCTTCCTCCTCAAGTACCCTCCCAGGAGCCCAAATCAGCCTGGCCACCTCACCATTATTTCCACCTCTATTAATCATGCCTCAGGACTTGAGATGAAATAGAAGGATTTCATTTTATTCCACGATTTCTGAATCGATGAAGAACAGTTCCCAAAGTCCTGACTTGTGTTTCTGCGGTTAGAAAGTCAAAGAGGGATGGAGAAAATGGGAGGGGAAGATCTGTTTGCTGTTATCTCTTGCAAGACAAGCAATTGCATCTGTAGGAACTTAACGGACTGCTGGGTGCATGACCTTGTGTTAAGTGCTATTTCTCAGCCCCTCACCCCTCAAAAAAGAGAAGAAAAGTAAAATCTGTTTCTATCCTCCCCAAACACCAGTACTTTAAGCTGGGTTAAAGGCATCACTGATCTGGGTCTTTGGAGCACCTGAGTTCTGCCGGGGGCTGGAGTAGTCTTAGGATGAGCCCAGAGGAGAGAGGGAAGCAAGGAGTACATGAGCTCACCTGGTGGCATGGTCACCTCTGCCCACACCCTGATGGCCATGCTGAGTGGGGGCCCTCTCGCCCACAGTCCTCCCTCCTATTCATGGACCCTCCCAGGCAAAGTGCAGCTCTTCTCCAGGTGGCCTCCTGAGCTGACCCCCAGGGACATCAGCTCCCAGAGGGCACCTCCCTTTATGGCCCCTGGGGTAGGAGGGTATACACCACACCCAGTCGTTCTCACCACAGACACCCTCCCCTCCCCACCTCCCGCTCCTTCTCCTCCCTCCACTGCACCATGACCAGTGCTACCCGCCCCCCAGGGCTGTACCTTCTTTCTAGGCAGCCCCTCTGGAGCATCTGGGGGTCCCTGGGGTCTGGGTCACTTGGAGCCTTTGGGACTTCAGCAGAGGCTCAGAGAGCTCTGTGTTTCCTATCCTGTTACATTTACTCTTAAGAAAGTGTTCTTTTCCTGAAGTCACCGGCCACCATTGGTTACTGTAACGTGTCAGAGTGATCTTTGAGTCACTTGCTTGGCACCTCCCTTTAATTGTCTTGAACAGTTAGGAGCTTTTCCAACTGAGGTCACTGCACTTAGTGAAAAGCACACTGCATTTGAGCGGAGGCAACCTGCATTTCCCCCTGGCTCAGAAGGCTGCTGTCTGAGCAGGGGTCCACTCTTGAATGGCCTCGTCTGCAAAATGGGTAAAGCGCCACCCTCCTCAGGTTCTGGTGAGAACCAAGGAACATGACATGACATGTGGCACAGCATCCTGGACAAGGTAAGAGCCTGCACAGTCTTATCTCACTGACTTGTCCTGGTTGCCAAGCCAGGTTAAGTACTCTGATCACCATTTTAAAATAATAAAGCTGAGGCACCAGGTTAAGTACTCTGATCACCATTTTTAAATAAAGCTGAGGCACCAGTGAATTAAGGAATTTTCCAAGATCTACACCTGGATCCATCTCGTTCAAGAGCGGAGTTTTTGCCCACTATATTTACACTCAAGCAAGGCTGGAGAAATGATGGAAAAACCCAGGAGCCACCCTCAGGGTCTGTCCTTGAAGATCATGGTTCCAAGGGCTGTGCATCTTGAAAACAGTGAGGACAGTCCTCTCTCCCTTTGTCCCCCAGCCCACTGTGGCGCTGGCCTTCGGGAAGACACAGACCTGCTCCCGCTCCCAAGGTCTCTTCACTACGTTCCTCCGTAAATCGGTCAAACATGTGACATTGCCTTATCATCAAGCAGGGACATGACACACAGCTGCATATGCGTAAGCCCTTACAAAGAGATGTCTCCTTTTTCATTTATTTCATTCATCCCTTAGAAGTTACATGCCCTCGTTGACTAAGTTGCAGGCAAGAATCCTTTTTTAAAGTAAAGAGACTGAAAAAACAAGCAGTAAAGTGTTTGCAGACCCACCACCACACACACTGGAAGCTGCTCTGGGGTTCTCCTGCAAAGAAGCTTCTGGGTGAAATCCCCCCACCTAGGGAAAATCACTAGCACTGATACCATGGGAATCATCAGTTGTCCTTCTTTAGGATAAGATAGAAATTATTCCACTTATGTGGCTTGGGACAGTTCTTCTGAAACATAATCATCACAGACTCACATATATAATATTAGCTAATAATTAAAACAACTACAATAATACTGATAAACATTAACTAACATTGGGGCGCCTGGGTGGCTCAGTCGGTGAAGTGTCTGCCTTCGGCTCAGGTCATGATCCCAGGATCCTGGGATCGAGCCCCGGGTTGGGCTCCCTGCTTAGTGAGAAGCCTGCTTCTCCCTCTCCCTCTACCTCGCTCCCCTGCTTGTGCTCTCTGTCTCTCTCTCAAATAAATAAAATCTTTTAAAAATATATTTTAAACATTAACATTAGCTAACAATTATAATACCTAATACTTAAAACAACTATAATATTAAGTAGCCATATGTAATAATTATGAAGTTCACTAATAATTATAATATGTATTAAGCACTGAGCACTGGACACCATGCAAGGCGCTCGGGGCTTATTTCCTAAATCCTCATGGCGATGTCATGAGACGAATACTATTCTTATCCTCATTTTACAGATAAGGAAATTGAGGCTTAGCAAGGTGAAATAACTTTCCCAAGGTCAAACAGTTCCAAGTGACAACAAAACATTTGCTTGGGGAACCAGAATTAATGTGGTTTTTCCAAGATCCTGGAGTGAACGGTGTCCCTCCAGACCCTCCAAGGCTAACTCAATCATACGCCCAAACTTCAAGAATGTAAGACATCAAATAATCCTTAGAACGCCACACGTTTGTTCACCATCTCTGGAAGGATGCATAGGGCACTCACACCTGGCCTACAGAACATGTAGAAGACCGGTCAGTGGTAAAAGTTTCTGTCAATGAGCATCAACAGCATACTGAAAGGCCACTAAAGCCATTTTCTTCAATAAAAATCATCTTTAATCTAGTAATCCAAAAATGTGCTCTTTATGCGTCAACTAAAAGTTTCTGAGGTCATCGACAGCCACAAAAGATTTTGTGGTTTTACATCTGGAATTATCCCTCCTCTGTTTCTGTTAAAAGATGTTCCACAGACACAGTCGTTGCTGATGGGTTGTGCTCAGAGGGACAACCAGCCTCTTCTCTCTTGTTCCCTCTTTGCCCTCAGGAAACTGCGTGAACTTTCAGGGCTGTGGGTGGGGGCATTCAAGAGCCAGCATTGGGGCTGTTCCCAGCCAGCTGCTGGCCGAGGGTATTATCCCAGGCTGAGTGAAACCCAAGCTGCAGGATGGCCCAGGAACTAGATATAAAAGGAAACAGCCCCCTTGCTGGTGTCCAGCCCTCAGGACTGATGAAACGGCTTCCTCCCACAGCCCCCTAAAGGCTCCAATGCTCCCAGAAATGTCAGTCTCCGATAGACACCGCAGGTTCAAGCCTAAAATCAAAGCCTGAATCACTGCCAAGGGGAAGTGGCTCCTTCGGTTACCCTTGTTTCTTCAGGCAGGTCTATCCTGCACAGAATGAAGGCAGGAACTGGAGGGGTGATTCTGAGCCTGGTCCCAGGGAAATCAGACGCAGCGCTATGGGGTCCGCTCCTAGTACCTATTTTTGGCCTGTTTGAATTCCTAGAGCGTTTAAAACTGTGGCCTTAGAGATGTTTGCTCTTGTCACTGTGACATCATTTTCCCCAAATAATACTATTACACATGCTAATTTTACACTTTTGGTGTAGTTACATCCCACATGCAAGTACAATTGACCCTTGAACAACACAACTTTTAAACTGCATGGGTCCACCTATATGCAGATTTTTTTTCTGTAACTACAGAAAGTATTGTAAATGTATTTTCTCTTTCTTATGGCTTTCTTAATAATATTTTCTTTTCTCTAGCTTACTTATTGCAAGAATACAGCTTATATTACATATAACATACAAAATATGTGTTAATCAACGGTTTATGTTGTCAGTAAGCCTTCTGGTCAACAGGTCATTAGTGAAGTTTTGGGGAGTCAAAAGTTATACATGGATTTTCGACGGTGCTGGTGTGAGTGCCCCTAACCACCACCACCACCCCCCACGCATTGTTCAAGGGTCAACTGTAATCACACCAGGAGTCATTTTGGTACTCTGTTTCATCACACCCTCCAAATATGGTTACACAAAATGTCATTTATTTGCAACTGTAAATTAGTCTAAGTCGTACAGAATGATTGGCAGAAAAAGCCTCTGATTCTATAATATATGCGAACACAAGGCGACACAAATCACATGTTAAAAATTCTAGTATCAAACACGCCCCCTTCCCGGAACCCCTTTCCCAGCCAGCGAGCCCGGATCGCTCCTTTTCCACACTTCTTCAAGGCGGTTAAAGCAAACGCAGAAAGCAAAGGCGCGCAGGCTTCCCGCGGAGCCACGGCGCTTACACACTCCTCCCAAGACAAACTTCAGGCCAACGCTGGGCCAGACCCGCTTCTTCCCCTTCCCGGTTTGAGCTCCTCAGAAAACCCGACAGGAAGAAGAGCCCCCACCCATTCCAGCAGACACCTACCGCTATGGACCCAGAAGATGTGGCAACGAACACTCTGATAACCATTTTGGCAGTCGGAAAGAGGGCTCCCCCAACACAGCCCCGCGAGGGAACGCGGCGCTAGACGGATCCCGACCGCGGCCCGCGCCGGGCAGGTGGCAGGTGCCAGGTAGCAGCAGGCGCGGGGGCCAGTGCGAGCTG
Source organism: Halichoerus grypus (assembly GCF_964656455.1). Lineage (NCBI taxonomy): Eukaryota > Metazoa > Chordata > Mammalia > Carnivora > Phocidae > Halichoerus > Halichoerus grypus. The sequence continues at coordinate 6,227,632 of NC_135712.1, forward strand.
GCGGCCGCCCAGCGCCGTCTGAGCCCCTGCGCCTCCCGCCGCAACTTAAGCCCGGCGCCTGCGGGCAGCGGCGCGGGGCTCCCCCGCCATTGGCCGGGCGCGAGGGGGAATCGGCCGGGCGAAGACCGGATTGGTCGGTAAAAGCAGCACTGACTTGAAACGCCCGACAACAGCCCCTAAAAGGCCAGGCGGCGGCGCGCACCAATCAGGCCCCGCGCACGCACAGGCGCCTGCGGGGGCAGCCGAGCGCCCGGGCGCCGCTGGAAAAGCCCCGGAGACGCCAGCGCCGCCCCCGAGGACGCCGTGTCTGCGAGGCTTTCGGCAGCCGCCCCGCGGGGCTCCGAGCGGCCACACAGGCCTTGGAATAAGCGAAGGCGCCCTGACTTGCAGGTGTTCCGGCCGGTTAAAAGAAGTTCCGTGAACTCCTATACAAGAGATGCCTGGAGGCGTGGCCCGCTTCCAGCTTTCTCCCTTCCGCACCTGTTGCTCCTAAAGAACAGAAGCTGACGGGCGGCAGGCGTGTAAGGTTTCACTGACACCCCAGACAAGGCAGGGCGGCAGCGGCGGGCTGTCAGCAGGGATGAGTTCAACCAGCGAAATGTCTTCACTATCTCAGAGACGCGGGGAGAAAATGTTTGTCACAGTCTCTCTCCGTCTTCTTTATGTGGATACTTAGATCGCGTAAAAAGCCCAAATGCTACCGCCCAATTTTTCTGATGGGTTTCAAGATCAAGCTCAAGGACATAGGAGGCCCCAGGGGGTTATTTACTTCTCTTAGATAACTGCGTCTCTCTCTCTCTTTCTTTTTATTCTTAAGTTCCCCGCTGCTCCCGGAAGAGGTGGTTACTGGCATGCTGGAGCAGGGAGGGGTCTGGAGCCTGCCCCCTTCTTTACCTGCCCCCTTCACCAGAGTCCCAGGGGCCTGGAGGCCTGCTCCGCTCCCCCAGGACAGGCGCCTTTGACGAGAAGGGACGCCCCATCCCTGCAACATAGCTCAGATTCATTTACATCAGAACCAATGATTGAGATGGCTGCCATTTAACTTAGAACCTCACTATGCAAAGTTTGCTCCCCAAATTAGGCCCTTGGTGAAGATGATTGATGGCTCCCCAAATTTGTCATTAGCATAGTAAATTTTTTTTTTAGCACTGTAAATTTTTTCAACCCCACCAAAGCTCATAGGTCATTTGTGCTCTTCTTTCCTGTATTTTCAAAATCATAAAGTATATGCTATTTTTGTCAAAGTATTTTTTTCAACACCTTAGTCTCAAATTCTACCACATGAGCAAGCCATTTTTCTCCAAATACGATTGAAGAGAGTAATAAACTATGCATATTTCTCAATGATTTTGTAAATTAGTAACATAAACTGTAGTTGACCCTCGTGTGCCCTAGAGAATATACAACTGCTGATCCTATGGGGCAACACTGCCTTGGACAATGACATACCACCTCCGTCCACATGCCCTAGGGAGAAAGAATAGCCTACTTGAAGCAAGAACTAACAATTTTTAAGTGTGTGCCACGTGCCAGATCTGCTCTAAGTGCTTTGCATAAACCACTCCCTTAATCTGCACAACACTAACACTGGGTTCTACTCCTATCCCTCCTCAAGGATGAGGACAGGAAATGATGCATCCAAGCAAGACACGAACCCAATCCTTCTATTTCCACACCACACCAGAAGAACTCCTGACACACTACCCTCAAATTCCTAGTGCGCCCTCTTTACACTATGGATTATTTTTAGAAGCGTATCCTTTTAATAATGACCGTGAAAATGTACAAATTAGAACTTTGAAAACTCTAGCTGAAAGATCTTTTCATCTATGACACTGACTCCAATAAACTTCAAGATAATTAATACAAATACGAAACATTCCAAGTGAGTCTTAAAATAAAGCTCAGCTGATCTCTGCCTTAGAAAATTCACTACAGGGGCGCCTCGGTGGCTCAGTCGGTTAAGCATCTGCCTTCAGCTCAGGACATGATCCCAGGGTCCTGAGATAGAATCCGGCATCCGGCTCCTTGCTCAGCAGGGAGCCTGCTTCTCCATCTGCCTCTGCTGCTCCCCCTGCTTGTGCTCTCTCTCTCTCTCTCTGGCAAATAAATAAATAAAATCTTAAAAAAAAAAAAAAAAAGAACAAAAGAAAGAAAATTCACTTCAAAAATAAGCTGTGTGCTCTACTGAAGAGGCAGAAGGCTTATTTCACACCCCTAGTCCTTGATGCTAAGTGAAAGAACAATACTTATTTTGTTAAAGAATTTTTTTCAGCTTTATTGAGGTATAATTGACAGGTAAAATCCTAAGATAGCTAAAGTGCACATCGTGGTGACTTGAGGAACAAACACACTATGAAAGAAAGATTTCGTCTAATTTTAATGATAAAAGTGTGAGGTATTAACTCCAAACTTGGCAGAGATCCTCAGATGATCTTATAATAAATGATACCAGATGCTATGTTTTGGTGTACGTAATGTGATATGTGTATGAGAAATGAGAAATTTGGGAAATAAAGGCGTATTTGTACTATGTGGAATGAAAGTGGTGACCACCAGAGTAACAGTAGTGACTTGAATAGTGTCCCCCCTCAAAATTCATGTCCACCCTAAACTTCAGAATGTGAACCTTATTTGGAAACAGGATCTTTACAGGTGAAATTGGTTGAGGATTCTAAAAAGAAATCATCCTGGACTTCGGGTGGGCCCTCAGCCCAATAACAGATGTCCTTACAAGAAGAGGAGGCACACAGAGACAGACAGAAAAAACACCGTGTGAAGACAGGGCTGCAGAGACAGGACTGATGCTGCCACGAGCCAAGGAGCACGGGGAGCCAGAGAGGCAAGGAAGGATTTTTCCCAGGAGCTTTCAGAGGAAGCTTGGCCCTGCCAACACCTCCATTTCAGACTTCTTGCCTCCTGAACTGTGAGAGAGTAAATTTCTGTTTTAAGCCACTGGGTCTGTGGTGATTTGTTACAGTGGACTTAACTATACTAATACAGAGAAATAAAGGCGTATGTTACTATGTAGCAGAATTCCTAAAGGCATTTCTACAGCTTTGTACTCACCAGGTCTCTCCCCTTCCATAAGACACATGGATACTGATGGAAAACAAACACCCCCTTTCAAAGGCAGAAACAAAGGCTATAGACTGAGAACAGCTAGCAAAGAAAAGGAGAGACCATTCGGATGGGAAAAGCAGCTCTGAGGGACTTCCATCTTTCAGGATCCTCCAGTCCTGAGTACCAGGGTTGGGATGTTCACTTAATAATAAACTGCCACTTTTGTTACTGTGCTGGGGACACCATCAGCCATTAAGCAGGCATCTTTCCATGAATGTCAAGTCTAGGGTGTCATCTGTCTGCTGTATGTCCTCCGAGAGATGCTGCCCAGCTCACCAGCAACAAAAAGCGCCACCACCCACCTTGTATGGATAACTCACCACCTAAGGTTGTTGAAACACAGCCCACCAAAATTAAGAGTGGGTGCTCTAACAGCACAAGGAGAAAGGGGTGGTGACGTGAAAGGGGGGCCTTGCCCTCTCCTTACCCCTTAAAAAACTAGATCTAAACAGTCAGTTTGGAAACACCCACTACCCCTACTACATAAAATCCAAATCAAAAACCATAGATGGAAAATGGGATCAATTTGACTCTACACAAATATCAAAATACACTGCAAACAAAATTTAAAAGTATTTGACAAACTGGGGGAAATATTTACAACATATACCGCAGACCAAGTTTTCATATAGCAGACCTGAGTTTCACAGAACAGAGAAAGTTCTACAAAGATGGGCACCGAGTGAAAAATGGGCAAAAGGCAGGAAAAAAGCGAATCGAAAAGTACAAATGGTTACTAAAAATATGAAAAAAAAAAGTCTATCCTTCTGAGCAAAGACATGAATAAAATCAAAGTATCAACTTTTAACAATAAAATGGGCAACATTTTTTAAAGAAATTAAAAAGATTATCCCCAATGTGGGTTAAGGATTGGGAGACATTTGCCTGGAAGGCAAACTTTCATATACCTTCAGAAAGCCTCAAAGTGGGCATTTCCTTTGATCCTTCAATTTCACATGTAGGATTTATTCTAAGGAGTCAGGGGGTGACCTCTTAACCTTAAACATAAAATTGTCAGTTATTTTGCCAGTAAATGGGTTTAGTCGGGAATAACAAAGAATTGGAACTTGGGGCACGTCAACTCTGGCAAAACCTTAGGCAAGTCCAAAAAACAAAGGAGAGGAACATGATTTTATGGAGAAGGAAGAAGTTGGGAGGAATTCAAAAGTCCATCTGGGAAATCAAGAGTTCAGGGTGATGACTTTCTCATTGACTGAGTTACAGGGGGTGGCCGCTATCTTGAAGGAGATGCAAAGCACATCTTTCCCTCTTGGGCCCATAATTGGTAATTCTTTCCTGTTGACGCTCTTCTGTTGGGGAGTCTGTAACTGACACTTCTGTTGGAGCCCGTAATTGAGTTGAATGGTAAGGGCTCCCCCTTCTAGCCTCAGACCTACTTTAGCGATGTTTCCCTTTATTAATTTTCACACCTCAAAGACTCACTTATAGGGATATGCAACTTGGCATTAATACAATGGGGAGGAGGGGAAGGCGGGGAGGAAGAGAAGTAATATAAATGTTCAATAATTCTGCCTATGCAGTCATTTAAAATTCCTATGTAATCATTAAACATCACCTGCAATTCCATCATCAGGTAATTTTTAATTTTTCTTTGTACTTTGCTGTACATTCTAAATTCTCTACTACCAACATGCATTGCTTTGGGATCAGATTTTCTTTCACCAAAGAAATTCATCTTTATAAAGAGAGGTCAAGGGGAGTGCTCTGCTCTCTGTCCACTTCTTCACCAGGCAGAGACGAGTCTACACCTGCCCGGCTGGGCCCAGCCCCTTCCCGGGGAACCTGGCACCTACACCTGCCGGCCTGGATCCACTCCTTTCCCTACCTGCCTAGCAGCCAACCTGGAGCGCCCTGGGTGCGTGCACCTCCCGGCAGCGAACCGGACATGCGCACTGGACTCGGATTCAAAACACCAGCACATGGGCGAGTGCGACCGAGAGCGTGAAGGGACAGCTGCACTGCCGCGGGATCCGTTCGTTCGCTCGAGACGCGGCCAGGACGATGGTGGGAGCCCCGAGCGTGCAGGAGAGCCGGCCGGAGGTTACCGCGCCGAAGGTCCTACACTCAGCTCACCAGTGCGCAAGCGCGCGGACCCAGCGGCCCCGCCCCCCGGCTCAGCCAGTCCCAGGAGGCGCCGCGCGCGGGTTTCCAGGGCGACGCGCGGGAGCCGGGAGGCCGCGGGCTGGGCGCTGCGGCGGGAGCCGCGCAGAGCAGGTAACGGCCCGGCCCGGCCCCAGCCAGAGCCTCCTGCTCAAGCCCCCGGGCCTTCCGGTGCCGCCGGTCACTCAGCCCTGGCCCCTGCCCAGCTCGGGGGCCGCGCCGCCTCGCTCTCAGTGGAGTTGGTAACGTAGCCGGGCCGCCGGCCGCCTCCTCCCGCAGAGCGTGGCCTCCCAGCCCGCAGGGGCCTGCGCCCTCGCCCGCCCTCGCCGCGCCGCCGGGGCCCCTCCTCACGCGGCCTGGCCGCCGGGCGTTCGGGCAGGGGCGGCCCCGACGGGCCCCGGGACCCGCGGCCGCCCGGCGCCGCGTCAGCCCCGCCCCCCACCTGCGGGCTTTGGCCGATACTTTGTTCAGGTGTGAGTCTGATGCCTTCAGGTCCGCGTCTGCCCACCCGCTTTAGCTTTGTTTGCTGTGTCCTTCTGACCTTAGCGCTGACGTTTCCTTATCCCCAGCCCGTGCAAATGTGAGTTCTTTGAAATTTCTGCGCTGTGTTCCTCGCTCGCTCAGCCTTGGAGCTCTTGGTCCGCAGTTTCCCCCTCGCGCTGTGTCATTTCCTTGCCAGCCTGTGCCGACAGGTGACTTTCTTAAGATCGGTCGGTGTTCCTCTGCTGAACAAGAGCGTGAACCTTTTTTTTTTCCTATCTACACTCGCTCCCTAGATGAATTCATCCAGTCTCATAGGCTCAAAACCCTTCTAAATGCCAACGAGCCCCAAAAGTGTGTCTCCAGCCCTGACCCCCCCCCCCACCCCGCTCTGAACTTCAGACCTGCATACTCACCACGGGTCTGCCCACATCTGCGCTTGGATGTCTAAGGCACGTCCTGTCATTCCCTCCAACCTGTTCTTGCCACACTTTTACCCACCCCATTACTGGAAGCCATTCTCGCGGTTGTCCAGGCCTTGAGGTCCTCCTTGACTCCTGTTTTTCTCCCTCCCCACATTCACTCTGTCAACACATCCTTCATATCATGTCCTGAATAGATGCACAACCCCACCGTTTCTGCCAACCCCCACTACTCCCACCCCGGTCCATGCCACCATCATCTCCCGCCTGCTAATTGGAATGTGGACAGTCTTACTCTGTGTTCCCTTTCTCTGTCATTTCAAGTGAATCAGGTTTTCTTTTAAGGTTATGAGTTTCATAGTTTACATAGACAAAGATAATTTTTAGTATGTATTTCGAAGATTGCAGCTTTTAAACAGGTAGCCAAAGCTACATAAACACTGTAGTGTTAACAAGCTAAAAATGGAAAGATGCCCCTTAGCTTTCTTGGGTATATGACTGTGTCCCTGGATAGAACTTTGACAAGACCTTTAAAACCGTACAGAAGAGTAAAAGAATCCAGAGCCTCCTTCCAAGTGAGAAAAAGAAGACATGTAGGAATTTAGGTTCTGTTTATTCCCTACTCTTTGGTTTTGGTTTTTTAGAGAAGCACCAAAAGCGGCAAATTGAAATGGAGACAAGTGATCATCCCAGTGTTGGTCAATCTGACAGTGAGTGCCTGGGCACTGGTACTCCAGTCAATGAGTCCCAGAGTGATGCAGGGATTGATAGGACAGGTCCTTGCCCTCAGGGAGCTAATGGCCCCAGCACACCTGTACTCTGCCAATCGCAAACCACCCAGCTCCCATTTTTTCTCTTTTTCCTCAAGTGAAACCCCAATTAACCAAAGTAGCATGGTAGGATCACTGCAACTTGCAGAGGGGCCATAGGATACTGCAGATCATAAACCTCCACTTTTACTCAGATTTGATCTCACACCTTCCCCTCGTGCAGTCACTTCCTAGAGGAACGAAAGCTGTCTGCTGGGAATCTCTCCAAGCCCCAGCTACCACAACTGCAAGCCTTACCTACAGCCGTACCCCTGTTATCCCTCCTATCCAAGGCCTCCCCTTCCTGTGCTTTGGATATCATCCCCACCCGCTTGTCAAAAACCTTATGATTTCCCTATCAGCTGTCACCTGCTCCATCTCAACTGGCTCTTTCCACTTGGCTTTTGATCATGCTCCATTGTCCCATCACAAAAGAAAGAGAAAAAAATCTCTTTTGACCCCATGTTCCCCTTCATTTTCCAGCTATTGCTCAATCTCTCATTCCCTTCAACAGGCAAACTTTTTTAAGAATTGCTGTCTTCCATGCATCCATTTCTTGTGTCTCATCCCTTAGCCCACTCTAGACTGCCTTCCACCCTCATCTCTATACTAAAACAAAAACCACTGATCAGACATTTCCAGGCCTCATCCTGCTCAGTCTCTTGGCGGCATTTAAATTTGACACTGCTGCTCCCATCTCTTGAAACGCTGTCTTCCTTTGGCTTCTGTGCCCCCATCACCCCACCTCTTTCTGCTTTTCCTGCTACCATGCTGTCTCACTCTCCTCTTCTGGGCCCCTTAATATTGCAGTTTCTCAAAGCTCAGTTTGTTCTCATCACGTCTCTCCCCATGCCGCCCGTATTCGGACGTGAGGCACAAACCCATGCCCGCCATCTTTATGCTCTGGACTCCCAACTTTCTCTCTCCAGCTTGACCCTCTTTTCTGAGCTGACCCATATGACCAGCTAGCGGGATGGCCTTGCCTCTTAATACCTCTCAGACACCAATACCGTGTGCAGAAGACCAGTCTCCCACCACCCCTCCCAGGTGGGACCTCCTCCCTGACCTTTTCCCTCACCCTGGCATCCAGTGGGTCACCGAGCACTGCCGCCTGCGCACCTTAGTCCAAGCTGCCACCTTCTTTCTGCAGCCTTCTGAAATCCTCTCCTCTGGCTTTTCTCTGTTCTGTTCTCCACACTGCAGTCCAAGTAACCTTCAGGAAGCAGAGCAAATTATGTTATCTCTTCCCCAGCCTCCCCCTTTTGCTCACTGCTAGCTCCCCGTTGCTCTTGGATTAATGACCCAAATCATAAACCTGCCCTCCAGGTGCTCACCCCCACCTACCTCTGGAGGCTCATCGGGAACCCCTGGGACCCAGCCACATGGGCCTCATCTACCCACCAGGCCTGGAACTGACCTCTCTCCATCCACAATGTACTTCCTTCCTACCCTCCATTCCTTTTTGGGTGGTTAGTTCCCACCGACCTGTCATATCTCCGCTTATTTGGGCCTTCCATAGAACTTCCAAGGTCACCGTCTAGGTCAGGTTTCTTTGTCATATATCTTCACAGAATTGTATCTCCTTCCTTTAAAACATTTTGATTATTTTATTACGAGCAAATAAGCTCCATGAAAAGAGAAGCGTTCGTTTGTGTTCACAACATCCCCCCGTACCTCATACTGTCCTGGCACATAGAAAGCTCTCAAATATGTGTTGAAAGAATGAATGAAATGAACATTTTAATGTGTAAGATAAATCAAATGTAGAGTATTTTAGTACAATTTATTAGAATAGAATAAAATTCTAGTGAAAAAAAATATCAGGTCAACACTGAAAATTAAAAAGAAATGTGGCAGTGACCACGAGAGGGAGCTGAAAATGCACACTTTCAGAAATTTAGCCCTTGACTCATTCAATTTTTGTTAGCTTCCCGTGGTATGTTGCACTTGCCACCACTTGGTGGAAATAGAGAGGCACAGTTCCTCCTTTCTCATCCTGAAGGCACTTCTTTGGAATATTCAGTCTGGTAAGGAATTCAAGGTTTTTGTTAAAAATAAATAAAATATATCAAGTTGTTAAATGACCAAACCTACATCACTTGTCTATAACCATCCAAACACTGAACATGGCACATTTTCATATTATCAAATGAAGCTTGAACTTTGATATGTGTATATATAGGTATATGTAATTCATGGATTTTCGTGCGGGACTGGCCCTTAGAAGTTACTGAGCACAGTTAACTCACTTCAGACGTTGAAGAGCTGAGGTCAGACAGCTAGCCATGCGGGCAGAGCTGGCACGAGAACTCACAGATCTGGCCACGCGTGCCTTCTTCTTTTATAGCAGACTCCCTTTCTCCTTAAGCAGTGTTAATTCTTGAACTTCCCTTCTTGAATATGAGAATGACCAAATTTCTGAAGCAAAAAATTGGGACACATAATCTTAAAAGTGGGCGCGATGTTTGAAATAGTGTTTTTGAAAGCCCTTAAGATAGGTGATCATCTTACCGATAGGATACTATTTTTATAAGCTAAACGAAGAGCTTTGCTGTTCATTTAATATTCTGCTTAATTTTGTGTCAAAGTGTCTGTGTTAAAGAGCTCGGGCCTTCCTTTGTTCTGCAGGAAGACCCTCACCCTGGATCCGGCTGCTGATTTCTCATGACCTGACTGTGGCCATGTTCCTGGGAGGAAGACCTCTGAAATGACCCTGTGTCCTTCTCAGGCACGGGGAGGCACGTGCAGTCTACCTGTCCCATCATGGGGGATGTGAACCCTGATGACCTGGTCAGGGTGGTATCTGCCAGTTTTCTCTGCAAGGTCACCATCTTTCCCTTTTTGATTAGTAGGATGCCAAATTCTGTTCCTTATCAGTCTGACATTTACTGGCCTTTAGCACCCGTTGACAACTCCTGCCTGTCTCAGCTACCTCTGTGATAGTTGTCGAATCGTCATCCTCTCTTCCCACCATTCCTTGTTCACTTATTAGTTGTCATCCTACCATAAGGAAGAGCTTTCTCTTCTTTCCTCATCCATTTAGTTATTCATTATATCAGGATGGACTCACGGATTCCTACTTTATGTTAGTAGGTTGTCATCTTGTATCATCATTTATTTTGATGCTCAAATTGTCCTAGATTTGACCAGCGAGAACTTCATTAAGCTGGCTTCTGTGCCCTTTGACACATGCCAGCCTTATCTCGGACTTGCCTTATCCCAGGCCTGGAGTTAGCCATTCCTCCAAGGAACCTGATTCTTCTTAAAGGAAAATGGTATTTTAGTGGAGGTTGGTGCTCAGTGTGCTCATTGTTCCTGGGGGGCCATTGCTTCTAGGCCCTCTCAGGGAGCAGAGTTAGGAAAAATACATACACACATACACATAGACCTGTAACTTTCTGTATCCGTCTGTGTGTATTTTTAACCCAATATTCCCATTCAACACCTGAGGGTTTTTTCCACATAAGTAAAACTCTTAAAAGTGGAAAGAAACTTGGCCTCCACGATTCTGAATATATTTCCTCAATTAACTTCTTTGCTCTGTGTAGTTAATTTCCCGACCTTGCCAGCTGCCTGCCAGCCCCTTCCCATTCTCTGCCATCTCCCACCCCCCACCCCTGCCCTGCCACCCAGCTTTCTCAGCCTCCGGGCACACCCGCACCAAACAAACCCTCTGCACAGGGTCAGCCTTCTTGCTTTTTCAGAATGTCCATCCTGAATGCTGGTGAGGATCCGCTATCTTCTCCAGTTAGTTTTTCCAAAGCCAACAATCCCACCTACTCCACAAAGTTGGTCATGTTTTTCCAAGATGTAGCCCAGGCGCGCTTACGCAAGATGGTTTCTGGGAGCATTAAGTTACTTCTCCAAAGCATTTGAACTCCCCCTCCTCTTTGACTTTTTGAAATTTGTAATAGTGCATTTGATTTATATTCTAATAGCCTGCTCTTAGTCTCATTGTGATGCGTGATGTTTTTCCAGATAAGTATTAGTGTGCTGTGTCTGCTGGAACAAGCACAAACTCGGTGGCTTAAAACAACACAAATCTATTCTCTTAACAGTTCTGGGGATCAGAAGTCTGAAAAGAGTCTTATGGAGCTAAAATTAAGTGTCAGCAGGTCTGGTTCCTTCTGGAGGCTCCAGGGGTGAATCCTTTCCCTGGCCTTTTCCAGCTTCTAGAGAGCCTGTATGTGGCCTATGACCCCTTCCTCTGTCTTAAAGCCAGCAACAAAGCATCTTTTTCTGACTCTGCTTCCTGCATCGTATTGTGTCTTCTGACCAGCTCTTTCAGGGTCCCCACCCCCATAGGCCCTTTGTTTACATCAGGCCCACATGGGTAATCTCCCCACCTCTGGGCCCTTCACCTGATCACTGCAAAGTCCCTTTTACTATACAAAGAAGTTCTGGCCACAGAGTCTAGGGATTCACAGGTTCTGGGGATTAGGACATCCTTGGAGTGACCTGGGGGCCTTATTCAGCCTACCTGGTACCAAATGCAAGTCTTGTATCTTAAAAATGGGATTTTAATTCCTTTCATTATGGCAGGTGATGGGCAATCTACAGATATTGATTAGAAAATGAACATCTCAGGGAGCCTGAGTGGTGCAGTCGGTTAAGCGTCCAACTCTTGGTTTCGGCTCAGGTCATGCTCTCAGGATCCTGGGATCAAGCCCCGTGCTGGGCTCTGCTCTCAGCATGGAGTCTGCTTAAGATTCTCTCTTCTCCCTCTGCCTCTCCCCACCCCACGCTCTGTCTCTCTCTTTATCTAAAATAAATAAATCTCTAAAAAGAAATGAAAATTAACATCTCTTAGAGTTTTTTATATATCCGTACATGCAGAGATGTATTTCATTCTTTTATGTTTTACACTATGCATTAGCAGTATTATCATTAATCATAGTTTAATGATACATTATCCAATCCTTTAATTTTTGATGGATTAAACTGGATTCTAATAGTTTTCATTTGTATTTCATTAATTAACTGAACATCTTTTTTTAAGATTTTATTTATTATTTGGGAGAGAGAGAGCATGAGCAGGGGGGAGGGTCAGAGGGAGAGGGAGAAACAGGGCTCAGTCCCAGGACCCTGAGATCATGACCTGAGCCAAAGGCAGACGCTTGACCAACTGAGCCACCCAGGCGCCCCTAATTGAACATCTTTTTATATATTCCTTGGTTGTCTGTGTTTCCATATTGTGTTTGTTCTGTAATGTGTTCATATACTTTGCCCGTTTTACTAATGCATTATTATTACACTTCTTTATAAATTAATTAGCTTTGTCATATGTCTTGAAAATAGTTTTCCCATTTTCTAGTGTGCCTCTCAACTTTGTGATTTTTTGTTGTTGTACAGAAGTTTTAAGTTTTTGTGCAGCTGCTTTTATTATGTCCTTCGGTGGTTTATTTGTTTCCAACATTTACATTTTTACTCCATCTGATATTTACTTTAGTATAAGGAATACAATAAGGATTTGCTTTTGGCTTGGTTTCCAGATGTCTAGCCTATCCCCTCTCCCATCATTTATTGAATGTCCACTTTTCTCCACCTTTATCTTACACTAGGTATCACTACGTATGTGCTTCTGTCTCTGAACTCTATTCTAGTACGTCGTTCTGTTTCTTCAAGCACTAGAATCAGGCTGTTTTAGTGCCTGGGCTTCTGTCTCCACATCTAACAGAGGTCATCCATCCCATCCCCATCAGTCTTATTCAAAATCCTTTGGGATCTCCCATATTTATTTTTCCATAAGAATTTAGTGTCGTTTTGTCAAATTTCAAAAAAAAATTACTCTTGGCGTTTTATTAGGAATATTTTGATTATGTAGATTAAAGTAGGGAGAATTTACAACTTTATCATCTGGGTCCTTATATAAGAACGCAATACATCTTTCCACTTACATAAATCTTCTTTTATTTCTTTCAACAATTTTAAAGTTTTCTCTATATTATTTGTATTAAACCTGTATTGGATGGTTTCAAATTCGTAGCTGATACATTAAGTGGGATATTTTTATCTATTTTCTGAGTCATTTTCATTTGCATATAGAAAAGACTGAGTTTTATATCCATTTAGTAACTATAGGTTTACTGAATGCACTTTATGTTACAGTGTTTTACAGGGTTTTGTGAGGACACAGGCATGCCATCTGCACATGATAATAATTTGCCTTTTCTTTCCAAATGTTTATGCCTCTTATTTCTTTCTCACATCTAATTTCACTGGCTACCGCCTCCAAAACAGTATTCATTAACAGAAGTGATAGTCCTTATCTTGATCCTTGCAGCAATGTCAATTAATGTTTCACTATTAAGCATGAGGCTAGCTTTTAAGTTTGAGACATGTATTTGTTTATCATATTGGGAAAGCATTCATTTAGGGTACTTAGGGCATCTTAAGTTGGGTCAGGTGATGTGAAAACTTTGTCAGGAGTAATGGATCTGGAGACAGGAATTAAGGATGCATGGAAGCACCCTGACCATTAATTTATTTAATCAATATTTATTGAACACTTATTATTTCCTGGGAACTTCTGGGCACTGAGGATGTGGCCATAGACAAAACAGTCAAAATACTGCAATCATGAAGCACATGATTCAGTGGGGCACTCAGGCAGCAGATAAGCTAAATAAGTATAATATGTATTCTATCAGGTAATGAGATGTGCTATAGGGAAAAATAAAGTGGAAAAGGAAACAGCAAGTGTTGAAGTATACAGCAGTCCATAAACAAATGAGTATATATAAATTAATACTGATGCAAAATTTTTAACTTAGTCTTCTATGTAAATGTTTATTTGTGAGATCTTGATATTTTCCTTTTGTAATATTCTAGGTTTTTTGAAATATATTCTTTCCTTAAAAAGAAACGAAAACATGTCAAAAAATACTGCCCTGGAAACCTCATAAAGACTACAGTGTGAAGAACCCTCCACTCAGAACATACAGTTGATCTTCATACATCTTAGGAACGTTTGATAAAGGACAGCAGGTATGTACTAATTCATTTTAAAACATTTTAGCATATTTTTTTGCACAAAAGCAGACTTGAGGACAACTACACAAAAGTGTAGTTTCAGGATGATTCAAATGTATATCTTGACCTTGAACATTCTTCTTTCTAATTCTATAATTAAATGAACATGATACACAAATGTATTGTTCCTCTGGGCAGCCATCCCTTCTCGCGGTGCGTTCCAGAAAAGCATATCATCAACTGGATTACATTTTTTCCATTTAAACAGTGTTTTTAATTGTGGGTTGTATTCCTGAGTCATAACAGCAAAGAAACCACTGTAAACCCTGTTATGATAGAAACAGTGCAATTATGCTTCGAGGGCAATCAAACAGGCACTTTTATACTGTAAACACTAGTCCATGTTCAAAATATAAATGATGCCAAAATCTGAACTATACACCACCATAAATTGGTATATCAAAAACTAGCCTGCCTGCTCTATACTAAGCATTCATAACATAATTACTAACTACTTAGTTTTAAATCCTTGAAGGCAGAGGTTTGCCTTCTTCATAACCCCAGTGCCTGGTAGATACTAAATAAATGTTCTTTGACTGAACATTTTAATCAATTAGTTAATTAGCTAAAAAGAATATTAGATGGTTGGCCTAAGACCTAGATTTTTCAGTAATGCACCACATAATCAGAATTCCATATGTGTGGAGCCTGCATATTTTTAATTGATAACAATGAGGTATTGCCTAGTTATATTAATACAAAGACACTCAAAAGCAGTTTCATCAACTTAAAAGTGTATTTATAGACCTGATACTAGTCATCAATCCAATTTTAACAGATCAGTGAGAAAACTGGTGTTTAACAGACTGACTATCCCAGAGAGCTGCTTGATACAAGCATTTACAGTCCATCTCATTGCTGACTAGTAATAACCAAAAATTACACTTCATTTTACATTGTCCATGATGGCTCTCAGACATCAGTGTCATGAAAAAGAATGGAATTATCACAGGTGAACCAAAACAGACCCATATTCGGGTCTCATAGGTAGAAATTTTAGAATAGTTCTGGGGTCCTGGGACTTCCAAACTTCTAAGAATGTTCTGTCTCTTTAGTGGGTATCATTTATGTTAACATCAAGTAATTCTTTTGGTAACTGAACCATCCTGAGAAAATATATCTATGCCTGTGTAACAAATGACCCAAAAACTTAACAGCTTAAAACAATAGTGTGGTTGGCCGCCACTCCAAAAACTATTTTGATAAGATCATGTTTTGATTAAAATTAATGGATTAGAGATAGAGAAAATATGGCATTATATAAAATTTTTTTCAAAATAAACATTCTAGAAAGCATCTGTTAACCTAAATGAACTAAGTTGTTTAGCATAAAATCCTGTTCTTCCATGTTCTACAAGATCACTGTTGATTTTGTAACCTATAGGAGGTTGCAATGGTAGATTTACACAGAAGTTTTCTGTTCTGTAAGTCTCCAGTTTTCAGATGAACACTCACTGGCTGGAAAAACAACAACAAGCGTTTATTATCCTGTGGGTCAGGAATCGGGGCACATCTGGGTTCTTTGGCTCAGGGTGTCTTACAAGGCTGCAGTCAACCTGTCAGTTTGGGCTGCCGTAATTCCCACACTCATCTGGGGGGCGGGGGGTTCCAAGCTTCCAAACTCACTCAAATGGTTGGTGGTAGGATTCTGTTTTCACAGCCTAGTCTAGAGAGGGCCTCGATTCCTCACTGGCTCTTGGCTTGAGGCCTCAGTTTCTTGCCATGTATGCTTCTCCATGGGTCTGCTTACAACATGGGAGTTGGCTTCCATCAATGTGAGCAAGTGAGAGAAAAAGAGAGGGTGATTAAGACAGAAGTCAGAGCCTTTTAGTTACCTCATCATGAAAGTGACCTCTAGGGGCACCTGGGTGGCTCAGTCATTAAGCCTCTGCCTTCAGCTCAGGTCATGATCCCAGGGTCCTTGGATTGAGGCCCACCTCCAGCTCCCCGCTCCGCGGGAAGCCTGCTTCTCCCTCTCCCACTCCCCCTGCTTGTGTTCCCTCTCTGGCTGTGTCTCTCTCTGTCAAATAAATAAATAAAATCTTTAAAAAAGAAAGGAAGGAAGGAAGAGACATCTGAGTCACACTCAAGGGAAGGGGATTAACACAAGGACATGAATACCAAGAAGTGGGAATCAGTGGGAGCCATCTCAGAAGCTACGGTCCACACTGAGTGCATTCCAAAGACAGCCTCGGAAAGGTATATGATGACCCCTTCTTCATCACTGGAGGCACTGGAATGCTCTAGTATGCTCTAGGGTAGGAACAGTGACAATGTGGAGGAATCACTGATGGATTCCCCAGCTGAATGAATGTCTGCAGTTGGGTGATCATTATCATAACAACAGTGAGGGTGCTGCCTCTGCCCCTTGATAACCAGTGAAGAGGCCTTGTAGTCTTCCAGATAGTGCTGACCACCCTTTCCTAAAACCAATACAGTACCGACTGAGTCTAAGGGAGCTTGAAGTGGTTCTTAGAGAAGGATTCAGGAATAGAACTGGTTTGGGAAATTCAAGCATAACTTCTTTGTTCTAGCATATAGTTCCTGCTTGTACTGTACAAGGCAGATGTCCACTGCCTGAGCCTGGGTGGAAAAAGGGTTTTCCAGGCGGATATTCCGTAGGCTTTCAGCAGGAGCCCCAAATGGACGTCTCTCATTTCCTAACTCTCTCTGCTTCTCCCCTTTATCTCTTCCCTCTCTCTCAATAACTTCTCCCTTCCCACTTTTCTCTCAAGCTTTGCCTTACTTCCCTAGATAAATAATGAATAGAAGGGAACTTCCTCAGCCTGATAAAGGAAAAACCTACAGTAACATCACACTTAATGGTGAAAGACTGGACGCTTTCCTTCTCAGATCCAAAACAAGACAAGGACATCAACTCTTACCAACACTTGTATTCCACATTGTACTGGAGATTCTGGCCAACCAATCAGGCAAGAAAAAGAAATGAAAGGGTCCATTTTAGGAAAGGAGAATTCAACTCTCTTTATTTACAGATGACATCATTATCTGTGATAGCATCTACAAAAAAGCTACTAGAACCAATAAACAAGGTTACACGATGCAACATCAATATGCAAATATCAATTGTATTTCTATATACTAACAGAAAACAATTGGAAATTGAAATTAAAAGATAATACCACTTGGGGCGCCTGGGTGGCTCAGTTGGTTAAGCGACTGCCTTCGGCTCAGGTCATGATCCTGGAGTCCCGGGATCGAGTCCCGCATCAGACTCCCTGCTCAGCAGGGAGTCTGCTTCTCCCTCTGATCCTCCCCCCTCTCATGTTCTCTCTCTCTGTCTCATTCTCTCTCTCAAATAAATAAATAAAATCTTTAAAAAAAAAAAAAAAAGATAATACCACTTAACAATACCAATATAGGGGCACCTGGCTGGCTCAGTCGTTAAGCATCTGCCTTCGGCCCAGGTCATAATCCCGGGGTCCTGGGATTGAGCCCTGCATCGGGCTCCCTGCTCAGCAGGAAGCCTGCTTCTCCCTCTCCCACTCCCCCTGCTTGTGTTCCCTCTCTCGCTGTGTCTCTCTGTCAAATAAATAAAATCTTAAAAAAAAAATACCAGTATAACAGCAGCTATCATCAAAAATATGAAATATTTAGGGATAAATCTGAAAAAAAAAAAAAAAAAGATGTAAGAGATCTATGCACCAAAAATGACAAAACATTGCTGAGAGGAATTAAAGATGGCCTAACAAGCCAGAGGTGTGCCTTGTCCATGGATGGAAGGCTCAGTTTTGTCAAGGTGTTGGTTCTCCGTGAATTTATCTATCAACTCAACATGATCCCAGTGACAATCCCATTAGACTTTTTGGAAGAATTGACAAGCTTATTCTAACATTCCTGTGGAAACTCAGTGGACCTGAATAAAATATCCAAAAAACTTGGAAAAGATAGAACAGAGTTGGAGGACTAACAGTATTGCATTTCAAGATTAATTATAAAGCTGCAGTAACCAGAACAGGGTGGTATTGGTGTAAAGGTAAAGAACTAGATGAGCAGAGCAGAAGAGAGAGCACAGAAACAGACCCGCGTATGGACATCTCAGTTATAAAGACGCAGACGCAGTTCGGTGGAAAAGGGTTGGTCTTTTCAAGAAATGGTGCTGGAACAATTGATATCCTTATACAAAAAAAAATATGAACTTTGATCAATTTCTGATCCATCATAATTAACTCAAGATGGATCAAAATAAAACAAAACTATAAAATTTCTGGGAGAAAATCTTTGTGGCCTCCAGTTTTGTAAAAATTTCTTAGCTGCAACACCAGAAGCATCATTCTTAAAAGAACAAATTGGTAGTTGGGCTTCATCAAAATTAAAAACATCTGCAGAGGGGCGCCTGGGTGGCTCAGTCGTTAAGCGTCTGCCTTCGGCTCAGGTCATGATTCCAGGTCCTGGGATCGAGCCCCGCATCGGGCTCCCTGCTCGGCAGGAAGCCTGCTTCTCCCTCTCCCACTCCCCCTGCTTGTATTCCCTCTCTCGCTGTGTCTCTCTCTGTCAAATAAATAAATAAAATCTTTAAAAAAAATAAAAATAAAAAAATAAAAACATCTGCAGAAACTTTTAAGGGAATGAAAACACAAGCCACAGATTGGGAGAAAATATTTGCAAACGTACATCTAATAAAGGACTTAATGTCCAGAGTATAAAAGAGCTCTGAAAAGTCAACCATAAGAAAACAAACAACCCAATTTAAAAACAGACAAAAGCTTTGAACAGGTATTCCATCCACCCCTGAAAAAAGAAGATATAAGGATGGCAGATAAGCACATGAAAAGATGTGCAGTATTATTAGTCATTTGGGAAATGCAAATGAAAGCCACAAGGGATATCACTGAACAGACCTATTAGGTTTTTAAGAAGAGATCGAGTGTCAGCAGGGGTACTGAGCAGCACGAACTCTTACACACCGCTGATGGGAGTGCAAAATGGTACAGCCACTTTGAAAACCAGTTGGGCAGTTTCTTAAGAAGTTAAACATATACTTACCATATGCTCCAGCCATTCCACTCCAGGGTATTCACCCCAAAGGAAAGAAATCATCTGTCCATACATAAGACTTGTGTATCAGTGTTTATACCAGTTTTACTTGTAATAGGCAAACAATGAAGAGAGCAGAAAGGTCCATCAGCAAGTGAATGAGCAAACAAATTGTGGTGTAAGTCACACAATTGTATAGTACTCAGCAATTAAAGCAAAGAATGAACTCTTGATACACCTAGTAACTTGGATGAATCTCAAGATAATGATGCTGAGTTAAAGAAGCAAACCAAATAAAAGTGCAGGCTGTATGATTCCATTTATATAAAACTGTAGAAAATGCAGACGTAGGGTGACAAAATACAGTCGGTGGTTGTCTGAGGTGAGGGTGGGGAGCAGGGAGCGTCAAGGGAGAGGAATGACACGGGGGCCCAGGGAAACTTCTGGAGGCACCGGATGTGTCGACCCTCTGGATGATGGTGGTCGTCTCATAAGTATATACGCATGTCTATAATGATCAAATTGGACACTTTAAATATGTGCAGTTTATCATATGTCATTTGCATATTGTATTTCTATATACTCAATAAAAGGTTTTTAAAAAAAGAATTGTATCCCAATGGCTTACAAATTAGTTTTCTTATAAAATATATGCTCTCAGTAAGGCAAATACGTTGACCTATTGGATGCATTAAAAATGATCATTTAAATGTTGGTGAATCACCCAATAAACTCATTTAAGTGTTGGTACCATTGTTATTGAACTGCTTAATATGAAACCGTCTGGTCCCCATTTTTCTTATGACCTGTTTTTGTCCAAGACTACTATTAATACTAAGAACAATTATCTTTCTATTTATTATAGCAGAAAGAAGCACATCAAGTTTACCTAAAAGCTGATATTAATAACACTGATATTAATGAGTTCTAGTAAATCCCTGGGCTGGCCAGGTCACATCGTGGGCCTCACCAGGTTGTAAACATACTGTCTCAAAAGAATATAGCACTATGTAAAGCATTTATGACAACTTTTAAGTTTAGTAAATTCCAAAACAATTAACATCTTAAAGATATGGATTGAAATTATAGTTTGTGTTTACATCAGACCCACATGGGTAATCTCCTCACCTCAGGGCCCTTCACCTGATCACTGCAAAGTCCCTTTTACTACATAAAGTATTTGTGCCTTTTTAATTATGAGACAGTGATAGATCAATGAACCCAATAATTAATCCAAAGTTACTTATGTTTTTTTCAGCGAAATAGATTAGGTTGTGATAGTAGAGTGACTCTGCCTCATACCATGTACTATAGAAATGTATTAAAGGGACGCCTGGGTGGCTCAGTGGGTTAAGCGTCTGCCTTTGGCTCGGGTCATGGTCCTGGGGTCCTGGGATCGAGCCCCATGTCAGGCTCCCTGCTCCTCGGCGAGTCTGCTTCTCCCTCTCACTCTCCCTCTGCCTGCTGCAGCCCCTGCTTGTGCATTCTCTCTCTCTCTCTGTCAAATAAATAAATAAGTAAATCTTAAAAAAAAACAACAAGCTGACAGTATATCCACTAGATAATTGGTGACAATAAAGAATTTTCTATCCGCCCATCACACACACACACACACACACACACACACACAAACATTTCTTTATACTAAGACCACATTTTGGCCCATCCTATGGAAACTATACCTATTGCATTAGGTGAATTAGTGAGCAGGAAAGATTATGGACAGTTTTGCTAATACAGCATCTCCTCACTGAGACATTTTTAATTGCATGTGATTTTTTTTCCAAGCATGTTAAAGGAGCTACAATTACTGCCTCCTAGCTAGAGAGACCTTGCAAAATAGAGACAGTATACAGTGGGATGATTCAGCCATCAATAGAGACTTAGGGTTCTTGCAAATCTAAATAAGGAGGGCAATAATGCCTTCAGATGCACCTTCTTTTTTTTTAAGATTTTATTTACTTATTTGACACAGAGAGAGAGACACAGCAAGAGAGGGAACACAAGCAGGGGGAATGGGAGAGGGAGAAGGAGGCTTCCCGCTGAGCAGGGAGCCCGATGCGGGGCTCGATCCCAGGACCCTGGGATCATGACCTGAGCTGAAGGCAGATGCTTAACTGACTGAGCCACCCAGGCGCTCCTGGATGCACCTTCTTTTTTATAGCTAAACCTATAAAGCCTTCCATTAGGGTACATTTTAATCTGGTAGAACTATTTTATGAGGGAGATTGTCTATAGACATTAAGGCTTATTTGGCTCCAGTGGATTCCCATTAGAATTTTTTCCTTTTGGGGCCCCTGGGTGGCTCAGTCGGTTGGGCAGCTGCCTTTGGCTCAGGTCATGATCCCAGGGTCCTGGGATTGAGCCCTGCATCAGGCTTCTTGCTCAGCGGGGAGCCTGCTTCTCCCCTGCCTGCCACTCCCCCTGCTTGGGCTTGCTCTCTCCTTCTCTCTGTGTGTGTCAAATAAATAAATAAAATCTTTAAAAAAAAAAATTTTTTTTAAAAAGAATTTTTTCCCTTTTTATTTTTTCCCTGTAATATCAATGTTGATTAAACAAAGAGACCAGGATGGCTAGCTCTCTGCTATATCAGACATGGGACAATCAAAGCTCATTTTAGCCCTTTGTGAGCATGTGATTCAGAGGGAATATTTTTTTTTTAAATGTAGATGGAGTGGAGTATAAACACATCGTCAAACCTCAATATTCTAATCTAAGAAAGGAAAAGAATACTCCTCTACCCTAACCTCCTTATATTCATCATCTCCCTGTTCCTGTCATGTCAGATTCTAAGTGAGTTGTACTGATTAATCTGAAAGATTAAGGGATGAGTGATAATTTTCAATATAGTCTCAGATTTGGGGCTCAAGACTACAGGTAAAACATGAAAAGCTGAATAGCAAGTTTTTCCCATAGACTTATCACAGGGTTTGACATAATTTAACATTTTAAGGTTTCCGTGATAAATAAGTTGGTTCAAATTATGTCCATTTGGGGTCAAGTAGTATGGTTTATGTGAAAAAAAATTTTCAAGGCCGACAGACCTGGATTCAAAACTCAGTTCTCCTACTCTAGATTTGTGACCTTGGACGGGTTATTTCTGGGCTTGAGGGTGCTCATCTATAAAATAGGGTTACTAATACCCATTACGCAGGACTGTCCTCATGATGAAGTAAGCTACTCTGTGTAAGTTCCTAGCTCTGTGCTTGGCATACGGTCTACGGTAGTGACGGTGGTGATCATTATTCAAGCGTTCCCAAATACTGATTGTGCGGCAGCACTCTGCTAGGCCTGAAGTTACAACAGGAACAAGACAGTCTATCTTCGGGGAGTTTTCAGTCAAAGGACGTTAGTCAAGCAATTGTTCCCAGTAAAATAGTCGATGGGGAAATAGACTGACTCATGGCTGCATCTCTCGCGTAAAGACACAGAGAATGCCCTGGAGAGTCCTGGCATTTGTCCTAGAATTACTCTTCCAAGAGGGAACTAGTTTTCGTTGATTGCGTACTTTGATACCGTGTTAGGTATTTACAAACACTGTCTCATTTCTCCCTATAATAACCCCATGGCATCAGTGTTGTTATTCACGTTGTATAGACGGCCAAGATCACTTAACTGACAGACTCAGGTTCAAACCCACGTCAGTCTGCCTTCAAAGTGTCACCTTTGACGGGCACACTCCCACTCTTGTAGCTGTTGGAAAATTTGTGACTGTAAATGAAACACACTCTTGAATTAAGCCTGTATCCTACAATGCTGGGATGGCTTTCTCAAAGGAGTGTTCTGAGGAAGAAGGAGGGAATTTTTATAGAGGTTTTAGAAGAAGAGGTCAGCCAAGAACAACTGGTCAAAAGTAATTCTTTTTTTTTTTTTTTTAAAGATTTTTTATTTATTTATTTGAGAGAGAGAGAATGAGAGAGAGCAAGCACATGAGAGGGGGGAGGGTCAGAGGGAGAAGCAGACTCCCCGCCGAGCAGGGAGCCCGATGCAGGACTCGATCCAGGGACTCCAGGATCATGACCTGAGGCGAAGGCAGTCGCTTAACCAACTGAGCCACCCAGGCGCCCAAAACTAATTCTTCTCAGAGATTAGCAGCCATTAGCTTCTCGCAGGGATGTGGATTTATCAAGATGGTTGGGGAGCAAGTTAGGAGCTGAAGTCATGAGCAAGAAAGGGTGAGGGGGGAATCCCTCCCAGGAACAAGGACAGGCAAGGCTATGAGGGCCACAGCGGGACATTTTTGGTCCTTTGGGATCTCGTACACCAACATTTCGGTCTCTTCTTAATCCATTTGCAAACTTTCAAAAGTAAGGATCTTTGCCTGTGCGTCTGTCCACTGTTAAACAGCAGAACGGGTCTGGAAAGATCGATTCTTTGCCTTAGGATGTGTGATGTTACCACCAGTGTGATGTTTGCTGTTGTGATGCTTAATGAAAAAATTCCTGACCTTGAAGGGGAAAAACATGAACAACTGCTTCACCCGTCTGAGCCCATCCCCTTCACGTGGCCGGGAGTAGACGATGTGAACGCAGCTTGTGGGAAGTAAAACCACTCACAAAAGATTAAGTACAATAATGATGTTAATAGTAGGATTATTGGGGCTAAGATTTCTGTAGCAGGGAGATGGTGAACCACCTCCTGTATTCCATGAGACAAAGAGAAAGCTTGAGAGTCGAGCCAAGGCAGAAAGAGGTAGAAACTGATTTACCAAAAAACCCCAAAAAACTCTTAGTAGAGAGGACATTAGATCCCTGTGGGGAAGTGTCTGGTGGCAGCTAATTTCTCTTTTGCTTTCTTGATAAAACAGAATTGGGGGTATTAAATGAAAAAAACAAAACAAAACAAAAAAACCCTTGTAAAGCCCCTGGGAGATGAGTTTGTCTCGAGTGCGCTGACCTAACAGATTCTCGCGGCATTATTATGCCTTCGGGCAGCGGTATTACAGAGGATTGCAGAACCGTCCGGTGTGTAACTAAAGTTAGTGTTCTAGAGGGCCCACCTGTGGGGTCCTTCTTGTGTTTGATTTCATATTCTCTCCATTTTAAATTCTCACTTCAGACAACTAAGAGCTTATCAACAGTATCCAAAGTTCGTGTGCAGGGGCGCCCAGCTGGCTGTCAGTGGAGAGTACGACTCTTGATCTCAGGGTTGTGAGTTCGAGCCCCACGTCTCACATAGAGATTACTTGAGGAAAAAAAGCTTGCGTTCATTGGAATCACTCTTTCTAAATTCCCGTGGATAAGGGCCACGTGAGGAGCTATGTAGTGGCTGCCCTGAGCTATCTTGGAGCTGGACCTCAGAGAGCTAACTTTCCTATGAAACTTTTGTGTTCTTGGGGAGTGTGCGTTTAACTGTGGGCTGTCGTCTCTCCTGGGGCCCTTCGATCAAACAAGAAGGGTGGAGTATTGCAGACCTCGTGGGGCGTGTGTAGGAGAGTTTGTGTGAGAGACACTGTCCCCCAGCCTTGTTTGTCACACAAATTACTCTGCTCAGTCAAGTTCAATGCTACTGCCTAGGCTCTATACCAAGAACTTAAAAATAAAGTGGAAGTAAAATACAGTAACTTATTTTTCACTGACTGTTATCAGGGTGCTAGGAGCAAATGCTGAAGAGTTATTTTAGCTGCATGGACCCCTGAAGCAGTATGTGAAAGTTGCTTTGGGGAGTGATTCACTGAACTAAAACATTCCTGATCTAAACATTCCTGAAGAACTACTATGTTTAAGCCACACTGTACTTGTACTTAATTTGAATCAAATCTACCCGAAATAAAAGTGACTCTGTCTAGGTCTTAATTAAATTAAGTTTTTCAGCCATGGACTTCGGTTACAAGGACTTTGGACTATGTGGGATCTTTTGTCCCTGATGAGAAATTAGGATCACATCACAAAATTTCATTTTCATGTTTAGCTTTTAAACACATTTCTTTGAAGTCGGCTTTACTTTATTGTTGTTTAATTCCCAAGTAAGATTTTGCTTTTTCACATTGAATAGTTAAATTTATAATAATTAGACAAACTTAGTTTTGATTTTTCCAAATCCATTATTTATAAAAGTTCGGTCTTTGTGTAGCTGCAAATACAGTCAGTTCTTTATTGAACAAATGTGAACTTTCCATTGGATGGGTTGTCTTCAAAAAGTTTCCAAAACTTGGATGATTTTTCCATGCAAATCAGCATGTTTTTCTGACTTGCTTCTGTCATCATGTAGCATATAATCAGGAAAGTCATATTCATGTTATAATAGTCTAAATGAAGCACAGAAAGGAATGCAATTTTTTTAATTAAAATATAAAAAAGCCTTATAATCATGGATCAAGTGTACATCCCTGGAACCCACTATTACTCTTAATTTTAGAATGAATATGAACTCTAGAGAACTAGTAGACTAATTAGTTGTATTCTATATTATATGTTTAATCTCAAAAGTGTGATTTCATTGCTAAGAAATAAAAGTGTGTGCATCTCCACAAATATGTCTGACTTTCCTAAATGTTGCACTTCATACAGGCCACCCACACTTACCAAGTACTGTCATTTTCTTCAAGGCAAAAAATGTCAGCATCCTTAGAGAATGAGGATGTAATTCACTAATTCATAAATTATTGTCATTGTTGTTCTCTGATGTGAACCTTATCTTACGTTACCTATAAGCATAATCTCACCCAAGTTTGGTCTCAGGGGTCTTATATCTTATGTGGAGAAAGCATAAAAGCCAAACTGAGATTTTTCCAGAAAATAACTTCAAAGGAATGTGTTGTTTCCCTTTCCTAGTCCTCCATTTATAGTTAAATATAATAAAGCATAGGTTCATTTTAATGTCAATAGCTATAAATCTAAAAATACTTTTCTTCTGTCAGGTTGTTTACTATGTCTCTGGCTGGTCCAGCAGAAACAGACATAGACGGGCGTCTCCCCGGTGCGGCATTAGGACTCAGTAGGATGGCCACTGAGTGCGGGGGCCGCCTGGGCACAGGTGACTGTCCCAGTGGCAGTCCCGGGCACACCTCCGATAGGAGTGTTGACTATAGCAGATCCCAGTGTTCCTGCAGAAGTTTAAGTTCTCGCTGTGATTACTCAGAAGACTTTCTCTCTGAATGTTCAGAAACCGCTCTTAATAGAAATTATTTAGAGAAGCCCGTGATAAAAGAAAAAAAGGACGAGAAGAAAAAGTACATTTCTAAAATCTCCCAATCTAAAGGTAAGAAGCAACATTTCCCAAGCAAGACCAAATTTCTGTTTCTAATGACATTATTATTTAATGTGCTAGTATCTGAAGTAGTCCACATTCCATTTTATTGTCCTCCCATGTTTTAAATGTGTCTGTATAAGGGAACTTTTATAGAAGGAATTAAATAGAGAAATTAAGAATCATGACAAAATGGCAGGAAGTTAGGCTGAAAATGTAAAGCCTAGCCCTCTTGCCCGACTTACCCTCCTGGAGCCCACTAGTGAGGTTGGTTCCGTTTTTAGTTAACAGGTGGCCTCATTACAGATACTTGGATCTCACTGGCTTCTTGCCTTTCATCTCAGCAGAAGAACCAAGGTTTGAATTGCCAATGAAATGTAAAAACCTGTTTCAACACCCCAAGAAGATGGGCTTCAAGTCCGGTGAGGCAAAGATCATTCTTTGAAACAGGGGTGGTTCCAAAGGCTGTTAATAATGTCATTCCCTCGCGGACTATAGGAGCACCAACACCATCCATTCCTAACTGTCCAAACTGAAAGGAGCCTTATGATATCCTTGATCTCGCTCCTTGCCTCCCTGCCTGGACTGTGATGACTCCCTCCCATTTTAGGCAATCCTGGGCTTATAAATACTCCTAATAGAGAAATAGCTGAAAGTCTCTTCCACTTGACCATCAGAACTGCCATCGGTCAACAGCTGGAAAACACTTAAGCACTTAATTCTATATGTGGAACAAGCCTACCGTTACGTTACCTGTATCTCCCACCCCCAGCCTCCTGTGACCAGGTGTGCCTAGGACTCCCTGTGCTACTTCTGGATCATCTAGAATCTTCAGGTCCCCTTCTTCCAAGCTGTAGGGTAGGGATTCTTAATCTAAGACCCATGTCTGTGGGCCCCATGAAAATCTTTGCATATTTTGTGTCTATTTGGATTTGTAAACTTTTCTAGGGAGAAGGACCCATGAGCTTCTACCAGATTCTCAAAAGGCTAAAAGCCCCTTTCCCAGAGAGGTGGGAGCCTTACACTCACGGGCAAGGCCCAGGGTAGGAGATGAAAGGTCCATTCCTTCTCTCACATGGGACTCTGTCAAAAGAAGTCTGTTTGTGGCATTTGGAAGAGATTATCACAATAGAACCCACATCGTCCGTAGGCTCCCTGGTTACAATCCCTTATCCACATTTGTAATTTACAAAACTCTGAAAATCAAACATTTTCTATATCCTTGGCACCTAAACTGATTTGGCAACAAAAACTAAGACGAGACTGATCTTTAGTTCACTTAGTGTGAAGAATCCTATATTTCACAAAAATATTCTTTGATTGAAGTCTGTCCCTAACCCTTCTGGGAGTACTATGGAAAATACTGTATACGCACCAGAATAATAATAATAATTCAGAAACAGTCTAGCCCCAGGGTTTTATGGGACAGGGATCATGGCTCTATACACTACATTTTATATTGATTCTACACTTTTGTGGGGCTACATGAAAGGCAGAATTTATAAAACTATTTCTACAGGAACTGCACTTTGGGTTCTAAGTGCCTGATAATTTAACTTTTAAAAATTGTTTCCTCTATTATTCCACAAATATTTATTGAGTGTTTTATGCAAGATACCTGGTCATAAATTGGGGCAAATTAATTTTGGTGCAATCAAAATTAATTTAGTCACTTCATTAAGAGTAGTTTAATCATTAGGCCAAATCTGCCTCATTGTATAAAATGAGATAGAAATTGTAAGAGACACTTAACTCTAAGAAACAAACAGGGTTGTTGGAGGGGTGGTGGGTGGGGGGATGGGGTAACTGGGTGATGGGCATTAAGGAGGGCATGTGATGTAGTGAGCACTGGGTGTTATGTGCAACTGATGAATCACTAAATTCTACCCCTGAAATTAATAATACAGTATATGTTAACTAAAAAACAAAAAAGAAAGAAAGAAATTGTAAATTTTGTCATTCTTACATGCGTAGGTTAGTGCAATGAGATACAAAATCACTGACTAAACCCTGCTTCAACTTTCCATAACCTTAATTAGTATACAAGTATGCATAATATGTATAGTATGAATTTATTCTGTATCACTCAAACACAAGTGGTATATTTACCTTCTGAAGCAAACAAGTCTGGTTCATCCTCCCCCAAACACCCACTAGGGTAGGCAAAAAATGCAATCTCGGGCGTGTTTGGGGGATGGAGAGAGTGTGGGTGGCCTTACACAGATGAGAACACTGGGGAAGGGCTTCTGGTCCTTCATTCTCATCACTTATGTGCTCCTTGTCCAAGCACATTGATCACTAAGAGGCTGATTCCTCCTGTTTTCAAAGTACCCATGCCCCTGTATGCACACTTCTTCCTGGCGCCTTGGCCGGTGCTCCCACGGCCACAGGGACTCGTCCCAGGCACCCACTCATTCTGACTCTGCCCTCCCATCACGTGAGCACAGCATAAGAGAGAGACAGAAGCCTTCACTGCCCACAGAACCCGCCACCCTTCATCCTTCTGGTCCCATGGAAATCCTTCTCTCCTCCAAGTCACACCACCCAAGAGTGTAAAATATTCTAAGTTGGGAGTCAGGCTTCAGTCATGCTGGACATGGTGTAGGACATGACAGCCCCATCCACCCCTGTTGTAATCCAGCCCGATCCACACTGCCTGGGTCTGGCGTTCCCTAGCCAGCTCCTAAGGTATCAAAGTGCCTGGCCTTCCCGTAGGTGGCCTAGAGACTGACTTCCACTTTCCAGTTTTCAGTGTGCTCAAAAACCTATTCCAAAATACTCAAATATCCAACCAGAGCCCTTACTAAGTTGTTCCCAGTGGGAAAATAAGGACCTTTGGAGGCATAGTTGTAAAGACAGTCCATCAACCATTGATGTGATGCAGGTACTATGATCGTGTCATCCCTGCGTAGTCTGTCATAGTCAAGACTGAAACACTTTATCCCCTAGAGCATCCTCGATTCCTGCTGGCTCACTTCCACTGCAGGCTGAACCTCCTTTCCCACCACCTGTGCCAAACGCGTTAAAGCCGAGTCTCAGATGATGGGTCCACAGTTGGGCCGATAGCTTAAGGCTAGGACTCCAGTGACGCTGGTCACTAAGTGCTTTCTCGCTCCAGGATGAAGACCATGTTTCTCTTAGATCCCAGACTCTAGGTTCAGTCTCTCTCAGCATATAAATATAATAATATGTACACACACATATGCAGTGTGCACATGTATGTACAGAAATGTCATACGGATGCACATACATATGGGACTGGGGTTCCGTCTCCCACTTACTAGCTGTGTGCCCATCCGTAAGTGACTTCACGAAACATCAGTTTGTTCATCTTTAAAAGGGGATAATAATGCAGTGATGTTACATATACATTTGACATATTCAATGCAGTTATATAAGCTTGGTGCTTAGAAGCTGGGTGTAATATTGTTTAGATACATTTTGTTTAAAACAGACTTCTGAATACAAGCCAACTAACTACTTCCTTTAAAGCCCAATCAAAGTAACAGGAAAAATTGTCTATGTTGGATTTACTGAGAGATGGAATATCCGCATATTTCCTCTAAGCAGCTCAATGGCTTTCTAAGGGTCTTTTTGAATATATGAGGTCTTCATATATAACATTGGACTCTAAGGTTACGCTCGAATTGCCTCATAACATATTACTGGAAGGATTCTATCAGATAATCTGCATAAAGCATTTAGTTCAATGCTTAACACACGGTAAGCCCTTAGTAAATGTTATCTATTATTATGGTTTTTAGTATAGCTTTAATAATAGAAGTAAGTATAGGTTTTCCAGTCAAAGAAGACCTGCTTTTCAATCCATTCCATGTGACTTTGTGGTTATATAACCTTGGACAAATGACTTACAGTCTTCAGCTGTTAAATAGACTACTGCTGACCTTGAATGGAGTATTCTGCATATGAAATCCCTGCCCTGGAGCATGGCTATTCATTACATGCTCTTTCCCCTTCTAGTTTGCCTGTGTATGTGCGCACGTGTGCGGGGTGGGGGTGGGGGGAACACAAACGTGCATATCTGCATATGTGTATGCATATTACTAGTAACAAACTGGATTATCTGCTTACACAGGCCAGAAGGAAATCTCAGTTGAAAAAAAGCACAACTGGAATGCACCACTTTTAAATTCCCAAAACAATATGATTACCCAAAGAAGAGACGCTATGACTCATCGCATACTCTCAGCAAGGCTTCATAAGATTAAAGAGCTAAAAAATGAACTAGGGGATATCCATCGTAAATTGGAAGCCACGGTCATAGAAAACCAATTTTTGAAACAGCTTCAGCTTAGGCACTTGAAAGCTATAGGGAAATATGAGAATTCACAAAATAATCTACCTCAAATTATGGCAAAACATCAGAACGAAGTCAAAAATTTGAGGCAGCTACTTAGGAAATCCCAGGAAAAGGAAAGAAATGCATCTAGGAAACTTCGAGAAGCTGACAGTGAGCTGCTGAAGACTAAAGATGCCTTGCAGGCACTGCAGAAACT
This sequence comes from Halichoerus grypus, assembly GCF_964656455.1. Lineage (NCBI taxonomy): Eukaryota > Metazoa > Chordata > Mammalia > Carnivora > Phocidae > Halichoerus > Halichoerus grypus. The sequence continues at coordinate 6,258,322 of NC_135712.1, forward strand.
TTCTGAAGACAAAAACCTTGCCGAGAGGGAGGAACTTACTCAAAGATTGTCTGTTCTTACAACAAAAACGGAGGCAAATGACAAAAAAATACAGGTCCGTATTTCAGAGGCCTAGAAAGTGTAATGTTCCAAAATGGACACGGAGAGGGTGTACCTGCACCACGCTTGCCCCTGTGCAGTAGGGCATCACCAGCTGCTTTGCCTGCGGGCCACACCAGTGATGCTGTCTAAGGGGGGTTCAGGGGTGGGGAAGGGGAGCTCATCCTGTGGCAGGGCTTGTTTGTCTGGAAATGACCATTCTCTAAGCCTGTTCATGTGCTGGAAAGGTGGTTGGGTTGGGTTGGGCTGGGTTGTATTGGGTTGGGTTGGGTTGGGTTGGGCTGGGTTGTATTGGGTTGGGTTGGGTTGGGTTGGGCTGGGTTGTATTGGGTTGGGTTGGGTTGGGTTGGGTTGGGTGGGTGAAATCTCTTAGAAGCTAACCTTCTACTTCATACTATTTATTAAAAGCCTACTTTCCTAAAAGCCTGCCCCCTGCATCTCTCCTGCCCCTTTCCTCATATTCCCTGGTCAACTGTCTTCTCACCACCGCACAGACATTGTTGGTATGTTCGCAACAGAAGCGTTTCCCAGATAATGCTCCTGGGAACAGAGAGGGGAAAAGAACTACAATCATTGACATGAACACGTTGATCTTCCTGAATGGCACATGGTCATCAAAGGCTCGGGGACTGCACTATAAGGGATGATTTAGGAGAACACCCTGATTCTACTGAGAATTCTGCCAATTTTATGTTAGTCCTTGGTCTCTATGGACAAACATACTTTTAAAAAATTTACTGCTTAATGCCTTATTATATGATGGTAAGAAGCCGATTTTTTTATGAACTTGAAAAAAGAAAATATCAAGTTCATTTCATGTACTTTTTTATCGGTTACTTCCTCTTTGGTAAAAATCCTCCTCTTTTTTCAAAGAGAATTTTCTCCCATAAAACGGGCGTGTGACCTCCAGAAAATGATGAGCAGCCTCCTTTTCAGTCATGTAATTCATAATCCGAAGTTCTATTATTTGACCTTCCAGGTAATATTGGACCCATCTTAGCATGTATCCATCAGGGAAAAGTAAATTTCTTTTTATCTCATCTACATATTTTTACATATACATGTTAAGTAGTTCCTGTTTTATATCTGTAACCAAAACCAAAAAGAATTCAAGAACTATTTTCTTATCAGACGCACTTAGTCATATGGGAAATTTTGTTTGGTTGTAGGGCATTTGGTGGTTGGAGAAAATGTTTATGAGCCAAAACATGTAGTATTTTTTTTTAATGTTAATAGTTTGGAGACTGGGATTTTTAGTGATTATTTCATTCTTCTAGCTTACCATATTGCCCGCTTTTCTTTAATGAGAAAGTATTACTATAATGCGGGAAAAAAGGAAAGAAAAGGCCTTTTCGGCCAAGCCTCTGTCCAAGTCCAGACCAAAGAGTTCTGCAATAAAATTCTCATGCTCTGCAGAGGATGGAGAGGAGGTGCCCGCATACCCGTGAGCCCTGGGTGCAGATGGCCACGGTGCTGGCAGAGACCTTCTGGTCTTAGAATTCCTCCCTCTTTGGGGCGTGGGGGTGGAGGATGAGTCCCTGAAGGAGCTCCCAGGGTCTGTCAGCGGAGAGTTGAGCCCGCCTTCGAGCCCGCACAGCTGCCCTGCTGCTGGACAGCCCTCCAGCGACCGAGGCTCGACAGAACTCCTGAATGCACCTGCCACGTTAGCAGGTCTCCGTGTTAGCACAGCCACTTGGGTTGAGTTTTAAAGCATGGCATATTTATTCATTTTCAAGAAATGTTCAAAGGTTGTTTGTATTTTTTAAATCAAATTCCAGAGTGTAAAAAACATTAGGTTCAAAATATATTGATTCTCTAGAGTTGTGATCTGGGGTTTTTTGCTTTTGTGTCTGTGTGTGTGGTTATATTTAGTTCTAATCTATGTCCCCTGTAGGAGCCATGCACTAAAATTGTATTAAAACTTCACACTTCTCATAAATGCAATTGGTTCCATTACAATTGAAGTTGTTTTTTTTTTAACAATACTACACTGGTTACCGAAGAGTTGAAATATATACTGTTTTCAGAGCTTGGAGAAACAACTGAGGTTGAACAATAGAGCCTTTAATCGGCAGCTGGCCATTGAGACCCGGAAGACCTTAGCAGCTCAAGCAGCTACAAAGACTCTGCAAATGGAAATAAAACGCCTTCAGCAAAAACTTAAGGTACTTCTTTTAAAGCAAAATGTAACAAAATTTGTGCAGTTCTGCTTCCCAAAATTTCAAAGCTATTCTTTAAATTATTTAACTTCAAGAATCTATTTCTCAAATTAACTTTTTGTCCCTACAACCATATGAACAGATAGAGGATCTGAAATTACTGGGATGAGTTCACAGCCTGGTGAATATGTGCTGTAACGAGAAAAATTAAATCTCTAAGCTATTCATAACAAAACTTCCTGTTAACATTCTCATTCCGTCACATGAATTAATATTATTGTTTTCTTATCATGTTAATGTAACCCAAACTAAGTTTTTTTTTAATTACCTTACATCATTAAAATATTGTGAGTAATTTTAGTGGCCAACAGATTTATTTTAAAGTTTCTCTTGGAAATGTTTACAAAACTGTCTTTTAAAGTGTGTTTTAGGGGCACCTGATTGGCTCAGTCAGTTGAGCGTCCAGCTCTTAATTTCGGCTCAGGTCATGATCTCAGGGTCATGAGATAGAGCTTCGTATGTGGCTCCGTGCTCAGCATGGAGGCTGCTCCAGATTCTCTCTCTCCTTCTCCCTCTGCCCCTGCTCCCTACTCACACTCTAAATAAATAAATAAATAAAATATTTTAAAAAGAAAAAAAATAAACTGTGCTTTAAAGATGAGAATTAGGGCGCCTGGCTGGCTCAGTTGGTTAAACGCCTGCCTTAGGCTCAGGTCATGATCTCCGGGTCCTGGGATCCAGTCCCACATCAGGCTCTCTGCTCAGTGGAGAGTCTGCTTCTCCCTCTCACTCTCCCTCTCTCTCTTAAATAAATAAATAAAATCTTTTACATATTAATCTCAATGTTTTGGATCTTGTTTGGAATCTGATTCAAGCAAACTTTTGAAAAATATTATAAGACAGTTGGAAAAATGTGAAACAAACTGAATATTTGATATTACGGGATTATTATTGATTTTTTTTGGAGGTGAAATGTTGATATTGTGGTTAGGTTTTAAAAAGGATGTCCTTGTCTGCTATAGATACACAGTGAAGACTTACATATTAAATTATACGGTGTCTAGAATTTGCCTCAAAGTAATTCCCAGACAGGGAATAGAATCAGAGATCAGGGAGGGTGGTGTGTAGTGAGAAACAGACAGGGCATGAGTTGTTCATCGGTGAATCTGGTTTTATTGGTTCATGGAGATTCACTGTACTATTTTCTCTGCTTTTGTATATTTTTGATATTTTTATAATAAAATCCTTTCAAAGGGAAAAATAAGAAAAATCACATTTATGCACAAAAAAGAGTTGAAATAGATCAAGAAGATGGGCTAAATACACATTTTTCATCCCTTCCTGCCCCAATCCCACGGAAATGACAGAAAACATACTTTTAAAACAATAACCTGGGGTGCCTGGGTGGCTCAGTCATTAAGCGTCTGCCTTCGGCTCAGGTCATGGTCCCAGGGTCCTGGGATCGAGCCCCGCATCAGGCTCCCTGCTCAGCGGGAAGCTGCTTCTCCCTCTCCCACTCTGCCTGCTTGTGTTCCCTCTCTCACTGTCTCTCTCTGTCAAATAAATAAATAAAATCTTTAAAAAATAAAAAATAAAACAATAACCCTTCGGGCGCCTGGGTGACTCAGTCATTAAGTGTCTGCCTTCGGCTCAGGTCGTGATCCCGGGGTCCTGGGATCGAGCCCTGCATCAGGCTCCCTGCTCAGCGGGAAGCCTGCTTCTCCCTCTCCCACTCCCCCTGCTTGTGTTCCCTCTCTTGCTGTGTCTCTCTCTCTGTCAAATAAATAAATAAATAAAATCTTGGAGGGGGGAGACAATAACCCATAACCCCAGAAAGGATACCACAATTGTACCAGAACTGCCAAAGAATTTCTGGAAGATAAAAGGATCAAAAACAATTTTTTGGACTGATGGAGAAACCAGACACAGATAATCACAACCTAAATCACACTGCAGAAAAATGGCTGGTGAGGTAACAGGAATGGGGAGGGAAACCCCAAACTCAGAATCAACACAAGTGACCAGCAGGAGCAGAGCCTTGGGGCAGCCATCTTCGCGTTTGGCTGAAGTGAGGTCCTCAAACTTGGCCACATATTCATCATCTGGGGAGCTTTGAAAACTCCATTGCCCTGGCCACATCCATACCTGCAAAATCAGAATCTCCGGGGTGGGACCAGGCATCAGGAGACCAACTGCTGTCATGAGAGATGGGGACCTTACACCACATTCACCAGCAGATAAATGGGGATTCTGGTTTGGGCTGAGAAAGACATTGTTCACTCTGGCTTCAACTGTTGGGGATGATAGCGCATATCTAAGTGCCCTCCCTTCAGAACCCCCGTGGAAGGAACCAGTAAAGGACTAAAAGAAAGTAGACACACAAAAGCAAAGAGCTGGGGGCAAGTCATCGGGAAACAGTAGAGATTTGGGTACATTTATTGTGGACAGAAAGTGGGTGGAAACATTTATGTGGATGACACAGAGCAGAAGAAGCCACAGCAAGAGGTGCTGGAAAAGCATTTGTCCAGTGGAGGACAGGAGGGAAAAGCACCTGAGCACACGGGATTGAGTCACCAAGCTCACCTGCCCGTCCTGTCAACAGCACTCACAGTACCTGAGTCCAGCATCTTCCATCAGGCAGGAAGTTTGTGAATGAATTGCTTGAGAAAAAACCAGCCACCCAGGGTAAAATGCTGACATCCCAGGTAAAGCCCTTCAAAGAGTACATTCTGGAATGGGGAAGGCACTTAGTCAAATGACTTGCCTCAAAGTGAAACCTGACAGTCACCATGTCCCATTGATTTACCCAGAGCCAGCCTGCCTTCCCGTTCAGGAAAGAAGCCTACTAAAGAAATAAATTTCCATATAAAATAAAGTAAGGTAAATAAAATAATCCAGCCCCTTATTTTTAAATATGCTCAAGCAACCACATCTGTGAAGAAAACCAGCAGCATGAAGAAAGCACGGGAACAGCAAGCAGAACAGCTCACCCTGTAGGTTTAGTTTAATATCCAGGAAAGAAGATACTATGCCCATAAAGTAAGAATGTTATGAACATGGAAAAAATCAGAAAACAGCAAGTGAAAATTAAAAGATGATTCCAGCATATGAAACTCAGTAGAAGAGCTAGGAGATAAGGAAAATCCATGGACATGGAGGAAATCTCCCAAAAACAAAGAGCCAGAAGACAGATGAAAAACAAATGAAGGAAAATGAGACACAAAGGATTGTATTGTACAAAATAATTTAAAACAATCCACTGGTTCATTTCCCATAACTCAGTCATTACACCCATGGCCTATCACCTGCATTCAGGATATACTCCTACCTTCTTTCCAGTCCTGTTTCATCTGGAAAAATGAGATTGCCTCTTATGCTTCATGGTCATCCGTGGTACTGACCCAAGGAGATATGGAATAGAAACTTCAAGGACGTTTTAGTGTCCTGACTGCTTCGGTCACTATGACTGCATAACATATTACTCCACAACTTTTAGTGGCTTAAGAAATGAGAATATTAATTTTGTTCACAAATCCACAATTCGGGCAGGGCTTGCAGGAAAGAGCTCATCTCTGCCACTCTTGACATCAGCTAAGGTGGTTCAAAGACGGGGCTGGAATTCTCTGAAGTCTCACACATATGTCTGCAGTTGGTGCCAACTGACAGCTGAGATCATACCTGGGGTGTTGGCCAGAACCACCCACATGTGGTATGGGCTTCCTCACAACATGGCAGCTAGGTTCCAAGGAGAAGAGTGGAGAGATACAGACAGGAAGAGAACCAGTCACATAGCATCTCTTCCACCTCATTCCCTTTGTCAAGGCGGTACAAGAGAAGGAGCAATGTATTCTTGATGGAGAGTCACAAGGTTCTGGAAGAGTATGGGACCAGAAATGGGACCAGAAATATTGCTGAACCAATTTTAGAAAAATGCAGTCTGCCATATTAACATAAATCATTAATACCTGAGTTTGGGAGGGCATGGTCCCAAAGATCAGAATTTCTGTTTCTGTACTTTGAAACTCATTTTCTTTTCTTTTCTTTTCTTTTTAAGATTTTATTTATCTTGGGGAGGGAGGGAGGGAGAGAGAGAGATGGGGAGCACGAGCGGAGCAGAGAGGCAGAGGGAGTAGCCAACTCCCTGCCAAGCAGGGAGCCTGATTTGGGACTTGATCCCAGGACCCTGGGATCATGACCTGAGCCGAAGGCAGACGCTTAACCAACTGAGCCACCCAGGCGCCCTGAAACTCATTTTCGAAGTCATCCAACACCAATTCTAGACTCTGCTCCATTTGTAGAGTATGGGCCAAAGTAAGGGGATAGAATGTCAGTCTTCCACAGCTCCCAAATGAGGTACTGCAGCCCCACCCTACATCCGGGCTACAAGCTCACCCCTGCCAAAGTGGCATTGTCTATTAAGATATTGTTTCCTGTCTTTTGGAAGCCATCTATCCTGATCTTAATACGATTTCCACCATGACCCAACTTCCCATTGAACTCTGACCTGATAGTCCCTGAGCTTGTGAGTATTTTTTTCTATAAATATTCCCCAAGCATTCCATGAGCATTCCTAGATGTGGATTTTCCTTCTTATTGCTTCTCTTGATTAACTGATTGACCTCAACTACACAAGTATCCTGGGTTGCGTTCTGAACCTGTTGTCTTTGATTTTGAGCCCAGCTCTGTGGAGGGCACCCAGACTTGGACATTTGTTCCAAGCCTGAGGGAGGACTGTTCTTCACGTGACTTCCTTTTGCCCCCAGCCAGCCCTGCACCAGCCACCTGCCAGTCAGCCATTCTTACCTGCCTTCTTCCTGCTCTCTGCTGCTGAAGCACATACTCCACCCTCCAAGGAGCCGGACCAAATCAAAAGAAATAACTGAATTTTCCAGACGATCAACGCTTGTCCCTCTAAACATCAAAATCATTCTTGTCTTAACCAGTAGGGGTAAAAAAAAAAAAAAATCTAAGATCTTCTACATTATATTCTTAAACATAATATCTAGAATAAACTTGATCAATTTTTCATGGCATCAAAGTGTCCCCATTACTGTTCTTTCTTGCTAAATGCAGTGTTATCACAATGAGAAATAAAAAGAGAAACATACTGTAACATGTTTGTTCCCAGAAACTTAATTTCTGGAAAAGATTAATATTCTCATATGTTATCCATTTACCTCTGATAGCAGATTAATTTTATGATTAAAATAAATACAAACCAGCAGTGTCTGGGCGGCGCAGTGTCTGCCTTCGGCTCAGGTCATGATCCCAGGGTCCTGGGATCGAGCCCCACGTTGAGCTCCCTGCTCAGCTGGGAGCCTGCTTCTCCCTCTGCTGCTCCCCTTGCTTGTTCTCTCTCTCTCTCTCTCTGTCAAATAAATAAATAAATAAATAAATAAATAAATAAATAAATAAATAAAATCTTTTAAAAAATAAAAAATAAATACAAACCCTGCCCTCTCCAGTTCAGATGTGCAAAAATATGTATGTTTTTTATTTTCTGTAACTGAGCTATACTCCCTCATGAGCCCCATTCCCACCGGTGGGAGGTGGGGACATGGACAGATATGAGACGATACAGAAGCTTGTCTCAGTCTGTCCAGTTGAAACTGGTCCTAGTTTAGGTTGTCTCTGAGGCTTGCAGCAGTTTTCCCCAACCCCATCTCCCATTTCTCAGTGGAGATAGCATCTAGCCAGGGCGGGGGGCGGGGAGGATGCACACGTTCTGTTGGTAAAAGGGGAAAGGGGCCCCTGGCCCTCTGGAACCTCTAGACTAGTTCTACTGAGGAATGACTGGTCTTAACTAGCCAAGTCCCTAGGACCTGGCTGGTGTCTACTGAATATGGCTGGTGAAACTCGTGGCCTCTTCTCAGTAGGTCCAATCTTAGTGATCTTCGCTTGTTGTCTGTTGAGGCCAATGCCTCGAGATCCATCTGCCATCTGATCCTTGGCTAGACCGTCGATCCCAAAGCCTATGCTGTGGGATCACCTGGGTCAGTAACCTTGAGGACTGGGGAGCAGGTTCCCTAGCTCCCTGCGCAGCTCCCCTCTGTGGGGTCCCACTCCTTGTGTAAGTGAGGGAAGCATTCTCTTTGGCCCTTTGCCTGGACATTGCATTTAGCCTTTTCCACTTACCACTTAGCAATGCCATGTTACTCTTGCTCCACGCTGACCTGGGGGCTTGACGAAGCGGCTTGAATTTCCTGGGCCACGCCAAGGCCTCCTGGGCTGAGAGTGTCCCAACCTCAGAGTTGTTTCTTCACCCTCTTAGTATCTCTGAGGGCACAGGGAGACCAGAACCCCATCTGATCTCTCTCTCTCCCCCTACCCCGCATCTCTGCCCCCACCCTTCCTTGGGCCCCCTCCTCCAGGCTTTCCTGCCTAATCACACAGTAGAAGACACCCTTCACTCATACACTCCTTTTGACTGTGGTTTTGGCTAAAACTTGGTGGTCTTGAGTCTAACAGGCTTGCCTCTTGATGCATGTGTGAGAGGAGTGTTTGGTGCTTAGCGAAACCTTTTTTTTTTTTCCTCGACAAGCCAGGATTTCACACATTTTGTTTTGCCAAGACTTTAAAAAGTCAATACTTTTGGGGCGCCTGGGTGGCTCAGTCAGCTGAGTGTCCGACTCTTGGTTTTGGCTCAGGTCATGATCTCAGGGTCATGAACAAAGAGTCTGCTTGGGATTCTCTCTCCCTCTGCCCCTCCTGCTTGTGCTCACGCTCTCTCTCTCAAATAAACAAATAAATCTTTAAAAAATAAAAATAATAAAAAAGTCAATACCGAGATTTAAAGCTGAACAATGATGCCTCTGTTCTAGGCTTTACCCACCCTGCATGTACTGTCTAAATGCAGCCGTGTCTAGTAGAACTTCCTGTGGTGGTGGGAATGTTCTACCTGCACCACCCAACAGTGTGGTCACCAGCCGTGGGCAGCTACTGAGCGCTGGAAACCTGGGTAATGTGAGGGAGGACTGAATTGTTCATTTCATTTTAATTAGTTTAGATCACAATGTGGCTAGTGCTATACTGGACCATGAGAAAAAACCAGCAAACTTCATGGCACAGACCCAGGGGACAAAAAACTCCAGTGAAAGAAGCTGGCTCGCAAAGCCCTCGGCGATATTGTCCCCGTCACAAAAGTCTGTTGCTCTGTTAAAAAGTACTTTTTGGTGTCGGGGATGATATATAAGGTTATGGCCTATTTCTGTTTCTGCTAGCATCTATAGATTTTATTCAAAGAATACTGAGCCCACTTAAATTGTTTTATAGAAAAGATGGAGGCTGATAAGAGCAAACATTTATAGAAAAATTGGTATTGTGGTTCTCTTTAGGAGAAGGATCGAGAGCTTGAAATTAGAAACATCTATACTAGTCGGATACTTAAAAATTTACATGACAAAGAAGATGATCTAAAAGGTACATTTTAATTATTTTTGCTCAAAATCTATTTTTAAGGATGTAGTCATATTTTTCTACTTTATATCATGCAAATAATGGATATTTTAAAAATCAGTTTCACTAGGCATTGAAACATTTTGGGATTCTAGAAGAATAATGAGCCATGGGATATGGTTGAAACAGTAGGACATAGACATGCTCTCCTGCCCTCCCAGCCTCCGCTCAGTCCCGCATGTCCTTACTGCAGGCGGATTGGGAGCCCCACTTTCCAGCTGGGAGCAAATTGTCTACCAGACAGTGAACTTTCTAAGTACATCTGTTGCCCAGTGTGGGGGTTTTTTAAATCATCATTATTTAGGTACAATTTTCCTCAGTAAGATGCACCCATTTTAAGCGTGCATTTTGGCGGGTTTTGGCAAAAGCTGACATGAATGTGACCAGCACCCCAGTCAGTACAAACCCCCCCCTCAGGAGGACCCCTCCCAACCCCCTGCCATCAGGAGTCCCTGGCCCTGGCCTGAGGCAACCGCTGATTTCCCTTGTCAGAGCAGCTTTCTTTGCCCGTTCTAGAATTTCCTGAGTGGAATCATATAGCAGGTGCTCTTCCGTGTCTGGCTTCTTTTGTTCAGCCTAATGCTTTTGAGATTCACCCATGTTGCTGTTGCCATCATTCGTTTGTACCTTTTCATTGCTGAGTAGTATTTTTCCTTCAAGACAGGCCGTACTTATCCACCATCCCCAAGATCTGCCAGCATAAGGCTTTGCTCAGAAGAAATACAATAGGAACACTCACCCCTAGTTTGGTAGAAAAAGCCACTACGTGCTTACTTTTTTGTTGTTTTTTGTTGATGGTGGGTTTTTTTAATTTAAATTCAATTACTTAATATATAGTGTATTATTAGTTTCAGAGGTAGAGTTCAGTGATTCATCAGTCTTATATAATACCCAGTGCTCATTACACCCCGTGCCCTCCTTAATGCCCATCACCCAGTTACCCTATCCCCCACCCCCCCAGCAACCCTCAGTTTGTTTCCTATGATTAAGAGTCTTTTATGATTTTTCACCCTCTCTGATTTCATCTTGTTTTATTTTTCCCTCCCTTCCCCTATGATCCTCTGTCTTATTTTTTAAACTCCACATATGAGTAAGATATGATAATTGTCTTTCTCTGACTGACTTATTTCACTTAGCATAATACCCACTAGTTCCATCCAAGTCATTGCAAATGAGATTTCATTTTTTTGATGGCTGCATAATATTCCATTGTATTTATGAACCACATCTCCTTTATCCATTCATCTGTCAATGGACGTCTGAGCTCTTTCCATAGTTTGGCTATTGTGGACTTTGCTGCTATGAACATTGGGGTGCAGGTGCTCCTTCAGATCACTACATTCGTATCTTTGGGGTAAATACCCAGTAGTGTAGTTGCTGGGTTGTAGGGTAGCTCTATTTTCAATTTTTGAGGAACCTCCATACTGTTTTCCAGAGTGGCTTCACCAGCTTGCATTCCCACCCACAGTGTAGGAGGGTTCCCCTTTCTCCACATCCTCGCCAACATCTGTCGTTTCCAGACTTGTTAATTTTAGCCATTCTGACAGATGTGAGGTGGTATCTCATTGTGGTTTTGACTTGTATTTCCCTGATGCCAAATGATGTGGAGTATTTTTTCATGTGTCTGGTGGCTATTTGAATGTCTTCTTTGGAGAAATGTCTGTTCATGTCTTCTGCTCATTTCTTGTTTGGATTATTTGTTCTTTGGGTGTTGAGTTTGATAAGTTCTTTATAGATTTTGGATACTAGCCCTTTATCTGATAAGACATTTGCAAATATCTTCTCCCATTCTGTCAGTTGTCTTTCGGTTTTGTTGACTGTTTCCTTTGCTGTGCAAAAGCTTTTTATCTTGATGAAGTCCCAATAGTTCATTTTTGCCTTTGTTTCCCTTGCCTTTGGAGACGTGTCTAGCAAGAAGTCGCTGCGGCCGAGGTCACAGAGGTTGCTGCCTTTGTTCTCCTCTAGGATTTTGATGGACTCCTATCTCACATTTAGGTCTTTCATCCATTTTGAGTCTATTTTTGGGTATAGTGTAAGGAAATGGTCCAGTTTCATTCTTCTGCATGTGGCTGTCCAATTTTCCCAACACCATTTGTTGAAGAGACTGTCTTTTTTCCACTGGACATTCTTTCCTGCTTTGTTGACGATTAGTGGACCATAGAGTTGAGGATCCATTTCTGGGCTCTCTATTCTGTTCCATTGATCTATGTGTCTGTCTTTGTGCCAATACCATACTGTCTTGATGATGACAGCTTTGTAATAGAGCTGGAAGTCCGGAATTGTGATGCTGCCAGCTTTGCTTTTCTTTTTCAACATTCCTCTGGCTATTTGGGGTCTTTTCTGGTTCCATACAAATTTTAGGATTATTTGTTCCAGCTTTGTGAAAAAAAATTGATGGTATTTTGATAGGGATTGCATTGAATGTGTAGATTGCTCTGGGTTGCATAGACATTTTAACAATATTTGTCCTTCCAATCCATGAGCATGGAATGTTTTTCCATTTCTTTGTGTCTTCCCCCATTTCTTTCATGAATGTTCTATAGTTTTCTGAGTACAGATCCTTTGCCTTTGGTTTATTTCTAAGTATCTTAGGGGTTTTGGTGCAGTTGTAAATGGGATTGACTCCTTCATTTCTCTTTCTTCTGTCTCATTGTTAGTGTATAGAAATGCAACTGATTTCTGTGCATTGATTTTCTATCCTGCCACTTTGCTGAATTCCTATATGAGTTCTAGCAATTTTGGGGTGGAGTCTTTTGGGTTTTCCACATAGGGTATTTGTCATCTGTCTACGCGCTTACTGTTAAAGGCAACAACCTCAAATTTCCTTGCCTTCCTTTGTTTGCTTCTGCTTTGTAATCCAGAATAATAGCTAGCAGAGATGATCATACCAACCACGGGGTCATTTAAATGGGATCACACTTTGAGGAAAGTGTAGGTTTAGTGGCAGGCTCCTGCGTGAGCCATCATTCTAACCACTGGTAACCAAGAGCACTGCCACAGGAGGTCGCTGTGGCTCACTGCCTCACGACTGCGTGTCCGGGCAGGGAGGACGTGTCCTCCAACAGCAAGGCCCTCCTAGCCTAAAGCCTCCTTGACACCCCTAACCTATGTGGCCCAAAATAAGACAAAACCGGTGAAAGGGTAGGGTAAAGGGGAACCGGCAAATGTTATCCATATATTGGGGAAAAAAAGGTTTAAATGTCTGTACACATTGTCTTACACTACAAACTTCAGCATTATTTTATATCTAAAATCAATGTTGCTTCCACATGTAAAATGTTTCTTACATATAATGTACCTGTTCTGTAGTTTCTTCAACAAAATCTGTACAAGCAGACAGAAGTTTTTCATTGACAAGTATGAAACACCAGGAAACCCAAAAATCGGAAGATGCTCCATCTTTGACAGCGAAGGTACAACAGGTTTGAATTCTTGCGGTGTCTGAACATATCTTTATAAAAATAGGGTAAAATCGTCTCTTATTCTCCACAAAAAGTATTTATATTCATTGAACAAAACAATTTAAAATTGCCTGTACCCCCAAAAAATGTGGTTTTGCTGCTTTTCTAAATTATAGGGTAAAAAGACAACTGGAAACATTGGTCATAGAGAAAAATCAACTGAAATAACCTGTGCAATTCCTCACTATATCAGCAAACTTCCAAACCAAGAGGATTCCAAGAGAAAATACGAAGGTAATTGTAACCACTTTTAAAAGTTTCCTTTACTCTTACTTGATTTAAGTTGTGAATTAGTGTGTGTGTGTGTGTGTGTGTGTGTGTGTGTGTGAAAAGTATACATAAGAGGCACTTGGGTGGCTCAGCTGGTTAAGCCCGCCTTCGGCTCAGGTCATGATCTCAGGGTCCAGGGATCAAGCCCCACAGGGAGCCTGCTTCTCCCTCTCTCTCTGCTGCCCCCCTGCTTGTGCTCACTCTCTCTCTCCATCAAATAAATTCTTTATAAAAAGTAAATAAAAGTATACATAAAACACATATATACAATGTAAAGAATTCTTAGGAAATGAACACCTCTGTAGCCACACCCCTGCTTAAGAACTAGCACCTTCGTGTTCCCCGCAACACCTGTGGGCCCTTCCGAACCGCAGGCCTGCGCCCCCCGCCCTCCAGAAATAACCACCATCTTCCATTTCATGCCCGTCATTGCCTTGCTGTTCCTCACAGTGCGTATCCTTAAACAGTATGTTCAGTTTTGACACACTGAGCAGCAAACCCAAACCTAGCTGAGTAAAGGGCAACATCCCTGCTAAGGAAGACTTTAAATGAAGACTCCCAGGAAAAGACGCACAGACTCTGGCTTCAGCTTCCCCGGACATACAAGGGGTCGGATCTGGGGGTGAGGTCAGGCGTCCCCCTGGGAGGCAGAGAACCATCAGGGCCCTGGCACCTACACCGGGACAGACGGGGTGGGAGGGAATGGGCTGCCCGGAATTTCCTGTGCTAAGATCACCAGACTCCGTCCAGCGCTCGGGAGCAGGTCCAAGCAGAACGCTGCTGTCCCCGGCCAAGCCAGGCTGCAGCGCGTGATGGCGAGGGCAACACCTTCATCAGGCCCCGGGCAGGACAGGCCAAGGACGTGGCGTGCCCGGGAGGTCTGCGGAGCAGGGGTCTTGGTGGCGCCAGCCCTCAGTGCTTCAGCCTCTTGGCCTCCGGCCCGGTCCCCCGTACCTCTGGCGCGCAGCTGTGGTGCTGGGACCCGCGTTTCCCCGCAGGCTCCTGCCACCCCGTTCTCTGCCCAGTTCTGGCTCCTAAGCCATGGCCTCCTCCTGGGTAAGAGCCGTCGTGCCCTAAGAGCACATCCTCCCCCAGCTGCTGGAGGATGCGTGCGTGTAAGGTAGGTGTGTATGCCTGTCGTCTGGAAATGGCATTACGCGACCCTCACGCTTGATGAATACTTGGCTGGAAAGAAATGCTAGGTTGGAGATCATTTACCTTCAGAATTCTTTTTTAAGATTGTATTTATTTAGAGAGAGAGAGTGGGCACACGCGAGTGGGGCTGGGGGCAGAGGGAGCGAGAATCTCCAGCGGACTCCCCGGTGAGCACCGTGCCTGTGCGGGGTCGATCTCACGACCCTGGCATCAGGACCCGAGCGGAAATCGAGCCCAAGGCTTCCCCCACGGAGCCGCCCAGGCGCCCTCCGTCCGGAATTTTAAAGCCACTGCCCCCTGGCGTCCGTGTGCAAGTACTGCCGCCGGGAAATGTGCCGCGCGCCCCACGGCCGGGCAACCGCAGCGGCGGCGGGCAGTACCCGCGGCCCGGGTCCCGCTCCGGAGGCCGCACCCTCGGTGTGGGGCCTCCGACTTCGCCCAGACGACACGGGGCTCGCCGGCGCGTCTGCGGCCGACCGAGGCTGACAAGTCGGCTGGTCGGTTTCCACGGCGCCGTTAGTCCGTGTCGGTAGTTGTTGTTGTCCCGGAAAGCTTACCCATCCACGGGACAAAGGGTCTTGGAGCCACAGTGTCCGATCCGGTTCCGGGGAGGAGTCGCGCCCTCGTGCGCCGCTGACCCAGCGAGGAAGGACCCGATGGCGCGCAGCAGGGAAGGCGTGCGGCTCGGCTGGGGGCCGTGGAGCTGCCGAGAGCGCCCGCACCGGGAGGGACGCGGAGGGCAGCTCCGGGGGCGGCGGGGGCGGCGGGGGCGACCCGAGCGGACACCCGAGGAGGGCATTCCAGGCGAAGCCCGCGCCGCCCGCAGGAGGGGCTGCGCAGCGGGGGGCTGCGGGGGGCACGGGACAGCTCGGGGAGCACGGTGGGGACTTGGGCCTTCTCTCGGAGGCGGGTGGGGGCGTGGGGAGCCACGAAGGGCTCGGAGTAGAGGCCGCTGCGCAGGAAGAGCAGGGCAGGGAGGCCGGGAGCAGCCCACCGCCCTAGCCCCGGAAGGGGGTGGCAAAGGAGCAGTTCCACCCAGGGTGTCCCGTGTCCACATTCGCATCAGGTATCGTGGGGCACGACAGGAACAGTTATTCAGAATTAACCATACGGTCTGCTGGCTTCTTTGCTCACCACTAATTCTTAAAACGATTGCTCTTGCTAGAATTCCTTTTTTTTTTTTTCCTGGATTAAAACGAATACTTTTATTTCAGAATGTGTTCACGTGAGAAAATTTCCCAACCCCGTGCTCATGTGACATTGCCCCATTCCCCGCCACAAATGAGCGACCGTCCAGGTGTGTAAGTGATCAGGACGCAGGTCGTGGGTGCGGGTCTCCTCGGAAGGTACCTGCAACAGCCCTTCCTCGGAAGAGGGGAGGCTGAGGGCAGGGCTTCCTGAGTGCCTGAGCAAGGAACGGGAACGGAAGGCTCACCTCCAAATGACTTCTTCATTTCACAGCCTACCCTGAACCTCTCCCCGTCAGTCCCCACGGCCCCACCCCGGTCTTTACAATAGCTGCCCAGAATCCCCCGGACTGCGCACGCCATTTCTTTACCCGTGGCCCCTTCACACACACTTAGGATGTTTCCTTGTTGCTACACCATGCTGCAGTGCACATCCTTATCCGTATCTTTGCGTATTTTTGTAGTTTGGTCCTAGAAGTGAGGTTGTTGGATCTAAGAGCACGTTCACGTAAATTCTGATAGATTCAGGGGAGCCAGGGCGGGGCAGATGGCTGAGTGTCTGACTGGTGTCAGCTCAGGGCATGATCTCAGGGTCTCGAGATCGAGCCCTGGGTCAGGCTCCGTGCTCAGCAGGGAGTCTGCTTGAGATTCTCTCTCTCCCCGTCCCTTTGCCCCTCCTCGCCAAACCCCCATCACACGTGCACACTCTCACTCTAAAAAAAAAAGGTTAAAAAAAACTTTTGTATAGTTACAGTCAAATTGCCATCCAAAAAAAGCTGTACCAATTGACACACCCACCAATGGGGAACAGAGTTCCAATTTCCCCGTATTCTCACCAAATCTGGAAACTATTTGTCAGTTTGGATGGGTGAAAAGTATTTTCATTGTTTTAAATGGCACTCCATCGCCTAGGAATGATGAGCATCCACTGATAACTTCTTAGCAAATGTCCATTCTTCTTTCATGAATATCATGTTTCTTTTGGTTTCATAATTCTTATTTATTTGGTATGTTCTAGGAAAGTTGAACATTTCAAGCTTGTTACCAGCACCCTTCCCTGTATTCTAGTGTTGGATGCATGTCATGTTCATGTGCCTGTCAGATGTCAACAGTGTGCTCAGTATGCCTTCTTGAAATAGAAATCCCTACATTTTAAAGATCACTAAACAGACTATTTTTCGAATATAGATTTATCGAAGGAAGAGGAACATTTGGAAGTACAACCACCTCTGGCGAATATTGGAAGACAGAGAGAAACAAAAGAAGATCAAGAAAAGAAAACCACTTTGGTGAAAGAAGAAGAAGAACTACCACCAAAAAGAATTCAAGTAACTCATCCTGAAAGGGAAGGCAAGCAGGAAGACAATGCAGGGAAAGAAAAGTTCAAAACAAGTCTCCAAATAAATGACATGGACGAGATGCCTGATAAAAATGCTGCTGCGAATATCAAGATACCCTTCAGACAGAGAAAGCATTACTCGTTCACAGAAGCGACGGAGAACCTGCACCACGGGCTTCCTGCCTCGGGCGGCCCGGTCGGGGCAGGGGTGATGAGAGGCGGCGTGGGCACCAGCAAGCCTCGCGGGAACGCGGACGGACTGAAGCCAGAACATTCTGTGAGTGGGTATGAACCCTCTTTTGGCAAGTCTTCCCGGACAAAAGCAAAAGATACTTTCAGAGATAAGAAAAGAAGTCTAATGGAAGAGCTCTTTGGGTCGGGCTATGTCTTTAAACACAACCAGACCAGCACGGCTGCTCCTGAACACGCTGACGAGACTCTGGAAAGTAAGAAGATGCACCATCTACCTCCTAGTCAGGCCTCCGCCAGCAACGCTTTCGGAGATTCTAAAGTAACTGTGGTAAATTCTATTCAGTCATCTTCACCTACAGAAGGAAAAAGAAAAATAATTATTTAAATATAATCAATATCCTAATACATTCTGATATGATATTCTCGTTCTTATGTGCCTTTAATCTTATAATGTTAGTGTTGTGTGTCTGTGTGTTTCGGTACTTAAACTGACTTTGGATAATTAAGGTTTTTATAATCTAATTTTGAAAATCCATTTTGTATTAGCCAGTCACATTTCAAATATAAAATTATATCTTTTCTTCCTACAACTGAAAACATGTCCATTATGCTTTAATACTCTGTGGGACTCCACAGCTCGTAAGTCCAAGTCAGCCAGCCAAGACCCACACACCTCATGTATGTGGGAACGTCCGCAGCAATCAAATTGTGTTTTAACTAAAAAGCATGGAAGCAGCTTTGAAAGAGAAGACTCTATAAAAAAAAAAAAAAAAAGGCATAGTGATGACCAAGCGTGGTTTTATGAAAATTACTTTTGAGTGTTCTATTCAGCTAAACTGCCTTTGTGATGACACTCTCCTCGTGTACACCTGAGATTCACTATTTTTATTTCTATTTGTTACATACCTATTCCTTGTCCTTCTTCCTGTTAATCTTGTTGTAAAAGAGCACCTGGGCAGAAGGGTGTCCACTCTAGCGAGCGGCTCCATGACACTGAGAGTATCTCGTATGGGGACTAGACAGCGGCTGCGCTCCCAGCACTAATCAGTTTACTTACCACCTTCATTTAGTTTAAGGCCAACTTATTTACAGTGTGGACCATGCTATTTCCAAAGAGGTTTATGGATTGGTGTGTAATACTAACACTTTAAAAAATTGAGAACTTTAAAAATAAAACTTTTAAAAGAGAGTGAAAGCCATGGTGGGAAAACAATTGTATTCAAAACCAAAGACGAGATAAATACTGTAACTGCCATAAGCTTTGATCTTTATGAAAACCACAGAGGGGAACAGAGAAGGAAAGGGAGGTGGGAGAGGGAGGAAAGTTTGATGTTCCACAGGCTTCTAAGGAGAGACACGCAAATGCACGTCAAATGATATAAATGCCTAGCCCTAAATTCTGGAGAAATTCACTAAAAGGATTCTTGGAAATGGTATATGGAATAATATTCCAGTATTTTAACATCTACTTGCTTTACAGCAGGTGTAGGATTTTTCAAGGGATCTCTTCTTATGCCTGCCTACCCATAACAAAAGCATAAATCATAACATGAGTTAAGGGTCCGTCCGACTCTTGATCTCAGCCCAGGTCTTGATCTCAGGTTGTGAAATCAAGATGCACGGGGCATGGAGCCTACTTTAAAAAGGAGAGAGAGAGAGACAGATCTAGGCTGGTAGTACCCTCAGGGCAGGAGAAATGAAAACTGTCTCTGGAAAAACCTGTCCTTGACCCAGGCCTCAAGAAATTCCCATAGATAATTAAAAACAAAAACAAAAACAAAAACCCACCCACATACATGCAGTCCAAAAAATGATAAAAGACAAGAAAACAAGGTGTTAAGACAACCAACAGGAACAGATATCAGGGTCAGATCTGCAAAGACTCTACATGTTGGAATTATTATACGCAGAAAATAAGCATGTTTAAAGAAATAAGTTTCTGAAAATATGAATAAAAAGAACAAGAACTCAGCATATGTGACAAAGAACTTAAAAGACGTACATATAATCATTGAATTTAAATTAACTCTATAAATGGGCTTAACAGCAGAAGAAACCAGAACACAGCAAAAAGATGGATCTAAGAAACCAGAACACAGCAAAAAGACGGATCTAAAGAAGCGATCACCATCGAAGCACAGAGAGAGAGAGGAAGTATGAGGGGAGGTTAACAGGCATTCACAGATTAAAAAGGCTGAACTAATATGTAATCTCATCTTCTGAAGAAAAAAGAAGAGAGAATGGAGCAGGGTTAAATACCTAAAGAGATAAAGGGTGAAAAATTTCCAGAACTGACAGAAGGTACCAATCCACTGATTCAGAAATCAAGCAAAATAAACAGAAATAGAAATGAAACGAAACTCACACCTGGCTAGGGCATGATGAAACTGCAGAACACCAAAGACAAAGAGAAATCTTAAGATCAACCAGACGGTAAAGGCAACGTATTGTGAAAGGAAGCACGGCACGCATCCATCACGACAGTGAAGGCAGAAAACAGTGGGGAGCCCACGGGACAGCCGTGACCTGGAACCGCACACCCTCCAACACTGCCCAGAAGAAAGAAGATGCAGGACACGTTTTCAGAGCCTCGCTAATGCGGAGATCAGCAAACCTTTTCTATAAAGGGCCAGACAGTAAATAACTGAGGCTCCACAGGCCACCTACTCTCAGTCACACCTTCGCGACACCACTGGAGCGTGAAAACAGCGGGAGACGATACGCAAACGGGCCTGGCTGGCCTCCTTCCAATACAACAAACCAAGTGCAGCCCGCTCGCCAAGTAGAGCCTGCCACCTAACTCCCGTTCTGACTGACAGACTTCAGGCAGAGGGACTGGTTTGAGATAAAAGGTCTCCTGTGCGAGCAAGAGTGGTGAGTGTGTAGTCCTAACATCGTGGTCTTACACCACCATCTCTGGTAGGGTCACACGGCTGAGGCATCATGCGTATGATGACGAGTACCTCGTGCGTCGGGAGGGAAGGACTGACGTTCTGGTGTTGGCGCTCACGCTACAGCAGAGGAGAGGAAAGCATTAACGTTAAGCATGGACAAATTTCCTAATGTTAAAACAAAAATCAAGTAACTTCAAAATTTAAGGGGGGAGAAGGATGTGGAAAAAAAAAAAAAGAAGGCGGCAATCATGAGATAATAGAAAATATGTACTGTGGGGACACCTGGGTGGCTTAGTCGGTTAAGCGGCTGCCTTCAGCTCAGGTCATGAGCCCAGGGTCCTGGGATCAAGTCCCGCATTGGGCTCCTTGCTCAGAGGGGAGCTTGCTTCTCTCTCTCTCTGCCTGCCGCTCCCCCTGCTTGTGCTCTCTCTCTCTATCTCTCTCTCTGTGTCAAATAAATAAATAAAATCTTTAAAAAAAAAAGAAAGAAAGTATGTACTGGCCTCTGCCCAGGCTCCCGGCACAGAGCTCCTGAAACCCCTGTAATTCCCTGCATGGGAGGAGCACTCGGAGCACCTTTTGTTCTGGTATTTGGTCTCTAACCCCTTCCTGACACAGGGCTCCAAAAACCCTGGTAATTTCTGGGTGATGGGCGTGTCTTTTGTTCTAACGAGGCGACTCCAGGTGGGCTCCTGGGTGGGGGCTGGTCACCGGAAAGACCACGCTGGGATTAGAAGTTTGGAACTTTCAGCCCCACCCTTATACTCTTGAGAAGGGAGAGGGGCTGAAAATGGAGTTGATGACCCACCATGCCTACCCAAGGAAACCTCCATAAAATCCCGGCAGCACGGGGTTGGGAGAGCTTCTGGGTTGAACACATGGAGGTGCGGGGAGAATGGCGTGCCTGGAGACGGCGTGGAAGCTCCACACCCCTTCCCACACACCTTACCCTAAGCATCCCCTCCATGTGCTGGTCATCGGTATCCTTTATCATATCCTTTTATAATAAACTGGCAAACAGGAAGGAAATGGCTTTCCTGAGTTCTGTGAGCTGCTCTAGCAAATTAATCAAACCTGAGGAGATCATGTGAATCCCTGACTGATAGCTGGTTGGTCAGAAGCAAAGCCCAGACCTCCCGGTAATGGGTAGCCCAGCAAATAAAAAAGCACCAGTAAAGAAAAAGATTTGAATAAGACAGTTGGTAACTCTAATCTAATGGACACATACAGAAGATAACTTCAAACTTGTATTTTTCATCACAAATGGAGGATTTACAAAAATTTTATCCTAATATATTTTAAGGTGGAGAAGAAATGGTTAAATCCTAAGCTAATTTTCCTAATATAATTCAAGAAAAAATATAAAACTGAAAAACCTCATAATCACTAAAGAAATTGAAATCAGTAGTTAATCTTTCAATAAAAATAAGAGAAAACCCAGAAGATTTTACCAACAAATTCATCATATATTCAAAGAATAACTCAGACCTTAAAGGTGGTCCAGAATATAGAAAAAGGAACATTTTCCAACTCATTCGTATGAGACTGGCATAACCTTGATAACAAAACCAGATGAGGAAAAAGACAATACTGTCCACATTCAACACTTCTATTCCACACTGTATAGAGGTTCTGGCCAGAGCAAGTAGGCAAAAATGAAATAAAAGGCATTGATTGGAAAAGAAGTAAAACTATCTCTATTCACAGATGACATGATCTTGTATATAGAAAATCCTAAGGTATCCACTAAACTACTGGAACTGATAAATGAGTTTGCAGAATACAAGATCAATGTATAAAAATCAATTTCTATATAACAATCAAATGAAATTTAAAAAATTTCACTTATAATAGCATCAAAAAGAAAATACTTATGAATAAATTTAACAAAGGAAATAGAAAATATCATCTGAAAACCACAGAGCGTTGTTGAAAGAAATTGAAGATCAAAATAGCTTGAAAGACAGCCCATGTTCATGGATTGGAAGACCTAATACTGTTAAGAGGGCAATACTCCCCAAGCTGACAAATTCAACACAATCCCTATCAGAATCCCAGCTAACTTCTTTGTAGAAATTGAGAAGCTAATTCTAAAATTCATATGAAATTGCAGGGGACACAGAACAGCCAAAACAATCTTTAAGAAGAAACACAAAATTGGAGGATGCACACTTCCCAATTTCAAGACTTACTACAAAGCAACTGTAATCAAAACATTTTGGTATTGGTTTAAGTACAGACAGACAACGAGGTGGATGGAATAGAACTAAGAGTCCAGAAATAAACCCATGTATCTACAGTCCACTGATTTTTGACAAGGTTGCCAAGACCACTCAACGGGGAATAAACAGTCTCAACAAATGGTGCTTAAAAATCAGATATCCACGTACAAAAGAATAAAGGTGAACCCTTACCTCACTCTCTATACAAAAATTAATTCAAAGTGAATAAAAGACTTAAATGTAAAAGTTAAAACTATAAAACTCTTAGAAGAAAACATAGACATAAATCTCTGTGACCTTGGATTTGGCAACGGATTCTTAGATATGACACCGAAAGCACAAGCAACAACAAAAATATTGGCAAAAGCTACACAATATTCATTCAACTTAAGAATGAACTCTCAGGCAGGAGTCAATATTGAGTGTTGAAAGAGGGATGCAGGAGAAGAGGAAAGGATGGTGGAGGAGCAGGGAACCCTATTCCAACTGGTCCCCGGAATTGAGCTGGATATCTACCAGACCACTCTGAGCACCCACAAAACCAGCCTGAGATGGAAGAAGATCTGGATCTCTACAAACAGAATATCGCAGGCGGTTGGTTCCAAGGTACGAAGCGGGGAGCCGTGATTCCGCGGGCAGATATCGGAGGATAAACGGCAGCGGGAGGGAGCCTGGCCGTGGGGATCCTACACCGCCGGTGAGCGACAGCCTCGCGCGCTGCGGACGGGCACAGACTCGCAGACCGGTAGTGGCGGGGAAAGGACTTTAGGGCAGCCCCCGGGGCGGAAACCCAGAGGGTGGGGTCGCGCGTGGGAACTGGGAGCAGCTGGCGGTTCTGGAAGCACAAAGGGCAGAGACATGCCCCGACCTGGAGGCAGGACTGGGGGCGCTGCGGAGGGGCGCACAACCCAGGATGCTGCAGTTTATAGCAGCACGGACAGAAACGGAGACGGTGTGGCCTGGAGAGCTCACGGAAGAACAGACTGCGGTCTCTCTGCTCTGAGACAGAGGGCTGGAAACGGTCTCTTCTGCTCTGACTCATGGAAGAGACGTGGAAAGCCGCCAGGGAAAGCTGCCAGAGAACAAAAGCCCCAAAAAACCGGTTCCCACTGAGCCAAACCCCCGCCACAGGGGTCAGGGCAGCTCCGCCCAAACAGGGTTGCCTGAGTAACAGCGTGGCAGGCCCCTCCCCCAGAAGACAGGCTGGGAGAACAAGAGGCCAGCAACCCTAAGGTCCCAAGAAAACAGGTGCATCTTGCTGGGTTCTGGTCAATAATTTGGACTCTATACATTCCCTCAACCACCCATCAACAGTATGACTAGGAGGAGGAGCCCCTAAAACAGAAAAGACTCAGAGATTATGACTTATGCTGCAGATTTACAAATGGATGCAGATATAACCAAGATGTCAGAGATGGAATTCAGGCTAGCAATTGTGAAGACAATGGCTAGAATGGAGAAATCAATTAATGGCAACATAGAGTCTCTAAGGGCAGAAATGAAAGCTGAATTGGCAGAACTTAAAAATGCTATCAATGAGATCCAAACTAATCTAGATAATCTAACAGCTAGGGTAAGTGAGGCAGAAGAACGATTAGTGACCTGAAGACAATTTAATAGATAAAAAGGGAAAAGAGGAGGCCAGGGAAAAACAACTCAGAATCCATGAAAATAGAATCAGAGAAATAAGTGACACCATGAAGCGTTCCAATGTCAGAATAATTGGAATCCCGGAGGGAGTGGAGAGAGAGAGAGGGCTAGAAGATGTATTTGAGCAAATTGTAGCTGAGAACTTCCCTAATCTGGGGAATGAAACAAACATTTGTGTCCTAGAGGCAGAGGGGACCCCTACCAAGATCAAGGAAAACAGGCCAACACGCCGGCATGTAAAAGTAAAACTTGCAAATCTTAGAACCAAGGAAACCATCTTAAGGGCCGTTAGGGGGAAGAGATTCCTTATGTACAGTGGGAGGAACATCAGAATAACGTCAGACCTGTCCACAGAGACCTGGCAAGCCAGAAAGGCCTGGCAAGACATATTTAGAGTACTAAATGAGAGGAACATGCAGCCAAGAATACTTTATCCGGCAAGGCTGTCATTTAGAATGGATGGAGAGATGCAGAGCTTCCACGACCGGCAGAAGCTGAAAGAATATGTGACCACTAAGCCAGCCCTGCAAGAAATATTAAGGGGGGTTCTATAAAAGGAGAAATACCCCAAGAATGATATACAACAGAAATTTACAGGGGCAATCTATAAAAACAAGGTCTTCACAGGCAACATGATGACAATTAATCCATATCCTTCAATAATCACTCTTAACGTGAATGGCCTAAATGCTCTCATAAAACGGCACAGGGTTGCAGATTGGATAAGAAGACAGGACCAATCCATATGCTGTCTACAAGACAGGTTCATTTTGAACCTAAAGATACATCCAGACTGAAAGTGAAGGGATGGAGATCCATCTTCCATGCCAATGGACCTCAAAAGAAAGCTGGGAGAAAAAAAACAAAAAACAAAAAACAAACGAAAAACAAAAAACAAACAAAAAAATAAATAAAAAAATAAAAAAATAAAACAAAATAAAATAAAAAGAAAGCTGGGGTAGCAATTCTTATATCAGACAAATTAGATTTTAAACTAAAGTCTGTAGTTAGAGACACAGAAGGACACTATATCATTCTTAAAGGGTCTATCCAACAAGATCTAACAATTGTAAATACCTATGCCCCCAACATGGGAGCAGCCATCTACATAAGCCAACTGTTAACCAAAATAAAGAGTCATATTGATAACAATACGTTAATTGTAGGAGACCTCAGTACTCCACTCTCAGCAATAGACAGATCATCTAAGCAGAAAATCAACAAGGAAACAAGAGCTTTGAATGATACACTGGACCAGATGGACCTCATAGATACTTACAGAACATTCCATCCTAAAACAACAGAATACTCATTCTTCTCGAGTGCACATGGAACTTTCTCCAGAATAGACCACATACTGGATCACAGATCAGGTCTCAACCGATACCAAAAGACTGAGATTATTCCCTGCATTTCTCAGACCATAATGCTTTAAAACTGGAACTCAATCACAAGAAAAAATTTGGCAGAAATTCAAACACTTTGAAGCTAAAGACCACTCTGCTCAAGAATGTTTGGGTCAACCAGGAAATCAAAGAAGAACTTAAACAATTCAAAGAAACCAATGAGAACGAAAACACATCGGTCCAAAACCTATGGGATACTGAAAAGGTGGTCCTAAGGGGGAAATACATAGCCATCCAAGCTTCACTCAAAAAATAGAAAAAGGGGCACCTGGGTGGCTCCGTCACTAAGCGTCTGCCTTCGGCGCAGGTCATGATCCCAGGGTCCTGGGATCGAGCCCCACATCGGGCTCCCTGCTCAGTGGGAAGCCTGCTTCTCCCTCTCCCACTCCCCCTGCTTGTGTTCCTGCTCTCACTATCTCTCTCTCTGTCAAATAAATAAATGGAATATTAAAAAAAAAAAAAGGTTTGAAAAAAGAAAAAAATAAAAATAAAAATAAATAGAAAAGTCCCGAATTCACCAACTAACTCTACACCTTAAAGAACTAGAGAAAAAGCAACAAACGATGCCTAAGCCACACATTAGAAGAGAAATAATTAAGATTAGAGCAGAGATCAATGAATTAGAAACCAGAAACACAGTAGATCAGATCAACGAAACTAGAAGCTGGTTCTTTGACAGAATTAATAAGATTGATAAACCACTGGCCAGACTTATCCAAAAGAGAAGAGAAAGGACCCAAATTAATAAAATTATGAATGAAAGGGGAGAGATCACGACTAACACCAAGGAAATAGAAACAATTATTAGAAATTATCAACAACTATATGCCAATAAACTGAGCAATCTGGATGAAATGGATGCCTTCCTGGAAACCTATAAACTGCCAAGACTGAAAGAGGAAGAAATTGACAACCTGAATAGGACAATAACCAGTAACGAGATTGAAGCAGTGATCAAAAACCTCCCAAAAAACAAGAGTCCAGGGCCTGATGGATTCCCTGGGGAATTCTACCAAACATTCAAAGAAGAAATAATACCTATTCTCCTGAAGCTGTTTCAAAAAATAGAAACAGAAGGAAAACTTCCAGACTCATTCTATGAGGCAAGCACTACCTTAATCCCCAAACCAGGCAAAGACCCCATCAAAAAGGAGAATTTCAGACCGATATCCCTGATGAATATGGATTCCAAAATCCTCAACAAAATCCTAGCTAATAGGATCCAACAATACATTAAAAGGATCATCCACCATGACCAAGTGGGATTTATACCCGGGATGCAAGGGTGGTTCAACATTCACAAATCAATCAATGTGATAGAACACATTAATAAGAGGAGGGAGAAGAACCATATGGTCCTCTCAATCAAGGCAGAAAAAGCATTTGACAAAATACAGCATCCTTTCCTGATTAAAACTCTTCAGAGTATAGGGATAGAGGGAACATTCTTCAAGTTCATAAAATCCATCTATGAAAAACCCACAGCGAATATCATCCTCAACGGGGAAAAGCTGAGAGCCTTGCCCTTAAGATCAGGAACATGTCAAGGGTGCCCACTCTCGCCACTATTGTTCAACATCGTATTAGAAGTCCTAGCAACAGCAATCAGACAACAAAAAGAAATAAGAGGTATTCAAATTGGCAAAGAAGAAGTCAAACTCTCTCTTTTCGCAGATAACATGACACTTTATGAGGAAAACCCAAAAGACTCCACCCCCAAATTACTAGATCTCATCCAGCAATTCAGTAATGTGGCAGGATACAAAATCAATGCACAGAAATCAGTTGCTTTCTTATACACTAACAACGCAACTGTTGAAAGAGAAATTAAAGAAACGATTCCATTTACAATAGCACCAAAAACCGTAAGATACCTCGGAATAAACCTAACCAAAGAGGTAAAGGATCTATACTCTAGGAACTACAAAACACTCATGAAAGAAATTGAAGAAGACACAAAAAGATGGAAAAACATTCCATGGTCATGGATCGGAAGAATAAACATTGTTAAAATGTCTATACTACTCAGAGCAATCTATACCTTCAATGCCATCCCGATCAAAATTCCAATGACATTTTTCAAAGTGCTGGAACAAACATTCCTAAAATTTGTATGGAATCAGAAAAGACCCCGAATCGCCAAGGAAATGTTGAAAAAGAAAAACAAAGCTGGGGGCATCACAGTGCCAGACTTCAAGCTCTATTACAAAGCAGTGATCACCAAGACAGCATGGTACTAGCACAAAAACAGACATACAGACCAATGGAGCAGAATAGAGAACCCAGATATGGACCCTCAACTCTATGGTCAAATAATCTTTGACAAAGCAGGAAAAAATACACAATGGAAAAAAAAGACAGTCTTTTCAATAAATGGTGCTGGGAAAATTGGACAGCCACATGCAGAAGAATGAAACCTGACCATTCTCTAACACCATTCACAAAGATAAACTCAAAGTGGATGAAAGACCTCAATGTGAGACAGGAATCCATCAAAATCCTAGAGGAGAACATAGGCAATAACCTCTTTAACATCGGCCACAGCAACTTCCTTCAAGATACATCTCCAAAAGCTAGTGAAACAAAAGCAAAAATGAACTTTTGGGACTTCATCAAGATAAAAAGCTTCTCCACAGCAAAGGAAACAGTCAACAAAACAAAGAGGCAACCCACAGAATGGGAGAAGATATTTGCAAATGACACTACAGATAAAGGGCTGGTATCCACGATCTATAAAGAACTTCTCAAACTCAACACCCAAAAAACAAATAATGAAGTCAAAAAATGGACAGAAGACAGGAAAAGACACTTCTCTGAAGAAAACATACAATTGGCTAACAGACACATGAAAAAATGTTCATCATCATTAGCCATCAGGGAAATTCAAATTAAAACCACACTGAGATACCACCTTACACCAGTTAGAATGGCAAAAATTGACAAGGCAAGAAACAACAAATGTTGGAAAGGTTGTGGAGAAAGGGGAACCCTCTTACACTGTTGGTGGGAATGAAAGTTGGTACAGCCACTTTGGAAAACAGAGTGGAGGTGCCTCAAAAAATTAAAAATAGAGCTACCATATGACCCAGCAATTGCACTACTGGGTATTTACCCCAAAGACACAGATGTAGTGAAAAGAAGGGCCATATGCACCCCAATGTTCATAGCAGCAATGTCCACAATAGCCAAACTGTGGAAAGGGCTGAGATGCCCTTCAACAGATGAATGGATAAAGAAGATGTGGTCCATATATACAGTGGAATATTATTCAGCCATCAGAAAGGATGAACACCCAACTTTTACATCAACATGGATGGGCCTGGAGGAGATTATGCTAAGTGAAATAAGTCAAGCAGAGAAAGTCAATTATCACATGGTTTCACTTATTTGTGGAACATAAGGAATAGCATGGAGGACATTAGGAGAGAGAAGGGAAAAATGAAGGGGGGAAAATCGGAGGGAGAGATGAACCATGAGAGACGATGGACTCTGAGAAACAAACAGGGTTTTAGAGGGGAGGGAGGTGGGGGGATGGGTTAGCCTGGTGATGGGTATGAAGGAGGACACGTACTGCATGGAGCACTGGGTGTTGTACGCAAACAATGGATCGTGGATCACCACATCAAAAACTAATGATGTATTGTATGGTGACTAACATAACATAATAAAATAAAATTAAAAAAAAAAGAAAGAAAGCGGGATGCATACTCTTTACATGCCAAATATGCAAGTAGAAAAGCTAACCCACACCAACAAGAAGAGAGCCCCGAGAGAGGATGGCATCCACACTAGTGTGCAAACCAGCAACACACACAGCTTTGAATCTGCCACACCACCAAAGGGCTCTGCCGTGAAGGACTTACAAGAGAAGAGCATCCTAGAAAATTCTAGTATCTGTTCATTGGTAATGCCTCAACTATGAAGAAAATATACTCCCTGGGAAAGACTTACATGGCCCTAGTGGAAAGCCATTATGTGATTTTCTTTTTTAAGTTAAATATTCCTGGATACTGACTTAAGACACGCTGGGAAGGGGATAAAAAAGCCTAAGGGACAGTCTCTGGCAGCACTGAAAACCCTGTATCACACACACACACACAAAAGCATCTAAAACATTAGGAACAAAACCACACAACAGCAGACACCCCACATCAATACAAAACCGGTTGACAAATCAGTCACAGAGATACTATGTAAGGTTCAACGAGGAGGGGAAGAAAAAAGAAATCACTATCATCTAAGATGATTAAGAGAGGGCTTCACACATTGCAAGGGGGGCTCAGCACACACACAGATTGCAGGGGAGGCTCAGCACACACACACACAGATTGCAGGGGAGGCTCAGCACACACACACACAGATTGCAGGGGAGGCTCAGCACACACACACACAGATTGCAGGGGAGGCTCAGCACACACACACACACACACACACAGATTGCAGGGGAGGCTCAGCACACACACACACAGATTGCAGGGGAGGCTCAGCACACACACACACTGATTGCAGGGGAGGCTCAGCACACACACACACAGATTGCAGGGGAGGCTCAGCACACACACACACACACACACACAGATTGCAGGGGAGGCTCAGCACACACACACACAGATTGCAGGGGAGGCTCAGCACACACACACACAGATATGCAGGGGAGGCTCAGCACACACACAGATTGCAGGGGAGGCTCAGCACACACACACACAGATTGCAGGGGAGGCTCAGCACACACACACACAGATATGCAGGGGAGGCTCAGCACACACACAGATTGCAGGGGAGGCTCAGCACACACACACAGATTGCAGGGGAGGCTCAGCACACACACAGATTACAGGGGAGGCTCAGCACACACACACACAGATTGCAGGGGAGGCTCAGCACACACACAGATTGCAGGGGAGGCTCAGCGCGCGCGCACGCGCACACACACACACACACACACACACTGCCCCCACTGAGAGCTGCACGTGTAAGAGAAACCATGGGACACCAGAGTGCCTGGCCAGCTCAAGGGAGAGTGAACTAGCTGACTAGCGTTATGCCTCCTTGTGGCGGCAACAGAAGCGTATTAACCCCATACAACAGTGTCTGTGGGGGTTTGTGTATAAAGATCTCCCTGCTTGATTTACCATACACGTAAAGCAAACAAAATTGGCATAAGGAGAACTTTAGATATATTAAATCAAAGAGGTGTCTATCTTCACGTAAAGCCATCAACTATATCCAGTATTTTTTCACAGAAACCCAAAACCTATCGCTATCCATACGTAAATAGGAAAGTTAAAGCACGAACGTTAACACCAACAATCCCAATCCTGTGGGTACGGGAGACTTTGCTTCCTTGCTTCCAAGTAGGAATTAAAAAAAAAAAAACACAGCAAACAGTTACCATTTTTTTATGTGTTACTTTTATAAAAAAATTTTTATTTTAGAAATGCACACAATTTTTCATTTACATATGGGATATCGCTGGAAGAATCATAAGAAAACGGTAACAGAAGATGGGGTGACACGATGGTCAAGGGTCAGATCTACCTCCCACCGTATCCCTTTCTGCAGCTTTTGAATCCAGTACCATGTTTATTATCTATTTAAGAACAATACCATTTCTGAAAACCCACAGTGACGTAAAACCTGAAGGATACTTACGTGCCCCTCGCGTCGGCCCTGCCAGCTGCTGCCGCGTGTGGCAAGATCCCCAGCTAACCGTGCGTCTTCTCCCCTGGCCGCTGTGAGCTCTGTCGAAGCCTTGAGTGTGAACTGAAAGAACGGGTCTTTAGGAGATCCAGAAGGCTCTCGTCAGGGAGACTGGACGCGGACAGTGAGCCAAGGATGTCCCCGGGCAGGCCGTGCGTGGCCACCGAGCGTTCACCGCGCACCGGGCCCCTGATGCGGGCACCTGGGCCTGGGCCCCGCAGCTTCCCCGTGCCACCGCCTCTGCCTCCTCAGGCGGCCCTCCCAGCCTCGGTGGCCCGGGTCCGCCCTCTGATGCTTTTGCTCTAAGTGCTCCCGTGACTCCTGCTGCGATCCTCTCTTAAAGCTAAGTCAACCTGGGCGGGGGCGTCTGAACTAAAGCACCACAGCATTTCTCCAGTACAAGGCATGGAATTAACAACGAGCTGCTTATTAGACCACTACAGAACTCAAGAATACAAATATGACAAGGACGATATGACCTTTTAAAAACCAGTGACAGAATTTAGCTTTACGGGGCTGTGGCCAAGCAAAGTTAACAGTTAAAGTCCTCTGTCACTTGTCAGTTACAAACTGGTCATAGCAAGTAGGCGGGCTGTAAGGAAGAACAGTCACACAAGCCCTTGCAAAAATTTTAATTATGAAAGTGTTTTACATGGGGAAACCAGACTTACTGTGGTGATCATTTACAGTGTATACAAATATCAAATCACTACGTTGTAGTCTTCAAACTAATATAATGTTATCTGTCATTTAGAACTCAAAAAAAAAAGCAACACAACAGTAAAAAAAAAGTGTTTTGAAAAATGTATCCACTCATTTTAATTTAATCAGAATTCCTAGTTTGTTTTTTAACTTTGTTCCATTCTACAGAGCATAAATATTAAATGCTTATAAAACACACTTCATTTGAAATGCTTTAAATATAAAACACACAATTCAAGCATAAAACAATGCATTATGATCCCATGAATACATTTACAAAACACAGTAACGAAAAGTTAACAACTTCAAACAAGTAGATAATCCTATACGCAGGCTCCCGTATGACCTTTTAAACAGAGGATGAAAACCACACAAGCGATGTCAATTAGTGTTATTCTTTTAGTAGGACTACGGGAGACTTCAAACTCTGGTAGTGGTATTAAAATTAAATCGCTTTCTAATCTGGATCAAAAATAGTGCTAAGTCTTTTTAAAGTACTTAAGTTAGAAAATTTTGACTTCCCAGTTGGCAATGTGACCTCTGAGGGACGCCAATGGTGCACAGCGCCAGTAACGTGCCGCCAAGGCCCCTTCTTGGGACCAACCCGGGGCTTGCTGGCCGGGTCACACGTGGGAGAGCCTGGCCTTCCAGCTCGGTGACAAGTGTACAAAATCAGGACTCTCGTATCTCACATAAAATCCAAGAACAAACACATTCAACAAAAAAACTAACCTGTGTGCTTTTATTTCCTTAAAAAAAAAAAAGTATCAATCAGATTTGTAACCTCCTCAGCGGAAATCCACTCCCTAAAATGTCACAGTTGCATCTGTCTTCTTTCAGCTGAAAGGGTGAAGCACAATCGCCACAACCTTGTTACAGACTAAAATCCAACAGGTAATCCCAACGCCACCTGGAAGTACAGAAGCTCACCGTCAGAGGGCATGCCAACAGTCCCGCCTGCATTTCCTGCCTCTGCTACCCTGAACTCACAGGAAGTCGACCCTTTTGCAGCAGCGCTCGGCTAAGCCAGCCTAGGTGTGTGCTTCCTGGATTCAGATTCAGCAGGCCTCCTCCTGAGTCACAGGGCTGCCCTCCTTACTGAACAGGAATCACACAGAACAGCTACCGCAGATGTGCATTGTTATGTATGATATTAACAAACGGTAAAACCGCCCAGTAAGACTGTTTTTCCTTCTCAAAAAAGCATTATGAACACAGACAGCAGTGCCTACCCATGCCTTTCTTGCCCAGCTGGTGATGGAGAAACAGGAAGTCAGGCAGCAGGAGTGGCTGATGGCCCTCTGGATGCCCGGAAGGGCGTCCTCACGCTCTCCTGCTCAGCAGCACTGACAGCCCACGGGCACGGTGCCCACAAGGTTGGGTGGGGGGAGGAGGGGGCAGGGTAGAGGGCGTGGTGAAACTGGGATCTCTGAAACACTCACTCCTCTTCACTCAGTAATTCATCTCCAGCAACAGATCACAACCAAAGGCTGAATGACAGGGATGTGTGCGGCATGCAGCATTATTCCTGATAGTAAGGACTTAGGACCTAAATATGTATCTTTTATCAGGGGAATTAGTAAATCATGATATATCCCAATGAAGAGCAAGTTATTCAAAATTTCTTAAAAAGTTTAATGATATGGGAAAGGGTTTACAATATAAAGTAAAAAGGGGTCTAAAACTGTATGTGCCAGATGATCTTAGTTGTATAAAATAAATGGAAAAAAAGAGTGGAAAAACATACCACAAAGTTAAGAGAGGTTATCTACAGCTTATGAGATGTTTTTAAATTGTTCTTATATCTCTAATCATTCTACAATGATATGTACCATTTTTTTTTTAAAGATTTTATTTATTTATTTGAGAGAGAGAGAAAGAGCATGAGCAGGGAGGACAGGGAGAAGCAGGCTCCCCCCTGAGCAGGGAGCCCAATGGGGGACTCGATCCCAGGACCCTGAGAACATGACCTGAGCCGAAGGCAGCCGCTTAACCGACTGAGCCACCCAGGCGCCCAATATGTACTACTTTTAACACCCAAAGGATATTATTACCTTTCAGAAATAAAAGAATGACCAATAGCAGTACATGCTGGAGAGAGGCCAAGCAAAAGAAACGAAGAGAGGTCACAGAACCTAGGAACTAGAGATCGGGGTTTCACTGAACAGGGTATCAGACAAGGTATGGGCTGACATTCTGCAAGCAGACCCAGGGTGAACTCCAGCTCTGCTACTTAACATTTCAGTGACACTGGACAAGGTAAGTAACTTCTCTAGCCCTATTTCTTCACCGTGAGCCTTGTGCAAGGCCAAGACAAAGTACTGCTCACTAGTCAATGGATGAGCTTGGGTTCCTTCACCTTGTACCCTACACGTCTACAGAAGCCTATCCGTATTCTTCTGCTCTGGTTTCCAGAAACTTCTTACCTGCTACTCTAGTCGGAAATGCTACCAGGCGGTCTAGCGGAGTGATCCACTTGCTCGGTACCACAGCTACGGGGACTGAGTAGTACTTCCAGATGAGCGACACCATCAGGGCAGCCTGCGAAGACAGTGCTGGTGAGTGCAGCAACCCGCCGGCCACACGCCCAGTAACCAAGGAGGAAGAGAGACGGGCAAACACTAAGGAAACTCTCCAAACTGGTGACTTCAAGCCCCACCAATCCAGTCCTTGCAGGACACAGACACATCCACACAGCCACTAATTTGCTGGCACCCCGAAACAGAGTGTCTAATTAAAGACTAGTTCACGGGGCGCCTGGGTGGCTCAGTCATTAAGTGTCTGCCTTCGGCTTGGGTCACGATCCCAGGGTCCTGGGATCGAGCCCCACGTCGGGCTCCCTGCTCAGCGGGAAGCCTGCTTCTCCCTCTCCCCCTGCTTGTGTTCCCTCTCTCGCTGTGTGTCAAATAAATAAATAAAATCTTTAAAAATAAATAAATAAATAGAGACTAGTTCCCAGGACACCTAGAACACACTGCTGCCAAGTGGGGTAGCCTTCTTAGTGAATTGCTATTTTACTGTTTTAATCTGAATAATAAATATACACTATTAAATTAGCTGATAAATTAACCAAGGTCTCCTATAACAAAGGTATTCTTTTCTCACTGAGCATCTCCTTCAAGTAGCTAGCCTACGATAAGTACACCCTATTAGTGACAAAAGCAATCCCTACCCGGACAGTGAGAAGCACTTTCCACGTCTGCATGCCGCGCAACAAGCAATGACCCAAACTGACCATCTTAGAAAATACAACGTCTAAATAAGCTTCTCTCACTTCCCCGCAGGCTCCCCAAACTGCACTGGAATAAAGGCAATACGAAAGAGCCCCAGAGAAGCTATTCCAGCATTCATGTGCTAAAAAACCCCCATGTTTCACAACGCAAGAGACTTTCTTGGAACCCTCGTGCACTGCTGGTGGGAATGCAAGCTGGTGCAGCCCCTGTGGAAACAGTACGGACGTTCCTCAGAAAGTTAAAGATAGAAATACCATAGGACCCAGTCATTCTCCTACTGAGTATTTGCCCAAAGAAAACAAAAACACTCATTTGAAAAGATACATGCACCCCTATGTTTATTGCAGCATTACTTACAGTAGCCAGGACATGGAAGCAGCCCAAGCGTCCATCGATAGATGGACGGACAAAGATGAGGTGGTGTATTTACATATATTTACACACATACGTACACACACAGTGGACTACTACTCAGCCACTAAAAGGGATGAGATCTTGCTGTTTGTAACATGGGTGGATCTAGAAGGTATAATGCTATGTGAAATAAGTCAGAGAGCAAGACAAATACATTTTTTAGACAAATCTAAAAAATGAAACGAATAAACAAAAAGCAGACCTATAAATACAGAGAACAAACTGATGGTTGCCAGAGGGAAGAGCAGTAGAGGGATAGTAGATAAAGGAGACTAAGAGGTACAAACTTCCCGTTCCAAAGTAAGTAAGTCATGGAGATGAAAAGTACAGCAGAGGAAATGGAGTCAATGACATCGTAACCACGCTGCACGATGAGGGGTGGTGATTACACTTATCGTGGTGAGCACTGAGCAACAGAGAACTGCTGATTCATCATGTTGTACACCTGAAACTAACAGGACACTGTACCTTACCTGTACTTCAAATTAAAACCAGAGAGAGAGAAAGGCTTTCTTTTAGCCTAACTTATGAACGCACAGCGTTCGGTTCCATG
Organism: Halichoerus grypus; assembly: GCF_964656455.1. NCBI lineage: Eukaryota > Metazoa > Chordata > Mammalia > Carnivora > Phocidae > Halichoerus > Halichoerus grypus. The sequence goes on from NC_135712.1 coordinate 6,294,413, forward strand.
CCCACCGGAGAGCACAGCACAGCCGCGGGAAGTGGAAAAGCCTGAACTCTGGACCTGGATTCTGGGGGCCACAGGGCCCTGGAGGACAGTCCGTTATCAACTTTAAAGACCCCAGGTAACACAATAGTATACTTACTTGCAATACATAGAAGGCAACACTTATAACCCATTTTATCTTGGCCAATTGAGCTGTCCGAGCTTTCACTGAAAGGAAAAACAGGATGAAATCATTGTATCAGTCCTGAAGAGAAAGGAAAATATTCAAATACACAGAAATGTTATTCTCCTCTTATAAAATATCTTCTAATCATGTTGTGTAGCATTTGCTCAGTATATTTAGAAAATATAAAACAGAATTTCTTAAAAGCCACACATGATGCCATTCATTAAAATAGTCACGCACATATTGTAAGATTTGAAGCTTTAATTTTGAACACCCTTAAAACTATCCGTCTACACCAGAGATTCTTTTTATAGTGTACTTACCAACAGGACTACGTTTGCTTCCCAGGTCTCCCTGTCTACACAGTACATTAACCCACACGTGGGAGCCTAGCTTTTCCTGGGCCTGGGGGACCCTCCATATGTCTTACTAGCCTGGAGAAAGCGGTCTCACTGTGCGAGTTCCCAGCACGTGGGTGGAAATGTCTTCATCACAGAAGACTGTTAGGGACGGTGGCGACCACAGCAATGAACAAGACCTGATCCTGACCCTGTCAGTCTATTCTCGGATAAGGACACTCTGGGCACGTTGGAGAGCGTTCACAAAAGCCCTTGGGCATCGACTGTGACACTTTCTCTAGGCTTATCTTGAAAAGTGTTGAGGGACGCCTGGGTGGCTCAGATGGTTAAAGCCTCTGCCTTCGGCTCAGGTCATGATCTCAGGGTCCTGGGATCGAGTCCCACATCGGGATCTCTGCTCAGCGGGGAGCCTGCTTCTCCCTCTGCCGCTCCCCCTGCTTGTGCTCGCTCGCTCTCTCTCTCTCTGACAAATAAATAAAATCTTAAAAAAAAAAAGAAAGAAAGAGAAGCGTTTAATTTGAAAATGTCTACCTACAGAAACAGAAGAAAAGCTAAGAGGATGTTGTTTCTGTGTTTAGGAAGCAAAGGTTCACCAGCAAATAAAGAGAAAGTAATCATGACTACTGAGTTTCTTCTGGACAAACATTGAGAACATCTAAGAATCAAAGCATATATCCTACCAATCTTATAAAAAGACTTCTCTATTCGTCAGCCCCCATGAAGCTTTCCACACTACAGCGAAACCAGTACCGTGAGTTTTAAGCTTATCCGTCATCTTGTTGATCTTTCTCTCTAGCCTGGCGTATCTGGCGAATTCATCCATCATGTTGACAGTGGAGAGCTCCTGCTTCATGTCCTGGATCTCTGCTCTCATCTGTGCCTCCTGCTCAGCATCCTTCTGCAGCAGCCTGGACATCTGGTGGAGTGGACAGCTGCGGTCAGTGCCTTCCCACAGGGGGACAACTCCCCCCCATCCTACTGCTGCCGCTTCCAGCCGGGCAGGCTGCCCTTTACCTGAACAGCCAGCCTCTGCGGCCTAGTCCTGCTGCCCTCTATGACCACCACAAAGACAAAAACTCCCTCTGATGTGACTCACCGTTCTAATTATACGTTTCCTTTTGCAGACATGCCTATGGATCGCTCCAGCACAAATGTCTGTATCTTTCACTATAACTGTAAAATTGTGATTATGAAGTGAAAACCAATTCCAGGCGTCAGTCAGGTTAACAGGACCACACATCCTCTTCCCTTCCTGAAGAATTTAGTCCTAAATTAGGTAGGCAGAGGAAGGCGGGCGGTGCTAGTGAGGAGGGGGTGGCCCAGCAGCAGGACTTAATCCCTAGCACCATCAGGAGGGCATTCCCACAGAGGGGCCCCTGGCAAGGGAGGACAGAGCCAAGCATGGTGATGTGAGCATCTCCAGAAAGGGCAGCCTGGCATAGGACGCAGAGTAAGAGGCCTACAGGATAAGAGGAAAGCACCCAGCCAACCCCAGCGACAGAGCCCAAGGGGGGCCGGCAGGCATGGGGGTAGGGCAGGAGCAGGCAGCAGTGGGGATGCGAGATCAATTACAAAGCACTGATCAAATCCAGTAAACATACTGAAAATAATGGGAGCCAGTTTTCTCACTATCAGAACAAGGGGTTAGGAATATGGAAGAACCAGAATGAATCCTGCAGTGTTGAATTAGAATTGGAGGCATGGGTGTGAACTCGCGGTTTTTGGCAGGTAGAGAAATACAGACATAAATTTTGTGAAGAGGCGCCTCTGACAGCCAGACCCCACATGGGCCGTCCCCAGATGCCACTCACCCTCACATACAACTGCGGGGACACTGGCAGGCGGGAGCCCAGGGACCAGATGGCAGTGGCCACTAGGTGGCGCCCGGCAGCCGGCCAGGATGCCTCAGGATCGCCCAACAGCAAGGGTGCGGTGAGGAGGGAGGGTGGTGGGGCGGCACCCCCCCTTCGGACCCGCCCCAAGTGAAGAGTGAACGTGCCACGGCGCCAGATGAGATGCAGTGAGAACATAACATCCCTTCTGTGACACGGGACAAAGATGTTCTAAGCATTCTGCAAACTCACTGCCCTTGCCATATTCAGAAAGGTCAGCCATACAAGTCAAGGAAATACCGGGAATCCTGCCAGACTGAAGAGACGTGGCAAGTATGTGCAATGCACAGCACTGACCGGGATCCTTTTGCTACAAAGGACCTTGAGTGGGACAAGTGAAAACAGGAGCAGGTCAGTAGGAAGGTTCCTGATGGCTGTGCTGTGGACAAGGCACCTGTTTACACAGCAATGTGTCGGGGAATGCAGGGGCTCAGGTCGACAACTTATTTTCAAATGGTTCAGGAAACAAAATCAGTTCTTTGTATTGTATGCGTACCTTTTCTGCACGTTTGTTTCAAAATTTTAAAAACAGATTAATGAAAAAAGATGAAAGGGGATAATGTATGTAAGTGTACGGGCACATAGCAAGTGCACAATAATTGAGTTTGTCCCTCCAGCTTGGGGTCCCCTCTGCACAATAGGGCAACTCTTCAGATAGAGCCGGGGAGCCACGCCCCATCACGGGTCTCCCGGGGCGTCTGCGCAAGTGCGGGGTCCTGGGACACCCTCTGAGGTGGCATTCTCTAGCGCCTGCACAATGAAGCCCTTTTCGTGGGGACAGAGGTCTCTCAAGGGCACCTGCACAAAGCACAGTGTGTTTGCCCCTGCGCATCTTCCTGCAGGCTTCACGCCAAGAGTAGGGGTCTTCAAACCCAGCTCTGTCTTCGTCCCCTCTGCCCTAGCCTGACCCCTACCCAACACTTGAACTAAAGGACATATATACTCCAACCTGATCCACCCTAGAGACAAAAATAGGAATGGGCCAAATTTTCTTTAGAAAATCACAGAATCATCTTTCAGAGCAAGAGTCTATAGATGTTGCTTAGCTTTATAAATCAAGAAACAGGCACAGGGTGGGGAAATAGATTTTTTGAGGTGATAGATATATTCCTTATCTTGATTGTGATGGTGGTTACCCTATGAATAAGTAGCCCAAAACTCATCAAACTGCCCACCTACCTAGAAACAGTGAATTTCACTGAATGCAAATTACACATCAATAAACCTGACGTTTAACACTAGATCTTCAAAAGAAGAAATAGAAGCACAAGCACATTACTTAACAGTATAGAGAACACACACAAAAAATTAAAAACTGAAAAGACCAAAGATGTTTATTCAGGACTAGAAGGTGAGTGAGGGTGGGAAAATGAGCTTGTGGAGAAGTTTAGGATCTTATGGTTAAATTAGACAACTGTAGTTGGGAGGGAAAATGAATAAATTATGTCTGCAAGTACACAAAAATATTTGGAAGTGTTTAAATTTGCAAATAGGTACCTATATTAATCCAAGACCTCCTTATTAGTGACAGTTAAAATGTACTAGAACTATGAATTAAATTTTAAAATCTAATGAGATTTGAATTTAAGTGTTCTGAATATTAATTTTTCAAACAAAAATAAACCTCTGACCTCCTTATGTATTCAAAAGCACCTTCCAGGACATTAAACCTCCCACTTGACAGAAACAGATAAGCTATGTGGGGTACAGCTTTTCAAAGACCTGTAGATGGGTACACAAAGAATTCTCAAGCAGAAAACAAGTTTTTCAAAATTCTTATTAAGAGGACAGGCAGTGGAGAAAACAAGGATAGAACCAATCCTCCTTGTCACCCTTGTCCCTCAGACGCTGGCTGCCAGCCTGCATGAGCTCATAGTCTCCTACCAGACTCACCCTCAGATCCTGTCCAAGTTCCACACCCCTTTCCCAACAGACAAATGTTACGTTTTGAACTTGGAGTCACACCAGGGAAGAGTCAAACTCCACTCCACCACTCAGTGGCTGGCATCTGGACTAGACCCATCTGAATTAATATATAATGACATTTAAGCCCAAAGGTTCGTCCCTCCTGAAACACAGGGGGCACCAGGGGAATGACATGCTGGGGTTGCCCACTTAGATGTGTCCCTAATACTGGCGACGCACTGCTCATCCCGAGAAGGGACCAAGACTCCTGCGAAGCTGCAGACCCACATGAGGGCCCCCAGTCTGGAGCCCTCCTCACAGCACTGGTCCTGCGCACCTGGACGACCCCATCCACGAGGCCCCAACTGCGCATGTGCACTCAACCCCCCCTGCCCCCTCAATTACCCCCACGACTAATACTCGCGGGCCATCCTCACGCCTGGTGGTCCACAGAGGAACTCACGAGGCGAGTGTGCTCCCTGGAAAGGGGGAGGGTCTCAGGAAGGCCCCTACAGCAGCAGGCAGGTCCTACAGTGTCTGTCCCTGGCCTCAGAGGCCTGGGCCCCCACAAGGAAAGGGAGGCGGCCACTTTTCAGAGCAGAAAATGAAGGGAATTTCAAAGTCATCAAATATGAAAATGGCAGTCACCCCACAAGCCAGATCCCAGAGGGCAGCCTGCGCCGGGCCCAAGCCCAGGGTCTGCAAAGCGGGGTGCCCCGGAAGGGAGGGGCTATTACACCAGCGCAGCACCCACTCTCAGCCACGTCAATCCTGGGGCGCCTGCGTAGTGCGCCTCCCTACACCCCGCCTCCCACCGGAGTCCCCGGGGCGCATGCGCAGTGCACACAGCTCGCCAGGACGCTCGCTCTGCCCTCTGCCACTGCTAGGCCTGGGGCGCCTGCGCGGGGCGCCTGCGCAGTGCGCCTCCCTACACCCGCGCGCAGGGGTGCTCCCAGGGGCATCTCTGTCTCCCTCTTCCTCTGCCTTTGGCTGAAGAAAGTCCTGGGTCACCTATTAAATGAACTAGGCCCTCTCATCCATATGCCCTGTGACCAGCTTCAAGAGAATTAAGAACTCTCAGGAAAATTCCAACCAAGTCAACACCAGGGACTGGGTGTCCTCATCCAGGCCCCCATCTCTACCCACGTATTCAGCTGAGGCCCCCTCCCAGGACCCTGCAAGGCTTTGCTAGGCAGAGGACTTGTGATACTTAAGAGACTTATTCAAGGGCCTCAACCAGCCTACCTAACGGGATGGTGCGCCCCCCCGCCCTTCCTTCTAGCTGCGTGGAAAATGCTTCTGAAACACTGGCAGGAAGGCTATCTTTGACGTAGGAGGACATGGCCCATTCCCAATCAAGCTTTGTTTCTCCTCGGGAGTCTTTCCCACTTAGGTCCTCCAAAAGGGCCTGCAACAGGCAGCCTCTACTGGTCATGAAAGAACAGCATCTTACCCTAACCAGGACCAGAGCGTTCCTTACGGCTTTACACTGACCCTCACCACAAACCCAGTGACCGGGCGGTACAGATCTCTTCATTACTTTTCCCTGTTCTGCACACCAACAGTAGGGGCTGTACTCTGCTAGGGTAAGTATATGTGACGACCCTGACAAATAGCGTTACAACCAAGGGGAAACAGGTTCAAGAAAGCTAATTGGTTTGAGGTCACAGAGGTTATACAACCTGTGGGAAGCAGCACAGATTGTGAACCCATTGCTTTTTCACCTAAATGAGGAAGATCGAGGAACACAAGCCTCACGTACTTCTAGGCTGCAGCAATAACCCTTGGTGAGTGTGTCCTAGCTGCTGAGCACCAGTTTGGTGGAAGCTTGGTTAAGGAGCCTGATGGTGATAGGTCTTACTTATATCCACTAGCATACCCCAAACACACACTCCTCTTTCCCCTCTGCTAACAGGAAATTATGAGCAGCTCATAGAGGAATACAAAACTAACACAGCCTCTTTGAGCAATTTCATTTCATATAGCTCCAACAAGAGGTGAAATGGGATGGGGTACATAAGAAGAATCAAGGTAATATTCAAGAAAGATGGGCAGGCAAACCACAGAACGGGAGAAAATGTTTACAAATATATCTGGTAAGTAAACAATTCCTCACCCAACAACAACAACAAAACAAACACCCACTCACTCTCCGCTCTCAGTCCACAGAGGATGCCCTTCCCTTACGGACAAGCTCCTGATGCGCCATTAAAAAGGGGGCAAAGGACTTGAACAGACATTTCTCCAAAGAAGATATACAGACGGCCAATAAGCACATAAAATGATATTCAACATCACTATTCATTAGGAAAATGCAAATCAAAACCACAATAAGATGCCACCTCGCATCCACTGAGGATGACTATTATAAAAACAAAAACAAAACAAAACAAAATAGCAAGTGCTGGAAATTGTGGAAAAATTAGAACCTTGTATGTTGCAGGTGAGGATGCAAAATGGTGCAGCTGCTACGGAAACCGGTTGGGCAATTTCTCAAAAAGTTGAAAATAGAATACCATATTATCCAGTAATCCCACTTCCGGATGTTTACCCAAAAGTACTGAAAGCAGAGACTCGAACAGGTATTTGCACACCAGTGTTCCAGAAGCATTATTCACATAGGCAAAAAGGTGAAAACAACCCAAATGTCCATCAAAAGATGAAAGGATAAACAAAATGTGGTATACACAGACAATGAAATATTATTCAGCCTTAAAAAGGAAGGAAATCCTAACACATGCTACAACAGGGATAGACCCTGAAGGCATTATGCTGAATGAAAAGAAGCCAGGCATAAAAGGAAAAATATCGCATGATTTCACGTACATGAGATAATCAGAGTAGTAAAATTCATAGAGACAGAAAGTAGAACTGTGGTTGCCAGGACTGAGGTGAAAGAGGGATAGGGACTTACTGTTTAATGGACAGTTTCAGTTTAGGAAGATGGAAAAGTTCTGGAGATGGATGGTGGTGATGGTTGCACAACAATGTGAATTATTTAATGCAAGTGAACCATACACCCAAAAATGGTTAAAATGGTAAATTTTATGTTATGTATTATTTTACCACATTTTTTTTTAAAGGAAAAAAAAAAAGATAGGCAAAGGCCAGCTCTTCGAGGGTCTTTTATGCAATGCTAAGTATCTGGGACATCATCTTAAAGACTAAGCAGTATCCAGGGGAGAATGAGGGGTTAAGAGAGAATCTCCTATGCCTTAGTTGGGCAATGCAGGTAGAGTACAGTCCTAGAATAGAATCGTACATGAAACAGGCACTCAATGAATGCTGGTAGAATAAAGAAAGTAGAAATCCCGCCTAGTCTTAAATAACACCCCCTCCCCCATACACACCACCAATTTACATCAGGAGATAAGAGCAGGGAGAACTGCGTCTCCCCCAATAATGCTACAACGGCGTGCACCCAGTCTTTGAGGTCTTCCTGTCTGTCAGACTCCGGCTGTGGGCATAAAGGGGGCGCCCTTCCCCAGGGTACAGCTCCCTGTTTCCCACACACACCTCCAATCTACCACCACACCTGTATCCATGCTCCAACAGGCAGAGGGACAAAACTAGGAGAATCACAAACCAAGGATCAGTCTCCGCCCTAGTAGTCACTAACTGGATGACACAATGCAACTACCTGACCCTCTGAGTCAGACTCCTCCTCTGGGAGGTAAAGGGGCATGAGATGACATTCGCATCTTACAGCAGCCGTGACAACTGGACACGAGATAATGTACTCATGCCTACGCAAAACGCACGGCAGAGAGCTGCTCCCCGGTGCCCTTTGCTCTCTTGAATACAGGAAGCATGACACGGTGCCGAGATTCTGTCTGCACTGCCTCCGACCGCAAAAATGGGGGCGGCTGCACCCTGAGACCCTTCCATCTGGGACCTGGCACGGCTGGTACTCCGGCACTACGTGCAGGGAAGCCCAGGGCCTCCGGGAAACCCTGTACTCCGCGCTGCGCCAGGCTCTGGACCCCAGCAGCGAGGGCTGCTTGATTCCTCCACCGACCAGGAGCTAACGGAAATAAGTGTGGCCGGCCGGCAGAGGGGCACTGAGAACTTCCAGTCTCGGGGCTGCTGCCACGTGAAAACGTGGCCAAGTGTTGCCGGGTCATTCTTTTTTCTCCCTGAGACCCCAGAAATCCGGATTTGGGGGTAAAGCTTTGCAACTCTTAGACGCCAGCAACTAAAAACAAAACAAAACAAAACAAAACTTAAAGCAGAACGGCCCAACCAAGACGCCTCTGCTGGCGGAACCCAGCCCTCACGCGGCCAGTCTAAGACCGCCGTATCTACGCCAGGCTCGCCGGGGACCGAGGCAGCGACCCACCGGCCCCTGGAAGGCAAGGCAGCCACTTACGAAGGAGGAGAAGGACGGGAGGAGGATCCTGAGGACATTGCACCCAAACACGAAGCTGAGCACCAGCAGCCACGCCCAGCGGTCAGCCTCCGCGCCGCTCATGCCGGATGCTCCCGGTGGTGCCGGCTCCGCTAAGGTAACTCCATGGGGACCACGCCGGCGCCCACGCCGCGCGGGCGCCTGCGCAGTGAGGCCCAGCGGCCGCGGAGGCGCGCCGCCGCGCCTGCGCACTGTGCCACACTGGGCCGGGAGGCAGGGCCGTCTTTTCCTCTTGGTCATGGACGCTTTCCAGCTTACTCCTTGGCCTTTCCGGCTTCCGTAGCCTTTCCGTACCCTCCCCACCACCCCCCTGGCCGCGGTTTTCCAAGCTCCGGTGGTTGGGCTGCCACCGGCTATAGGTTTGTTGTAGCTGCGAGCCACTTGTTACAATTATATAATGAGTGCTTTCTTTAAATTGACTTTTATTCCTAGATAAATTTATTTTAAAATAAGCCTCCCCATAAGTGGAAAACTACCGTAATTATAGTAGCAAGTGACTGTAAAAAGAAACGTTTTGTAATCATATGTGAAATGTCCTGTTTATATTTCAAAACAAAACACTGAAGTAAATCTAAACAATTTACAAAGCTGCATACCTAAAAAATAAGTATTAATCAGAAGGCACTGTTTACAATCAGCCTGTAATAACCTAAGTTTAGGTGAAATGAAGTTTTATGGCAAAATAATCCCAATTCATGTTTGCATATAGTAGATAAAGCAAAAGATACATAGCTGGGGGCGCCTGGGCAGCTCAGTGGTTAAGCCTCTGACTCTTGATTTGGCTCAGGTCAAGATCTCAGAGTTGTGAGATCTGGGCTCCCCACTTAGTGTGGAGCCTGCTTAGGACTCTCTCTCTCCTTCTGCCCCTCCCCACCCCCACCCCACCCCACCCTTCCATGTGTGTGCGTGGGTCCACTCTTTCTCTAAAAATAAATAATAAATAAAAATAAAATAAAATAAGAGATATTTAGTTGCCCCTTCTGCCAAGGTTGGATTTTTTTTTTTTTAAGATTTTATTTATTTGACGGAGAGATAGCGAGTGAGGGAACACAAGCAGGGGGAGTGGGAGAGGGAGAAGCAGGCTTCCCCCGGAGCAGGGAGCCCGTAGGAGGGGCTCTATCCCAGGAACCTGGAATCAGGACCTGAGCCGAAGGCAAACGCTTAACGACTGAGCCACCCAGGCGCCCTAGGTTGGATTTTGAGAACAAATTCCAATCAAGGGAATCAAGGAGCTGTGGTTCTACTCTCTTAGCAAAATGAGCAAAACTTTTAGAATTTCTAAAAGTATTAGAAAGAGTTTTCTGGAGCCCAAGTTAGGACAGTTGCCTGGGAAACATGCTCCTCACAAGGAAGAAAGTGTTCTAGAAAAGTTTTTACAGGCTTATATACTTTTTTTACATCTTGTACAGGCTCAAAAGCTTACAGATTAGCATATAGGCAGGAATCATGAGTTTTATCACAGAGGAATGCCGGGAACAGCAGGATTGATCAGTATCTTAAGGACAAGATGGTTCTCCTTCAGGCTGCTTATTCACAAAGCAGATGCACAATGCATGGGTGGCAGACCATAAATCAAGTTTTTGGTTTGAACAAAGTTTCTTAAGAGTCGTGTTGACTGAGAAAGAAATCTGAAATGGCGTTCCTTGTATATCAGGGCTTTAGAGAGTTTTTCTCTCATCATTTCCCGCTTTTGATCAATAATCTTTCGACAGAAAGCATTGGTGATCATTATTTTGCCCCTTGATGCCTGAGTGATTGCTTACCTGCCGTGGGCCCATCATGTCCCTCAACGCTAGGTTGGATTTAAGTCACCTAGGAGTCTATGTGTGTGTGTGGGGGGGGGGGGTTGTCAACAGAATGGCCTTTAACAGGGAATATTACAGTATATATATATTTTTTCAATCAGATCGAATCGTCATGCCAACATTGTATGTGTGCTTTGTAATGAATTTTTGCCTTTGCATTTTTGTAACATTTATAACATAAATACAAAATAGCAATAAAAATCCAATTAATAACATTTGAAGCAAATAATGGGGACTAGGTACAGAATTAGAAAAAGAATCCCTCCAAAAAATCCATTACAGGGGCGCCTGGGTGGCTCAGTCGTTAGGCGTCTGCCTTCGGCTCAGGTTATGATCCCAGAGTCCTGGGATCGAGCCCTGCATCAGGCTCCCTGCTCTGCGGGAAGCCTGCTTCTCCCTCTCCCACTCCCCCTGCTTGGGTTCCCTCTCTCTGTGTCTCTGTCTGTCAAATAAATAAATAAAATCTTAAAAAAAAAAAAAATCCATTACAGGTATTTTGTAATATTGAATTAACTTGAGTATCTATTTCCTTTATCTGTAGTTATTTGTGCCTTGTGATATGTTTGAGCTGATTGGTTTAAAATGGTAATTAAATTTTCTGTTATTTTTTTTAAGATTATTTATTTATTTATTTGGGGGAGAGAGAGAGCATGAGAGGGGGAGGGTCAGAGGGAGAAGCAGACTCCCCGCTGAGCAGGGAGCCCAATGCGGAACTCGATCCCAGGATTCCAGGATCACGACCTGAGCCGAAGGCAGTTGCTTAACCAACTGAGCCACCCAGGCGCCCAAATTTTCTGTTATTATATGTAACAATTTCTCTGGCCAGTTAGTTTCCATAGATATTACATCTTGTGGTGGTTGTAATTCTATCTCCCAAAACATTTGGTCATGAATATCAATATTAGTATGATTTTTGTTAGAATCAGGCAGTTCTATTTGAGATAGAAGGCCAGTATTACACCATATAGGAGTAGAGTTAGGATGAAAAGTACTCTTGTTACAAAATAAATCAAGGAGTATTACAGAGGTGGGGTTTTTTTTTTAAGAATTTATTTATTTATTTGAGTGAGAGAGAGAGAAAGAGTGAGAGAGTGAGCACAAGCAAGGGGAGGGCAAGGGGCAGAGGGAGAGGGAGAATCAGACTCCCCACTGAGCAGGGAGCCCAACACGGGTCTCAATCCCAGGACCTTGAGATCATGACCTGAGCTGAAGGCAGACACTTAACCAACTGAGCCACCCAGGCACCCCTGCAGAGGTGTTTTGAAAACCTTCCCAACAACATCTTCTTTTCCCATATACCATACGTTAGTTTGTACAGGCCAAGTTGGAGTGAATTCAGGGCTCCATTGTTGTTTAGGGCCTAACCATATATTTTTCCTGAATTCACAGATATCAGAAGATACAGGAATCCAGTAAGAATCACTGCCTATTAAGGCCCATCTTCCTCCAATGGTAAGAACTTTGGTGGTATTTATAATAGTTTCTATTCCCATTATGACACTGAAATAAGTCTAGTTAGCCATAAGTTTGGATACCAAGGCAGTAATTGAACATTTATATAAGTTACAAGGGTCTTTAGTGATTTTTCCACAGGTTAGGAGAGCTGTACATTTTGGGTTTCTGCGGCCGTTGACCCATAGTTACCTCAGAATCTTCTGGGATGAATGGCAAAGTTAGATTTAGGAGATGGCTGAATCCACCAAGTCACTCCTAAAGTAGCATCTTTGATAGATGCCCACTGTTTTTTCTTGTTTTGTCTTAGGCCGCTCCATCTACAAAAACATGGTTTGTGAGTTTACTGGATAATTCGGCATGTTGGACAAGCTATTGCTAAGTTTCTCCCGTTGTACCTGGGGACCCTTCTTCATGCATTATCATCCAAGTTTATAGAGACACAATGGTCAATCTGTTGAGTATTATATATACTGTAGGTTAAATCTGAGTTATGTAGCACTTCTTGAAAGGCTTTTCCTAATAGAGGTAATTTATAAGCACCAGTGTAGCTACAGGAACATTAGAGTAAGTCCAAAAGTTCATAAATATTTCATCTAAGTTCTCATTATAATAAAGTACTCCGGTAATATTCAAAGTTATATTAGTTAAGTCTGCAAGTAACCATGATATTTTACCAGGACATAATAAAGGGGGAGGTGAAAGCAAACAAGTAGATTTACTATCTTCTAATATCGCAATTTAAAAAAAAAAAGAGTAGAAATACAAGCCTGGTCCCAAATCTTGGGAAAGCAGTCTATACTGTTGTCACCTACCCCTCATCCTAACTTGTAGCTCAAATGTCTCTGATGATCCTTCAGTGCCCCACTAAACAATTAGACACAAAGATTTTGTCTATTCGTGAGCTATTGTGGTGACTTCTTTACATCATTTATTTTTTCCAGTTTGCAGAGCTTCAGGGAAAAGGACAGTTTTAATTCTCAAATGATTCTAAGTCAGAAAGGTGGGAGAAAAATCAAAGTGTTAGTTTGAAGAGTTGTAGCCAGGCATTGGAGGACACTAAAAGAAATCAGAATCAAGGGGCGCCTGGGTGGCTCAGTCATTAAGTGTCTGCCTTTGGTTCAGGTCATGATCCGAGGGTCCTGGGATTGAGCCCACGTCGGGCTCCCTGCTCAGTGGGGAGCCTGCTTCTCCCTCTCCCTCTCCCCCTGCTTGTGTTCCCTCTCTAGCTGTGTCTCTGTCAAATAAATAAATAAAATCTTAAAAAAAAAAAAAAGAAATCAGAATCAAGTCCAGTTTATAATGAATAGTATTAAAATCTAATAGCTACAAAGATGTGCTATTGAAACATGTTCTTTCTATAATCACCCTCATTTTTACCAAAAATCGCCAAATTATTACTAATTTCTTTGCAAAATAAATCCAGTTTTAATAAACTTGGCCTTATTACTTACATAAGCAGAGCAAGAATAGTGATTGACCAAATAAGGTTTTTAAAATCTGCTTTGCTGGAACTTTTTTTTTTTAAGATTTTTTATTTGAGAGAGTGAGTGAGAGAGAGAGAACACGAGCTGGGGGGAAGAGCAGAGGGAGAGGGAGAAGCAGACTACCTGCTGAGCAGGGAGCCCGATGTGGGGCTCAATCTCAGGACCCTGGGATCATGACCTGAGCCGAAGGCAGACGCTTAACCGACTGAGCCACCCAGGTGCTCTTGGAACTTTTGTATCAGGGATTTTAGATTGAACTTTTAATAGCCTCTCAAGGCCAGAAGCCAAACCAAATTCTTGCTGTCAGATTTGCCAGCAATACCTATAGATTTAGGTGAATTCCTCTCCTCAAGGTCCCCAAAATATCCTGAGGTTCCTGCACCTGCCAGGAAGTGACATTCTTTACTCACCTGGTAAGGCTGCTGGGAACTCTGCAAGCAAGATAGCAGGCCAGCATTTCCAAGGGGCTTTATTGGCTCCAGAAAGTCAACCTTAGTTCCTTAAAGTTGTCTGGTCATATCTGAGTCTATGCATGTCTCTCTCAAATATGACATTCCAGTCAAAGTGTTGGTAAAATAACCAATGGTGTCCTGTTACAAGGAGAACAGATTCTTATTGAACTTATGCAGATGATTATAACTGCCATGAAAGAAAGAATACTCACTGAGAGTTTCTGAATTTTGGAGGGTTTTAGGTAGAGAGAAAAGATAAATGTTTCAATTTGTTCACAAAAGTGTATTTTATCATATTTCTGTAAGTCATAGGTATCTTAAGAGAAAAGGTTTCCTTAAATCTGGAAGAGTAGACTTTAAAGGACCAGTAATGTTTCTCTTGATCTCAGGGTCATGACTTCAAGCCCCACGTTGGTCTCCATGCTGGGCATGGAGCCAAATAAATAAATAAATAAATAACCAGTAATGTTCTAAACAAGAGTCATAAAAATCATAATAATCTTGCTCAATTCATTCAGTCCCATCTTATTAATTCTTGTTCTGTTTGAATGCAGTTTTCCCACTACTGGAAATTCTTACTCAGCTTAGTTTTATGATCTAAAAGACATCAGAAACCTGGGTTGGTCAAAAAGTCCATTTCATGAATCTCATTAAAGATGAAACACATTTTCAAAAGCATCGGAACAATAACTACAAATGGCAAAAAGACTCAAAATGGATATGGTTAAAGATGTGATGAGAGTTCATTATAATGCAGTTCACAAAGAAATCCAGTTGTTTCAGTGACATACAACACATCAATAATTAGAATGTCAAGTGATGACCTTACACCAGGACATATTAAAATTTTAGGAATTTCATGTAATTTCTGAAATAGTTACAGCATTTCAGGGTGCCCTCATGGTTCAGTTGGTTGAGCATCCGACTCTTGATTTTGGCTCAGGTCATGATCTCAGGGTTGTGGGACTGAGCCCTGTGTGGGGCTCTATGCTCAGTGGGGAGTCTGCTTGGGATTCTCTCTCTCCCTCTCCCTCTGCCCCTCCCCCCACTCACACACGCGCGTGCGCGCTCTCTCTCTCAAAATAAATAAATCTTTAAAAATAGTTATAGCATTTGCCCATACAATATAACCTAAGAAGGTTTATCGTCATTTGTTTAACAATGTTTCCCATATGACTTAACACAACAAATAAGCAAGCCTAATTAGTGAAAAGGATTTCATTTAGAATTCAAATCTTTGGGAAGTTCTGTTAAAAACCTCAGATGGTTTTAAAGCACATGACTAAATAGGATTAATGGTTATAAAACTTAATATTTAATTATCTATTTAACCAACGTGGCAATGCCTAAATTCTAAAGACAAATACAAGAGGTTACCCAGTCATTAGCAAAACTTAGCTCCTTTCAATACTGAAAAGTCTTAGCTTTCTTAAGTAATCAAAGACCTGATAGAGACAAAGCATAGCTAGCATGGGTTTGTTTTTTGTTTTTTTTTTTTTGGCGGGGGGGGGGGGGTGTAGATAAGAAAAACTTTGTTTATAATTTCTTCTCAAGAGCAGACCAACAATCCAAGAAAACTTTGACTTTTTAACAGAGAAAAAGGCCAAATGTCAATCTTATATTAATGTACATTAAGAACTCATTCATTCCTATCTTAATTAGCCCTGACCATGCATAAAATTCGTTTCCAAAGATTTCCCGTCACAAACCTACAACTCTTTTCTTCATTCAGATTTTTGTCCTTAGCCTTCTCTCTCTAAATAACCAGTCTCATTTTAGGACAAAATTACTTTCCTTTCCCTCAACAAAAATATGTTCCCATTCCTCATACCTTTCTTATCAAAAACACATCTTACTTTCCTTACATACAGAGTTGGTTTCTTTATCATTTTCTAGCAGTCTCAAATATTTATCAGAATTCTTAATGCTTAGAAACCTTAATTTCCGGGGCACCTGGGTGGCTCAGTCGTTAAGCGTCTGCCTTCGGGTCAGGTCATGGTCCCAGGGTCCTGGGATCGAGCCCCACATCGGGCTCCCTGCTCAGCGGGAAGTCTGGTTCTCCCTCTCCCACTCCCCCTGCTTGTGTTCCCTCTCTCGCTGTGTCTCTCCCTGTCAAATAAATAAAATCTAAAAAAAGAAAAGTGTGTGGCTGAGGGGAGCGCCGTTGGCGGGGCCTGCCGTCCGCCGCCTCCGTGAGGGGGTGCTGCGCTGTCCCCGGCCGCCCGCCGCGACGAGCCCCTAGCGCGCACCGATTCCTCTCGGGCTCTCGGGCGCTGCTCTGAGCAGCGTCACCCTTTAGACGAGAAAGCTGGCGGGCGCTATGGGGAAGAAACAAAACAAGAAGAAAGTGGAGGAGGTGCTAGAAGAGGAGGAAGAGGAACATGTGGCGGAAGAAGTTCTTGACCATCGGGTGGTGAAGGGCAGAGTGGAGGACCGCCTCCAGGGGAAGGGGTTCTCGGATGAGGGTCACACGTGGGGCGGAAGAGAGCCTGGATGGCCCTGAGCTCATTGCCGAGTTTCTACAGTCACAGAAAGCAGCACATGAGACAGACAAACCAGAGGGAGGCAAACGCAGAGCTGACTCTGATTCTGAGGCTCAGGGAGAAGAGAGCAAACCAAAGCAGAAGAAAGAAGAGCCAGAAAAGCCGCGAGGCTTTGCCCGGGGTTCGGAGCCAGAGCGGAGCACTGGGGCGACGACTCCAGGGGAGAACTCATGTTCCTGATGAGATGGAAGAGTTCTGATGAGGCTGACCTAGTCCCTGCCAGGGAAGCCAAGGTCAGGTGCCCACAGGTGGTCATATCCTTCTATGAGGAAAGGCTGACGTGGCATTCTTGCCCCTCGGAGGACGATGACCAAAAAGATGACAAGAATTAAGTCTCCTGAGTACCTGCCCCGTCACATCCGACTGTGGGTTTCAAGTGGGGAGGGAAGGAGTTCTACTTGTCTTGACACCATAGAGGTGGCTTGAGAAGATGTCCTTTGAAGAGCCAGTATCGTCTCTGTGCCCTACAGCAGCCCAAGCGCTTTAAAGCCTTTCCATGCTGTGTAGTTGGCACACCCATCCCGGCGGAGGGGAAGGAGAAGTGTTGTAAGGCAGCCCATTCTGTGCTTTGCTGAGAAAGGCAAAGGGCCTTCCATGAAGGACAGAGCTTGCAGAATGGGTGTGTGGGAGAGCAACAGATACTGTAGATCTTCAGAGCGCATCTCCACAACCCACAGCCTTCTTCCCAATAGTTTAACTCTGCATTTTTACAGCGTAGCATGTGTGTAGTTTTTGGCTATTACTGGCTATTACTGGTGTATCATTGGGGGTGGGAGGGTTGGGGGTGGGAAGGAACAGAGATGGGTAGGATCATTTTGTTAAAATTTGGGGCCTGATTGGGGAAATGGTGAAACAATGGAAAGAACAAACTTGTGGCGATTCGGTTCTGTGTCCAGAATATTTTATCTTTTCAAAAAAATGTAATTGGCGACCTAAATGAGGACTGTGAGAGACTGTTTAAAAGCTGTTTAAAAGCTGGGAATGCCCGAAACTTTAAGCCAAGGTGTTCCCCACCTGAGCTTAACGCTGTTCCCAACAAAGGACTAAGCCAGTTAATAAGTTACCAAAGCTGCCATTTTGGGGATGGAAACTGGTTGAAGAGGAAAAGTCTTATTGGAGTGTATACATAGGCAGATTGTTCTGTCTTAGAGGTGCTAATTCTTGAAATTGATAAGAAGACCCTTTCTTTTCCAATTATGAAGTTTTAAACATCAGCTTGTCCATCCACGCCACTGCCTGAGGTATTTGGGGAGGGGAAGAGGGTAGTATAGAAAGTGGGAGAGCAGAGAAAGACAAAGGCCCCTGCTCTTAGGGTGGAAAACTCTTGGAGCCTGTTATTTGAACTTTGAACTCTGAAATCAATCATTGGTGGCAGGGTTCAGTCACTGACAGTACAAGTTCATTGAATCACTTCAAGAGTGGAAGGATTTCAAAAGCCCTGGTCTCAGGAGAAGATTAAACTTTCATACTGGGGCAGTGGTTCACTTTAAAACACAAAACAAAATAAAACATTTTTTTTTAAGCCTAAGAATTAACTAATACCCAATATGCTGTTTTGAGTCATGAGATCCATCACTTCTTGACATTGTCTAGACCTGCATTCTAGAACTCCATTGTAAAATCTTTTTAGGCATGTGTTAGGTTTCTGTGGAAACTTTGTTTAAATGTAAACTTCATACCACATTGTCAGTTTTTGTCTTAATAAAACTATAGATTTATAAAAAAAATAAAAATTAAAAAAAGAAACCTTAATTTCTAGTAAAAATTAAGTAGTAACCACTTGTGAACTGCTACACCAGAATACTTTACACAAGAAATTTCTGAATACATTTCCTGATTTCTAGCTAATGTGTTTTTTTTATAGTATAACTTTCAGTAAAACACAAAGCATGTTTACCAAACAGAACCACATATTCCCAGTTTCTCTGCAATAAGAAGGCAAAAGCAGACAAACCTACATTCAGTAATCAATACTCTAGTATTCTATCTTATTTGGCAAAGACCTAGATATCCAATGAATTCAACCCAGTTTATCATTTAACATAGCAACACTTCAAAGTTTCAGGTTACCAAAGATTTTGAAAGTTATAAACCTTTTTATTTACTTACCCTATTTGCTCATAACAATTACCCAGGAAAAGATCATGAGACAGACAAAGTCAACCATTATTTTAAGTTATTTTTTGCTGAAAATGGCACCAGAGATGACACGAGCTTATCTGACCTTTAGTAAACCTTATTAGAATAAGAGTTTTATGTTTAATGCAGATATCTCTAAAGACATGTCTATTTTATTTAAACCGACAACTTAAACTAGTTTTAATGTTGAACATTTTTCCAGATCATGTAAACATGAAAAACATTTGGGTTAGTCTCTATCTTTCTGAGTTTTAGAAGGTTCAATTCTTTTTTTGTTTTGTTTTGTTCTGTTTTTATTTTTAATTTAAATACAATTAAATAACATATAATGTATTATTGGTTTCAGAGGTAGAGGTAAGTGATTCATCAGTCCTATATAATACTCAGTGCTCACTACATCATGTGCCCTCCTTATTAAAGTTCATCACTCAGTTACCCCATCCTCCTGCCCCTCCAGAAAGCCTCAGTTTGTTCCTATGATTAAGAGTCTCTTATGGTTTATCTCCCTCTGTGATTTCATCTTCTTTTATTTTTTCCTACCTTCCATTATGAGCCTCTGTCTTGTTTTTTAAATTCCACAAATGAGTGAGATCATATAATAATGGTCTTTCTCTGATTGCCTTATTTTGCTTAGCATAATACCCTCTGCCTCCATCCATGTTATTGCAAATGGCAAGACTTCATTCTTTTGATGGCTGAGTAGTATTCCATTGTGTATATATACCACATCTTTATCTGTTCATCTATCCATGGACATCTGGGCTCTTTCCATAGTTTGGCTATTGTGGACATTGCTGCTATAAACATTGGGGTGCAGGTGCCCCTTCAGATCACTACATTTGTATCTTTGGGGTAAATACCCAGTAATGCAATTGCTGGGTCTTAGGGTAGCTCTATTTTCAACTTTTTGAAGAACCTCCATACTGTTCTCCAGAGTGGCTGCACCAGCTTGCATTCCCACCAACAGTGTAGGAGGGCTCCACTTTCTCCACATCCTCACCAACATCTGTCATTTCCTGACTTGTTAATTTTAGCCATTCTGACTGGTGTGAGGTGGTATCTCATTGAGGTTTTGATTGTGTATTTCCCTGATGCTGAGTGATGTTGAACATTTTTTTCACGTGTCTTTTGGTCATTTGTATGTCTTTGCAGAAATGTCTGTTCATGTCTTCTGCCCATTTCTTGATTGGATTCTTTGTTCTTTGGGTGTTGAGTTTGGTAAGCTCTTTATAGATTTTGGATACTAGCCCTTTCTCTGGTAAGACATTTGCAAATATCTTCTCCCATTCTGTTGGTTGTCTTTTGGTTTTCTCAACTGTTTCCTTTGCTGTGCAAGAGCTTTTTATCTTGATGAAGTCCCAATAGTTCATTTTTGCCTTTGTTTCCCTTGCCTTTGGAGATGTATCTAGCAAGAAGTCGCTGTGGCTGGGGTCACAGAGGTTGCTGCCTTTGTTCTCCCCTAGGATGTTGATGGACTCCTGTCTCACATTTAGGTCTTTCATCCATTTTGAGTCTATTTTTGGGTATAGTGTAAGGAAATGGTCCAGTTTCATTCTTCTGCATGTGGCTGTCCAATTTTCCCAACACCATTTGTTGAAGAGACTGTCTTTTTTCCATTGGATATTCTTTCCTGCTTTTATGACGATTAGTTGACCATAGAGTTGAGGATCCATTTTGGGTTCTCTATTCTGTTCCATTGACCTATGTGTCTGTTTTTGTGCCAGTACCATACTGTCTTGATGATTACAGTTTTGTAGCAGAGCTTGAAGTCCAGAATTGTGATGCCCCCAGCTTTGGTTTTCTTTTTCAACATTCCTTTGGCTATTCGGGGTCTTTTCTGGTTCCATACAAATTTTAGGATTATTTGTTCCAGCTCTGTGAAAAAAAGTTGATGGTATTTTGATAGTGATTGCATTGAATATATAGATTGCTCGAGGTAACATACACATTTTAACAATATGTGTTCTTCCAATCCATGAGCATGGAACGTTTTTCCATTTCATTGCGTCTTCCCCCATTTCTTTCATGAGTGTTCTATAGTTTTCTGAGTATAGATTCTATGGTAAGGATTGAAATCATTTGGTTAGGTTTATTCCTAGGTATCTTATGGTTTTGGGTGCAATTGTACATAGGATCAACTCCTCAATTTCTTTTTTTTCTGTCTCATTGTTAGTGTATAGAAATGCAACAGATTTCTGTGCATTGATTTTCTATCCTGCCCCTTTGCTGAATTCCTGTAGGAGTTCTAACATTTTTGGGGTGGAGTCTTTTGGGTTTTCCACATAGAGTATCATGTCATCTGCAAAGAGTGAGAGTTTAACTTCTTCTTTGCCAATTTGGATGCCTTTTAGTTCTTTTTGTTTTCTGATTGCTGAGGCTAGGACTTCTAGTACTATGTTGAATAGCAGTGGTGAGAGTGGACATCCCTGCCATGTACCTGAACTTAGGGGAAAAGCTTTCAGTTTTTCCCCATCGAGAATGATATTCACTATGGGACTTTTTATGTGGCTTTTATGATATTGAGGTATGTTCCCTCTATCTCTGCACTGCAGAGTTTTAATCAAGAAAGGATGCTGTACTTTGTCAAATGCTTTTTCTGCATGTGCTGAGAGGATCATATGGTTCTTGTCCCTTTCTTTTATTTATGTAGTGTATCATATAGATTGATTTGCAGATGTTGAACCACCCTTGCAGCCCATGAGTAAATCCCACTTGGTCATGGTGAATAATCCTTTTAATGTACTGTTGGAACCTATTGGTTAGTATTTTGGTAACAATTTTTGCATCTATGTTCATCAGGGATATTGGTCTGTAATTTTCCTTTTTGATGGGGTCTTTCTCTGGTTTGGGGATCAGGTAATGCTGGCCTCATAGAAAGAGTTTGGAAGTTTTCCTTACATTTCTATTTTTTGAAACAGCTTTAGTAGAATAGGTATTATTTCTTCTTTAAATGTTTGGTAGAATTCCCCTGGAAAGCCGTCTGGCCCTGGACTCTTGTTTGTTGGGAGATTTTTGTTTACAGCTTCAATTTCCTTGCTGGTTATGGGTCTGTTCAGGTTTTCTATTTCTTCCTGTTTCAGTTTTGGTAGTTTATATGTCTCTCGGAATGCATCCATTTCTTCCAGGTTGCCTAATTTGTTGGCATATAGTTGTTCATAATATGTCCTTATAATTGTTTGTATTACTTCAGTGTTGATTGTGATCTCTCCTCTTTCATTCATGATTTTATTTTATGTATTGTGTCCTTTTTCTTTCCTTTTTAATAAATCTGGCCAGGGGTCTATCAATCTTATTAATTCTTTCAAAGAACCAGCTCCTAGTTTCGTTGATCGGTTCTACTGTTCTTTTAGTTTCTATTTCATTGATTTCTGCTCTGATCTTTATTATTTCTCTTCTCCTGCTGGGTTTAGGCTTTATTTGCTGTTCTTTCTCCAGCTCCTTTAGGTGTAGGGTTAGGTTGTGTATTTAAGACCTTTCTTGTTTCTTGAGAAAGGCTTGTGTTGCTATATACTTCCCTCTTAGGACTGCCTTTGCTGTATCCCAAAGATTTTGAACAGTTGTGTTTTCATTTTCATTTGTTTCCATGAATTTTTTAAATTCTTCTTTAATTTCCTGGTTGATCCATTCATTCTTTAATAGTATGCTCTTTAGCCTCCATGTATTTGAGTTCTTTCCAAATTTCCTCTTATGATTGAGTTCCGGTTTTAAAGTATTGTGGTCTGAAAATAGGCAGGGAATGATCCCAATCTTTTGGTACTGGTTGAGACCTGATTTGTGACCCCAGATGTGATCTATTCTGGAGGACGTTCCATGTGCACGCAAGAAAAATGTATATTCTGTTGCTTTAAGATGGAATGTTCTGAATATATCTGTGAAGTCCATCTGGTCCAGTGTGTCATTCAAAGCCCTTATATCCTTGTTTATCTTCTGCTTAGATGACCTGTCCATTGCAGTGAGTGGGATGTTAAAGTCCCCTACTATTATTGTATTATTATCGATGTGTTTCTTTAATTTTGTTATTAATTGTCTTATAAAATTGGCTGCTCCCATGTTAGGGGCATAAATATTTACAACTGTTAGATCATCTTGTTGGATAGACCCTTTAATTATGATATAGTGTCCTTCTTCATCTCTTATTACAGTCTTTGGTTTAAAATCTAATTTGTCTGATACACGGATTGTCTCCCCAGCTTTCTTTTGATGTCCATCAGCATGATAAATGGTTTCCACCCCCTCATTTTCAATCGGGAGGTGTCTTTGGGTCTAAAATGAGTCTCTTGCAGACAGCATATCAATGGGTCTTGCTTTTTTATCCAGTCTGATACTGTGTGTCTTTTGATTGGGGCATTTAGCCCATTTACATTCAGAGTAACTATTGAAAGATGAATTTAGTGCCATTGTATTACCTCTAAAGTCACTCTTTCTGTATATTGATTCTGTTCCTTTCTGGTCTATGTTATTTTGGGCTCTCTCTTTGCTTGAAGGATCCCTTTTAATATTTCTTGTAGGGCTGGTTTAGTCATCACAAATTCTTTTAGTTTCTGTTTGTCCTGGAAGCTTTTTATCTCTCTTTCTATTTTGAATGACAGCCTTAGTTTCTGTTTGTCCTGGAAGCTTTTTATCTCTCCTTCTATTTTGAATGACGTTCTAGCTGGATAAAGTATTCTTGGCTGCATATTTTTCTCATTTAGTACCCTGAATATATCATGCCAGTCCTTTCTGGCCTACCAGGACTCTGCATAGGTCTGCTGCCAATCTGATGTTTCTACCTTGTAGGTCACAGACCTCTTGTTCTGAGCTGCTTTCAGAATTTTCTCTTTGTCTCTGAGATTTGCAAGTTTCACTACTGTATGTCGGGGTGTTGACCTATTTTTATTGATTTTGAGGGGGTTCCTCTGTGCCTCTTGGACTTGGATGCCTGTTTCCTTCCCCAGATCAGGGAAGTTCTCCACTATAATTTGCTCCAACATACCTTCTGGCCCTCTCTCTCTCTTTTCTCTTCTTCTGGGATCCCAATTATTCTAATATTGTTTTGCTTTATAGTATCACTTATCTCTGGAATTCTCCCCTTGTAATCCAGTAGTTATCTCTCTTTCTCTCAGCTTCTTTATTCTCCATCATTTTGTCTTCTATATCACTAATTCTCTCTTCTGCCTCATTTATCCTAGCAGTTAGAGCCTCCATTTTTATTGCCTCTCATTAATAGCCTTTTTGATTTCGACTTGATTAGATCTTAGTTCTTTTATTTTTCCAGGAAGGGATTCTCTAGTGTCTTCTATGCTTTTTTCAAGCCCAGCTACTATCTTTATAATTGTTATTCTGAATTCTAGCTCCAACATCTTACTTATATCCATACTGATTAGGTCCCTGGCAGTCCGTACTGCCTCTTGTTCTCTTTTTTGAGGTGAGTTTTTCTGTCTTGATTCTGTCCAGAGAAGTATAGATGAATAAGAGAACAAAATACTAAAATGGCAACAATGACCCCAGAGAATTATACACTAAACAAATCAGGAGAGACCCAAAACCAAAACTAAATGTTTTTTAAATTAACATATAATGTATTATTTGTTTCAGGCATACAGGTCTATAATCTATCAGTCTTATATAATGTCCATCACCCAGTTACCCCAATGTCCATCACTCAGTTACCCCATCCTGCCACTCTCCTCCCCTCCAGCAACCCTCAGTTTGTTTCCTAAGATTAAGAGTCTCTTATGGTTTGTCTCCCTCTCTGGTTTCACCTTGTTTCTTGAAAAAAAAAAAAATTTTTTTTTTTTAAGAGAATGTAATCAGACAGGTGAACCGAATAGAGCAATACACTGGATTCTGTGTGTATTTTGGTCTGTTTGTTAGAAAACTAGATCCCAAAATTTAAAGAAAGAAAAATATATGTACAAAAACAAAATTAAATACAATGAAAGGGTAGAATGTAAAAATGAAAAAAGACAAAAAAAGAGAAAATGTAAGAATGTAAAAATGAAAAAAGACAAAAAAAGAGAAAAAAATAAGGAATATAAACAGACAGGTGAACAGAACAGAGCAATATACTATATACTGTGTGTATTTTCATCAGTTTGTTAGAAGACTACATCTTCAAAATTTTAAGGAAAGAAAAACTTATATATATACAAAAATAAAATTAAATACATTGGATGGATAGAATGTAACTGTAAAGATGAAAATTAAAAAAGACTTTAACCAAAAAAAAAAAAAAAAAAAAACGAAAAGGAAAAAGAAGAGGAAAGAAAAAAAATACAAGAGAATATGATCAGACAGATGAAGAGAATAGAGCCATATACTAGATTCTGGGTGTATTTTGGTCTGTTAGAAGAAACTGCATCCCAAAAGTGTAAAGAAAGAAAAACTTATATATATATACAAAAATAAAATTAAATAAAATGAAAGGATAGAATGTAACTGTAAAAATAAAAATTAAAAAAGATTTTTAAAAAGAGTTGATAAAATAAGGAATTGGTTGAAAAAGGAAAGAGGGGAAAAAATTAAAATTGAAAAACTAAAGAATCATGGGGAAAAAAACTATGAACTGTATATGCTATATTCCCCTAGCACTGGAATTTTGCAGTTCACTATGATTGGTAAACTTGGTCTTGGCTGGATATTCTTGCTGATCTTCTGGGGGAGGGGCTTGTTGCATTGATTCTCAAGTATCTTTGCCCTGGATGGAGCTGCACCACCCTTGCCAGGGGCCAGGCTAACTAATTTGCCCCGATTGCTCTATGTGGCTTTTGTTCCCTGAAGGTTTTCTGTGCTGCTTTAGAGGTTAAGAGTGAAAATGGCAGCCTCCCAATCTCTGGCCCTGGAGCCAAAACCTCAGGGCCCCCACTACTCAGTGCACCCTCAGAGAAAAGCAGTCAATCACTCCTATCTCCCTGGGCTCCATCAGCACTCCATGCTCACCCAGCCTGTGACCGCGAGTGTTTCTATCTCAGGCACGCGACCCCATGTCGAGTCTCCAAACCCTGCAGACTCTGTGGTGTGCTCCCGCACCGCTCCTCTCTGGGGAGGAAGGGGGGGCCTTGCTGTTTCTGCCATTTGTTGGGCCCCTGCTCAGAGAGCAGTCACCCGACCATGCCATGGTTTGTGGTTTATGGCAACCCTGAGCTGAGAGCTCTCTCCAGGGCTCGCTGATCGCAGCCAGCTGCCCCGCTCCAATGCCTGGGAACTCTGCTGTGCTCAGGCACCCCTGGTCTTCCTGTGCCCCCAGGGATCCTGGGACCACACTGTCTCATCTAGGATTCTACCCCTGCTTCATCACCTGAGCACCTTTCAGGCAGGGATGTCCCTCCCTGGAGCAGACTTGTAAAAGTTCTGATTTTGTGCTCTGCTGTTCTATCACTTTCTGGTAGCCAGCTTATGGAGTTTCTCTCCCCCTGCAGTTTATCTTCCCATATATTGCCTCAGATTCACTTCTGTGCACCACTTACCTTGCAGTAAGTGGTCACTTTTCTATTTGCAGAGTTGCAGCTATTTTCTTCAATCTCCAGTTGAGTTCGTAGGTGTTCAGAATGATTTGATAGCTCTCTAGCTGAATTCCTGGGACCAGATGAAACTAAGGTCTGCTATTCCTCTGCCATCTTGGACTCTCCCCTACTGAGAATGTCCAATTCTTATAGACACTTGCTTTAAGCCAATTAAATAGAGCTCTTTTACAAATTAATTTTAGCAATACCATCCGGAGGTAGAAAAAAAATCTCACATTTGTAACACACATGGACACATATACACAAACAAGATGCAAACAAAATCTAGCCTTTGTTTCATTAATATTTGTGGAGAGGACATTAAAGACCCAATTTCCAAATATCTCTGTTTTATTAAAACAAATCAAATTGCAAGATAGCATTATAATTATGGATCCGTGAACTAGTCATTTCCTGTTTTCCAATATAACAATATAACAGAGCTTGTCTGAAGATGCCAAAAGCTACAGCAACAAATAAACCAAATGAGGCCCAGAATACCTCTGAGAGTGTTGGTTCCTCTCGAAAGCCAAGGGCTTCCCTGACTCAACCAAATAGCTTCCTACTTTCTGGTTGCTTAATCTTACAGCCCGCTTTCTCTAATTGTGTGCACAAGAAAACTAATTTTGGAGGGGGGGTGCCTGGCTGGCTCAGTTGGTAGATTATGCAACTCTTGACCTAGGTGTTGTAAGTTCAAGCCCCACATTGGGTGTAGAGATTACTTAAAATAAAATAAAATCTTAAAAAAAAAAAGAAAACTAATTTAGACATGTCAAAAGGACCCCATTTGGGCCATCCGAGATAGGTTATCCTTAGTTAAATTTACCATGGGGCACCTGGGTGGCTCGTCAGCTGGGCGTCCAACTCTTGGTCTTAGCCCAGCTCTTGGTCTCAGGGTCTTGATCTCAGGGTTGTGAGGTCAGCCCCATGTAGTTTAAAAAAAAAAAAAAAAAAGTTTCCTGCTTGAATAAGCACTTGCAAGTAGAGGCTCCATATATGTAGTACATATGGCTTGCCGGAGTTCCTGTGGGTGGTTGTTGGTTTTCTGGGAGCTGTTTGGCTTTTAAAGCACAATTCCCTACTCATTTGGTTTCCATTTAGGAATAAGGCTTGAGCAAAATCTAAGGATGTTGCTTGTGATGGATCAAGAGGATAGTGCTTGCGAGTATCACTTCCAAATAGCCATAATACACTCTCTTATGTGTCTCAGTTTCTCCCAGGGAGCTCTAAGACCATTGAGGGGGCTGGGGCACCTGGGTGGCTCAGTCAGTTAAGCATCTGACTCTTGATCTCAGCTCAGGTCTTGATCTCAGTGTTGTGAGTTCAAGCCCCATATTAGGCTCCATGCTGGGTGTGGAGCCTACTTAAAAAAGAGAGAGAAAAGACCATTGAGTGGGGCTAGAAGCACTGGGTGATCAATCTTATGTGTGTGTCCCCAGATGAGCCAATCACTAATTACCTTATGAGATAGGAAATCCCTAGGGGACCCCTACACATCTCAAGGAATACCCTCAGACACTTCCGCTGGGCTTTCAGTCTCTTGAAAGTGCCTTTAGGCCAGAAGGAGCAAGTGTCCCCTTTCTTCAGAGCTGAGTGATTCAGTCTCTCATATTTCTAGCCAGAAAATTTACTCAAGCCTTATATTAATAACATCAATTAGTATAATGTCAAATTAAAACAACCTACTCATAACACCAACCTCTCTAGATTATTCCCACTTGGAGAACATTACCGGTGAGCCTTAACAGCTTGAATAAAAGTGAGGACTGTTAAGTTGAGGGTGTCTGGATATCAGCAGAACTCACCAGATACAACTATGAGGTGCTAAGAAGCTGGAAGAGTACAAAGGGCCCCTGCTGATACCAAGCATCAAGGCTGGAGGACCCCCAGATGTTTCTCAGGCTAGCTGCTCTGATATCCTGCCCACTACGCCAAGAAATGTCCATGCAAAATGAAAAAACTTTTTAAAAATTTTAAAGAGAAAAGAAAAGTTTCGTTCGAGCCCAAGTTAGGGCAGCTGCCTGGGAAACACGGTCTTCACAGGGAAGGAAGTGCTCTGGAGAATGGATAGTTTTTACAGGGTTATATACTTTTTTTTACATCTTGTGAAAGCTCAAAAGATTATAGATTAGCATATAGGGAGGAATCACAAGTCTTATCTCAAAGGAATGCAGGGAGTAGAAGTATTGATCGATATCTCAGGACAACATGGTTTTCCTTTAGGCTACTCATTCACAAAGCAGGTGTAAAATCCATGGGTGGTTGGGCCATAAAGCAGGCCTTTGGTTGGAACAAAGTTTATGTACAGTCATGCTGACTTGGAAAGAAATCTAAACTGGCAGCCCTTGTATATCAGGCCCTTAGAGAGTTTTTCTCTCATCACTGCCAATTTCTGCTTCAAGAAAACGTGCAGTATTCAATAGTGGTAGAGTGAATTCTTGCCATGGAATGGCATCTTGGCTGGTAGGTGAGGCTGAACTGACCAAACTAAAGACAGGCTTGGAGCTTGTCTCTCCCCTTTTCCCTGCAGCTGGACCATCCGAAGCTCTAGTCAGACTACTGGCTCCTCTACTCACTAGAGACTTAGATGAATCAGGAGGGAGAAACAACCTCATGAAGTGATAGCATCTCCTCCTGCCTCCCTGCCTCCCTGCCTCCCTCCCCAGTGTCTACCTTTCACGCAGAAGAAGAGGGCATCGCTGTTCTCCACCCCTACCATCCCCCTGCACTACCATATCCCCCAAGGAGGAGGATCACCAGTTCCTGGTAAGGCAAGAATTTGACAAAAAACCCTGAAGAATGTCCTTGACTGTGCAGCAGAGGTGGGAGAGAACCAGCAGTACCTGGCCTTCAAACACAACACAATTTGAACAACTCAGATCTCTCCTATTGCTTCATTTGGATAGCTCTCAAAAAGAGCACTAACAACTAAAGGCTGAATTATTCTACTAACATGTGGAAAGAAAGTATGAAAGCCAGGACATGTCTCTATCAATCAGTCCATATCTAGTTCAGATTAAGCCAGCAATCATGCCACTCCGACCTCTGCTTCCATTGTCACATCTCTGACCCTCCTATGTCCCTCCTTATTGAGTGAAATGGATCCAGATGGATAAGCCAGGATAATCTTCCTCCCCATTTAAAAATCTTTAACTTCATTACATCTGCAAAGTCCTTTGGGCCACATAATGTAACATATTCACAGGTTCTGGGCATTAAACGGTGGACATTTGGGGGAGGGGGCGTTATTCTGGCTACTATAAAGACCATATCATTGTGAAAATGAACCAAGATGACAGCAAGAGCAACTCCACAGAGAAGAAGCCTCTTACCAGCTTATTCATGAACTTGGTGTTGAGATGTCAGAGGGAGGCCATTAAGGTTCCAAGCACCATTGGAGAAATAATCAGAGGCACTACAATAGCTATTAGATGAGTCAAGAGACACACCTGACTGGAGAAATAGGAAAAGTGGGGCATGCAGCAGAGACTGAGGGATCCCTAAAGAAAGTTCAATTGGCAATTTTATTGTTAAAAACTTTGAGATCTGTGAGTGGGACAAATCCAATGAAGAATGTTGGTTTCTCCTGGAAATCAGCATAAATCATGCAAATAACTGGATTAAAAATCCTGGTCAAGATATGGACTTTCAACTGTCAGATACCAACAGAGATGATGGTACCAAAGATAAGTGTCAAAGATCAAAGAGCCCTGTGGCTAGGCAAACAAGATATCAAACCATGGCAAGTTTCAACAGTAATATTTACAACATTCCAAGGGCTAGATTTAAAGATGGTTCAAAACAGCAGAATTCAGCAGAAGAATCCTTCCCAATCTTAGGAAGATTAGAAATGGAATTGAGGGTGGAACAATAAGCAAGTCCTAAGTTGAGTGCAACTTAGTTGAGTGCAACTTAGCATGTAGAGCAACAGGTTTAGGACTTGCTTATTGTCAGGCAAACCAAGCAGGAAGTAGTGAATTCAGGCAAAAGGAGGAAGAACCATTTAGAGAAGTACATGGTTGGAAAAAACAGTGCTAGAATTAATATTACAGTGAGAAATACAATCCAAAGACTAGAGCCAATAAGGTTATGGTCTACTTTAAATAATCAAAGCTGTTCACCAACTCAAGAACAGAGTGACTCTTCATTCTGAGGAATATAACTCACGTAGGGGAACTAAATCTTTACACAACTTTAGGTCTTGCAGGTCTATAATGAGGCAGATAGAGAACACAGAAGTACCCCATTCCTTAATTCAAAACTTGAGTCAAGTACAGCAATGGAAAAAGAAGAACCCAGTGAGTCACAGCTTCTACCAACTCCGTCCAAGTATCACACTAGATTGTCAAGTTAAAAAAAAAAAAAAAGGCATTCAGCCTGTAGAAAGTAAAGATTGGGATAGCATTACAAATGGGTCGCCATCCAGAGGAAGGTGCACAGAAAATACAAACACCATTGAAAGCAGCAGTGGGGGCTTTCATCAAATCATTCCTTGTTCAGAACTGACAGGTCCTGGAGCCTCTGACAATTCCTACACATAGGACTTCAGAGAATGGATTTAGCAAGACCTATATCCATGGGTGTTATGTCAATTTGCAGCCAATCATGACTGGGACTGGAGAAACGAGTTCTCTAACGGAAACCAAATCTTGGTCAGAGATTCAAAGGAATGTCAGCAGTGACTAGAAATGTGCCCAAAACTTGAATGACTTGGGGTCAGTTATTCAGAGGGGCCAATGCAAGGTGATTCCTCTTGAGACAGGCACACCCGGAAGGCAGCACTGAAATGCAAGGTGGAAGAAAGACTGCCTCAACTCTTTCCAACATAGTGAGAACAGAGGGGATAGAAAGAAGTCACAATGTAGTGGAAACTGAACTTACCTATTCCTAGCTTTGCCTACTTGGTTTTACTAAATGATGATGGTGGTGGTGGTGGTGATGATGATGATGGTGGTGGTGATGATGATGGTGGTGGTGGTGATGGTGATGATGGTGGTGGTGATGATGATGGTGGTGGTGGTGATGATGATGGTGGTGGTGGTGGTGGTGGTGGTGATGATGATGGTGGTGGTGGTGATGATGATGATGATGGTGGTGGTGATGATGGTGGTGGTGGTGGTGGTGGTGGTGGTGGTGGTGATGGTGATGATGGTGGTGGTGATGATGGTGGTGGTGATGGTGATGATGATGGTGGTGGTGGTGGTGGTGATGGTGGTGGTGGTGATGGTGATGATGATGGTGGTGATGGTGATGATGATGGTGGTGGTGATGGTGATGATGGTGGTGGTGATGATGGTGGTGATGGTGGTGATGATGATGGTGGTGGTGGTGGTGGTGATGGTGGTGGTGGTGGTGGTGATGGTGATGATGATGGTGGTGGTGGTGATGATGATGGTGGTGGTGGTGGTGATGATGATGGTGGTGGTGATGATGATGGTGGTGGTGGTGGTGGTGGTGGTGGTGATGGTGATGGTGATGATGGTGGTGGTGATGATGGTGGTGGTGATGGTGATGATGATGGTGGTGGTGGTGGTGGTGATGGTGGTGGTGGTGATGATGATGGTGGTGGTGGTGATGATGATGGTGGTGGTGATGGTGATGATGGTGGTGGTGATGATGGTGGTGATGGTGGTGATGGTGATGATGATGGTGGTTGGTGGTGGTGGTGGTGGTGGTGGTGGTGGTGGTGGTCACATGCAGGGTTGAATCAAAAAGTAGATTGACAATCTTTCCATTGAGAACTAGGAGTACACCAACACTCAGGTGAATCAAGTAAAATCTGCATTGTTTGTTTCAGTGACTGGCACAAGCCAAGCACAGGCAGTGACCTCAAATGCACAAATTTCATGGCCTCATGATGCTCATTAGCTGTCAGGGACCTGCATGTGTCCTGTATGTTTGCAGCCTGCTTTAGGATCCAAGATAGCTAATGAGGAATGAAGAATCAGGATCTCCTGGAGAACTGCATTTCAGTATAGCTGAATTAGAAGGAATCTTGAATGTGTGCACACGTATGCATGTGTACACGTGTGCTGGGAGATTATCAGAAAAACGTGACAGCTTGTAATCCGAGCTAATTTTAACAAGTTAAAAAACACTCATAAAAATTTTAAATGTAAATGTTAAATTATCTTTAAAAATAGCACGTTTAATACTGTTAGGTAGTAGTTGAACAACATTGTAAATGTACTAATGCCACTGAATTGTACACTTCAAAATAGTTAGTTCCTGGGGCGCCTGGGTGGCTCAGTCAGTTAAGCGTCTGCCTTCAGCTCAGGTCATGATCCTGGGGTCCTGGGACCGAGTCCTGAGTCAGGCTCCCTACTTAGCAGGGAGTGTGCTTCTCTCTCCCTCTGCCCCTCCCCCTGCTTGTGCTCTTTCTCTCTCTCAAATAAATAAAATCTTTAAAAAAAAAAACTGCAGGGGCGCCTGGGTGGCTCAGTCATTAGGTGTCTGCCTTAGGCTCAGGTCATGATCCCAGGGTCCTGGGATCGAGCCCCGCATCTGGCTCCCTGCTCGGTGGGAGGCCTGCTTCTCCCTCTCCCACTCCCCCTGCTTGTGTTCCTGCTCTCGCTGTCTCTCTCTGTGAAATAAATAAATAAAATCTTTAAAAATAATAATAAAAATAAATAAAAAATAAAAAAATAAAAAAATAACTGCATGTTATGTGAATTTTACTTCAATTTAAGAAAAATACTGGTAGAGGGGTGCCTGGGTGGCTCAGTCGTTAAGCGTCTGCCTTCGGCTCAGTCATGATCCCAGGGTCCTGCGATCGAGCCCCGCATTGGGCTCCCTGCTCGGCGGGAAGCCTGCTTCTCCCTCTCCCACTCTCCCTGCTTGTGTTCCCTCTCTCGCTATGTCTCTCTCTGTCAAATAAATAAATAAAATCTTTAAAAAAAAAAAAGAAAAAGAAAAATACTGGTAGAACCAAATAACATTTTAAATGTTTTTAAGTCTCTGTTATGCTATGCCCTTCTGAATATGCAAAATTGAGTAGTTTAAAATATAATATTATTATTATTATTATTAGTGCAGTTAATTTCATTTACTTCTCAAAATTTCACAGGCTTTGGAAAATGTCCAGAAGAAATGTATCTCTAAATAAATCTTTCTTTTTTTTAAAAAAAGATTTTATTTATTTATTTGACAGAGAGAGACAGTGAGAGAGGAAACACAAGCAGGGGATGTGGGAGAGGGAGAAGCAGGCTTCCCACCCAGCAGGGAGCCCGACACGGGGCTTGATCCCAGGACCCTGGGATCATGACCTGAGCTGAAGGCAGACGCTTAACGACTGAGCCACCCAGGCGCCCCCTCTAAATAAATCTTTCATTAGCTTTCAAATTTTTTTATTTTAAAATAATTTCAAACTTACAGAAATGTTGTGAAAAATTAAAAATGGAGTCAAGAGCCAGGCTCATCTATTTTTGCTAATAATGCTTTCTCTGGTTTCTCCGAATGGAAGGGAAAATGAGAAGACATTCAGATGAGAATAACATTTGTCAAATAACATTTGACTATAATGAAATGTCACATTAGGCTCCCTCTCCTCCTCTCTTTTCCTTAATGAAAATTACATCAAAGTGAAGTCTTGGGGTGGGCGCCTGGGTGACTCAGTGGTTAAGCGTCTGTCTTCGGCTCAGGTCATGATCCCAGGGTCCTGGGATTGAGCCCCGCATTGGGCTCCCTGCTCCGCGGGAAGCCTGCTTCTCCCTCTCCCACTCCCCCTGATTGTGTTCCCTCTCTTGCTGTGTCTCTCTCTGTCAAATAAATAAATAAAATCTTAAAACAGAAAAAAGTGAAGTCTTCATCAATTATAATGCTTCTGAGAAAGGACTTAGAAGAAAACATTTTTTTTATTAAAATAAACCCTTGAACAACACAGGGGCTAGGGGAGCTAACTCCAATGCAGTTGGAAATCTATGATAACTGATGACGCCCCCAAAACTTAACTACTAATAGCCTATTGTTGCAGAAGCCTTACCAGTAACATAAACAGCCAATTAACACATATTTTGTATGTTATATGTATTATATACTGTACTCTTATAATCAAGTAAGCTAGAGAAAAGAAAATGTTATCAAGAAAATCATATGGAAGAGAAAATACATTTACCATACTCTATGTATCAAAAAATATCTGCATATAGGTGGACCCGTGTAGTTCAAACCCATGTTGCTCCCGAGTCAAATGTATTTGAATAATGTAAAAGTAGCATTAAGAGAACTCTTTTTTTTGGCTTTTGATTGTTATTCTGGCCAACACTCCAAACCACATATGTGGGGCAACGTCTAACCAAAGGAAACGGCTTCCTCCTGTAGGTTACGAATGGGGCATCCCTCAAACCATGTCAGCTGAACACATTTATATCACTGCCTCTGCCTTCAGAGTTCACAAAAGCCAGGGGAACCTTGAACTCTCTCATGTGATCTCAAGAGTCGGGTATAACAAGTGCCCCTTAGCAATGGAGTAGAATATTTCTGCTCAAGTCTCAAATAGTATGAAGTGGCTGCCCATTTGAGGGGGTGATTCTCTTTGGAAGCCACAGAAACTGAGTGATCTGGAAGAGATGCAGGGGGTGTTCCTGAACTGAAAGTGTGTTCCCAAAACTCAAATGTTGAGGGGCCCCTGGGTGGCTCTGTTGGTTAAGCGTCTGCCTTCAGCTCAGGACATGATCACAGGGTTCTGGGGTCAAGTCCCGCATCGGGCTCCTTGCTCAGCAGGGAGCCTTGCTTCTCCTTCTGCCTGCCGCTCCCCCTGCTTGTGCTCTCTTTCTTTCTCTCTGACAAATAAATAAATAAAATATTTTTTAAAAATTCAAATGTGGAAACCTAACCCCCACTGGTATGATATCTGGAGGGGGGGGCCTTTGGGAGGTGACTAGGTCATGCGGGTGGAGCCCTTGTGAATGGGATCAGTGTTCTTATAAAGAGACCCCAGAGAGCTGCTTTCCCCTTTCTTCCAAGTTGAGGACACAGCGAGAACACAGCCATCTATGAACCGGGAAGCAGGTTCTCACCAAATATGGAAACTACCAGAGCCTTGATCTTGGACTTCCCAGCCTCTAGAACTGCGAGAAATAAATGTCTGTTGTTTATAAGCCACCCAGTCTATGGTATTTTGCTACAACAGCTGGGACAGATTAAGAAGCTTCCTTTCCATGTTTGGAAAGGCAAGATTCACCTGTGGGCAGAAAAGAATAACATGACCAATTTGTAGCTGGCTTAGTGTTTTTTCTAAAATAGCAATGTGGACTATGGACTGCCAAACAGGAAGCTCATAATAACAATAATTCCAATTATCTTAGCTAATAATAATTATTTATATAGTCATGAAGCCATAAAGTTTGCAACCAGGCTAGAAACATACACTGCATGGTGACTTCTACGACTATGGGTCATCTTAGGGCTGTCTGTGTTCTGGCATTTCTAGCCAACTCATTCAGCATAGTGGTCATCCAAAGCTCTGCGTGGGGCCCAGCAGTTTTGCTCTCCTCTGCTTCTCTTGCATCTCACCCTTCCGCAACAGCCTGGATATCCAACAGAGCGGTGGACAGTAGGCATTCGCAGTTCCGATCATCATCTCCCTTATACCTGCTCTTGCTCACAGGCTCATCTAACACCTACCGCAGTTTATCTTCTGTCTTCACTCCCTGGACACACTGGCCCAGAGACGGCTTCTGGAGACACAGTGTAATGCAGCACAGCACAGTGGGGGCTGGAACACGTTCTCAGTTCCTCCCCTGCCCTCCACTTTCTAACTTCAACCTGGTTTCTGTCCTACCACTCACTGAAACTGCTCCATCAGGACAATCGGTGACATCATACGTTGCCAATGTAGGGGGCACTTTACAATCTCCATGTGCCCCCTCCACGGTCCTGCACACCTCTTCTTTCATCCCTCGCTGGGTGAATTGCTCCCCAGCCACAAAGCCTAGTGGACACACATGATTCTCAGCCCATTGCCCACCTTGTCCTTCCTAACAGAGCCGTTATTTTGCTCAGGTATCCATTCCCTCCACTCCTGGCCTACCCCCAACTCCAGGGGTGGGTCTGATTTGATCTAACGGTGTCCCGTTCCCCTTGCATGTGACCCAATTCTGGCCAAGAAGTAAAGGCAATCGAGAGAAGGCTTCTGGGAAAAGAGACATTCTTTCTCTGGCTGTTATACATCTGGATGTGACAAGTGGGATCCCACCTCCGAGGATGAAGCCAACTCAGAAAGAGGTACAATAAAAGAGAGAAAAGAACCTAGACTGTGAGAACACATGAAGCTGCTGAATCTTCCAGTCCAGAACATTCTGCTGTGGGAGATAGTCCATTTCCTTACTGTTTATGCTAATTGGGTTTCTATTGCTCATGGCCAAAAGTCTCTCTCCTCTCCCTTGCCCCAGTCCACTGAAGAGTCCGGTCAGTCCCCTCCCCCCACCAAAAGATAGCCCAAATCCCTCCTTCCAGGGATCTCCTTCCCCACAGCCAACATTCGTTGGCTAGACTGCTTTACAAGGTCTCATCTGGTCTTATGTCTTCTGGCAACAACTGACTTCACGTGTTAACCTCTCAGCCTGACCTCACCTCCACTTGGAGTCCAGACCAATGACCTCAGTTCTCACTACAGCCCTTCACTGCTTCCTCACCGCCTCACACATCCTCACCACTGCTTGCTTCTCTAACCACATTTCCCTTCTTCAAACACAGCAAGGCTGATCCTACCTCAGGACCTTTATACCAGCTGTTTCCTCTCTCCTGAAGCCTTCTCCTTCAGAGCCACCAAAGGCCCAGGACGTCTTACCCTTCACTTCTCTCCTCAGAGGCCCTCCCTGACTACCCCATCAACAGCAGCCCCATTCGGCATACCTCCAG
Source organism: Halichoerus grypus (assembly GCF_964656455.1). NCBI lineage: Eukaryota > Metazoa > Chordata > Mammalia > Carnivora > Phocidae > Halichoerus > Halichoerus grypus. The sequence goes on from NC_135712.1 coordinate 6,331,359, forward strand.
CATGCTCCATATTGTGACACTTTTCCTTCCTTCAAGGCGTCATCGCTATGCGAAAGTATCTTGTTTACTTTATCGTACTCCCACTAGAATGAGAACCCCATGAGGACAGGTGGCTCGACTCGTGTTCACAGTTACATCCCCAGCACCTAGGACACCTGACACGGGGCATGGGGGGGGCAAACTGCTCACTATTATTGATTTCACCCTTTCAGTTCCCCTCGGAACCCTGCCTATCACCAGCAGTTCTGCCTTAGATTAGGCTTGGGATTCTCCTCTCTAGAAATTCTCAATCACCCTGCACCATCAACCAGCCTGCAAGAATGCATGATTTTCCAAAATGGGGCATGTGAACCCCAGGGTGAAGTGGTGGTGAGGATACTTGTGCGAGTGTATACAAAGATCCTGAGGGATCTTGAGGAATTTTAAAAATGCTGTTTCCATGTGGTTATCCAACAGTCTGGATCATCTAGCATAGATTCTGACTTTTGATCAAACACTGCCTAGTTTTAGTGCCTGTGTTGGATTACCCGTTTGCCTGCCTTTGTACATTATATGAATGGAATCACACTGTGTATTCTTTTGGATTTGGCATCTTGCTTTCAACATTGTGTTTGCGAGATTCACCCACACTGCTATGTGTAATTGTAGATAGCTCTTTGTCATGGCTGATAGTCTTCCACTCACTCATCCACTCTCCTGTTGATGGGCATTTAGGTTGCTGTTGGCTGGGCCTATGAAAATAGGTCAGCTATGAATATTCTACTTCATGTCTTCTGGTGAACAGATGTAGGCAATTTTGTTGGGTATATTTCTAGGAGTGAATTACTGAGCCATAGAGTACTTGCTTACCTTTAAAAGATACTGCCAAGTGGTTTTCCTATTGAGTTCCAGTTGTTTCACATGCTTATGTTGGCCAATTAAAAAAATGTCTGGTCCAAAGCAAACGTCAATAAAAGAGAGATTTTGTCACCTCTGGACTACTGCATCTTTAATTCTCATGGGAGAAAGTTCTTTATAAGGTAAGTTCAGATCTCAGCCCGTCATTCCCTTATTAGGACCTTGCAATGTCTTCTTGGATAATGGCCAAACCCCTTAGCCTGGCATCAAATGCCTTCTGCAGGTTGCCTTTCTCTTTCTGCCTCTTTTCTCTAATTGTCACTGTCCATTCTCCATGTATCCATCACTGCCACTTAGCAGGCCCTGGAGGACTATCACATTCTAGTACGTCTGCATGCCCTGGTCTGTGCTGTCCCCCGGCCTGTGGCTTCCCCCTTTCCCTTGCTAGGACAACTTGGGTGCCTTGTCTTTCCTCTAAACTTCCACCCAGAGTCCTTGCCATACATGTCCTGTCTGCTGTCTCTCTACCCCAGGGCCTAACATAATGCCTGGCACAGGGCAGGTAGGTGCTCAGTGTATGTTTGTGCCACAAACTCAGTCATTCTCTGATTTTTTTTTTTTTTTTGTGATGCAGATAGGAGTGGGGAAATAAAAAGGATAAATTTTAATCTTACCCTGCTCCCAGTTGTTCTCCACAGAAGCACCACTGGCACCACTTTCTTGTGAATTCTTCCTGAGTTACACAATGAATGTATAACTTTATACTCAATATAGCTATATATTCCGTAGGCACCATGTAGAAAATAAGGCAGAAAACAGAGATGGGGAGGTGCAATTTTAAACTGAAAGGTCAGGACAGGCCTCACTGAGAGGGTGAAATTTGCGCAAAAACCCGAATGAGGACGAGAAGCCACACTGGTCTAAGGCAGAGGGAACAGCAGGTGCCAAGGCCCTGAGAAGCAGGGGTGCCAGGCCAGGTTGAGAACGGGAGGGTGAAACAGAAGGAGCAGCGATGAAAATCATTGAACTGGGCCGAATTGCAGGGGGCTTTATAAGCCACTCTAGGACTTCAGACTTCCATGAATGAGAAGGGAAGACGCTAGTTATTGAGATCAGAGGTGCAACATCTGACTAGCGGTTTTCGAAATTCACTTCCTCAGTAAAGAGCTGCCTCATCTTTCTTTGTTGTAGCTCACTATTACAAGTATATGCGAAGGTTCCATAGTTCATCCGGGCCTCTCAAATGACTGACATTTGATCTGTTTCCTATCTTTTGGATGCAAAGTACTCCAACGTTTCCTTCTTTCCAAGAATCCCAGCTGACAATTTTTATTAAAAACGTGTAAGCCCACACAATTCATCCTTTTAGACGTAATTCTCTTCTTCATTAAAGAAACTGGGTAACATGCGATCTCACTGGTTCCGGGGTTCCCAGCTCACCGCCTCCCAGCCTGATGCCCTTTTCCCACTTTAAAAAGGTGCTTAGGTGAGCAAAAAAGGGCTAGAGCGGGTGGGCGTGCTTCCCGCCGCACTTCAGCGCAGGAGGGATCGGCCGGCCCAGAGGTCTACGAGATGACACGTCCTGGGGATGGTGAGGACCCCGACCCCTGAAGGAACAGAAGATTTAAAGGAGCGACCCAGAGCAACCAAGCAGCGGAACCCAGCCGCGGGACAGCCGCGAGCCCAGGGACGTCGCAAAGATCCGCGCCTGCGCAGTAGCACCCGCCGCTGAGCCCGCGCGCTAGCTTTCCTTCCCACGACCTCCTCTCTGGCGCCTGCGCACTAGGACCTGCTTCCCGAAGGCCTGCGAAGCTGCGGCCCATAGATAGCCTTTCTTGCCGCCCGAGGAGGGAGAAATTGGCTCGTACTTGAATCCATTGTCTCTCCCTTTACAGTTTATTAGACTAAGTATAAATGTCCCATACCAACTCACTCTAGAAGGGAGGAACTCAGTCCCCGAGGATCTCTGGGCGCTGGGGGTGCCCAGGTAACCAGGGAGGTTGTGGGTGGGGTCACCCGGCGATCACGTGGCGGAACCCCGCCAATCGGCGCGCAGACCGCACTTTGCGGCTCGGCTTCAAACAAACTACCGTGAGGTGAGAGCGGCCTCTGGGGCCCCGCCCCCCTCGCCTGGGTCTGGGGCCCCGCGAGCCGGCGGGCGGGGGAGGGGGCGCCGGGAGCGGGGGCGGGGCGCAGTGGTCGAGTGACGGCCCGCCTCACCTATTCCGGGCGCGGGCCGCGGCGCGGTGGGCCCCACAGCCAATGGGCGGGGGCGGGGGGCGGCCCGGCCGGCGGGGAGGGGGAGCCCGCGGCCGGGGGACGCGGGGGGAGGAGGGGGCGGGCTCCCAATCCGGTTCCATCCGGTTCTCCCACCGCCCCCGCGGCGGGTCGCAGCAGCTCGGGCGGCGGGAGGAGCGGTAGCGGCCTGAGGCAGCCCAGCTTCGCGAAGGCTCTCGGCGCGCCGCGGCCCGCAGGCACCCGGCACGCGCCCGCCCCGCCGCCACGATGCCCAAGAGGAAGGTGAGCGGCGGCCGCGGCCCGCACACGCTCCCTCCGCCGTCCGGGCCGCCACGGCCGCCCCGCGAGGCCCGAGGCCCGTCGCGCGCACGGCGGCGCAGGGCCTGACAAGCGCCCCGGGACCCGCAGCGGGCGGGCGGGCTGTGCTCGCGCGGCGGCCCGGGCGCGGCGTTCTGGAACGTTCGGCGGCCGAGGAGCCGGGTGGGAGATTCGAACGCGGCGGTGGGAAGCCGCTGACGTCACGCGGCCGGGCATTGTTCTCGGGGGCGGGCGCGGGGCGCGCGGGCACTTTTGTTTGCGGGCTGCGGCCACTCGCGCGTGTGCTTCCTTCCGCAGGTCAGCTCCGCCGAGGGGGCGGCCAAGGAGGAGGTAAGAGCCGCGCCGCGGCCCGGGGGTGGGTCCCGTGGCGCTTCGCCGCTCACTCCCTGCTCTTTCTCCTGTTCTCTCCCAAAGCCCAAGAGGAGGTCGGCGAGGTTGTCAGCTGTAAGTAGAGCGAGCCCCGTAACCGTGTCTGCCCCGTGGGGTCTGCCCAGTGAAGACACTCAGTGCTGCCTTTGCCTTTCAGAAACCCGCTCCTGCAAAAGTGGAAACGAAGCCAAAAAAGGCGGCAGGAAAGGTAGGCTCCAAACTTAGGAACTGCTGCCGCGCTGCTTGACGCGTGACTTGTTCTAGTAGCAAGCCGTCCCCCGCGACGCCGGGTCTTGTGACGTTAGTGACGGAGGTCGTGACCCCGAAGGTCTCAGTCCGGTGTCGTGCTTGCCTGGAGCGTGGGATTGTCTCCTGTTTCCCTACTTGAGTTTTATTTCGTAATGAGACAAGGGACCGACTTTTGTTTCTGGCCTGGGTAAAAAAAAAAAGATAATGGATGTGGTTCTCCTGGTTTTTTACGGGAATGTAACGTGTCACGTTCATGCTGCAGAATGTGAAAGACTTAAGACGACTGAAAATACTCCCAAGTGTAGCTGACGAAGGAAATCCATTCTTGGGTTGCGTGCGTCATGGTTGGTGCCTGCCGCGCGGCTGTGTGCCGGGCTTGACCGTAATCCCGCAGCCGGGGGCGAGCCTCGTGGGCGGGTGTTCGGCGCATGAAGCTCTCGGGCCTGTGTGCAGCCCTGTGCCATCGAGGCCGGCGTGCCCGGAGAACGTAATGCTGCAGGTGTTGTGTTTGTCGCCGTGTGTGACGGAGCGCACTGCCTGTCTTCCCTTAACCCTGAGTTAACCCTAACCAGCGTGGGTCGTTTCCCCGGAGTGGATCCACCACTGCGTTGTTCGCGTTGAAGGTCTCTGGAGTGAAGTTGCTCTTGGTTTATGTGCTGTTTGAACGCTGAAGTGGGGAAAGCAAAGTATACGTAAATGATTGTAACTGATTTCGGATGTGGCGTTGAAACCGGGCTCTGCAAAGCTGTCCCGGTCTTCAGGGGAAGTGAGTGCTGTGATTGATTTCCGTGCACTTGAAACTTGAGAGCTCGGTGTTAGACCCTTTTCTGAAAGTGTAGTTGGAAGCTCAGCGCTGCATAATCAAGGGTTTGGTTTCCAGTTATTTTAAACGTTGTACAGAAATGAGTGTGGAAGTCTCAAAGTGTTTAAGTGGAAAATTCTATTTTTTTTTAAGTAGTCAAAGGTTATAAGCATAGTGTGTTAACTTAGTATTTCCCCCAACAAAAGGTAAAACAATAACTCTGTATAAAAAGTTAAGTAAAACAGGAACCTTTCATGAAGGCCAAAAAAATAGCGGATCTTGTTGCGTAATGATGGAATGAACTATGTACTATTATTACTCATCTTTGGGTTATTTTTAATAAACCAATTGGCTGAAGTACTATGCCTGTTTTCCTCTTAAATTTTTCTTCCTTATTTACCACTTCGTATGTTTTGGTTTGCCCCCAAAACTTTTTTTAATGAAAATACTCAGATTTTACACTCAGTTGGGTTTGGGATCAGGTGTAATCAACACGTTTCTTTCTCCCACTGAGAGGCCAACAGGTAAGGCTTCTCGTCAGTGTTCCTTGAGGAACAAATTTGTCAACTCAGTGTTGCCAAAGGAAAAATGTGGAGCTGGGGGGCTTTGTTTTACTTGAGTTTCTGTAGTACACCCTTCATAATCGACCCAATTTAAAGCGTTAATGGAAGGTAAATTTTTGATGTATTGATTACAGTGTAGGCACACTGTTTTCAAAGCGTATATATACCACTGAGGTAATGACTTGTATCATTTTCTTAGAAGTATTTTGGGGATTGAAACAGATATATTAGGAAAACATTGATTTGCCTTTTTTCATCTGTCGTTCCTGTTATTAAAAGTGGTATTTTGTTTTCACTTCTAAGGATTTACATTTTTATGCTATGCCATAGTGGTTAGAAAATTAATGAGAAATTTAAAATCAGATTATAAAAGAATAACTTTTAACTACAGAGGTGATTGTGACACTTCATGGTACCAGTGTGTGAGGAGTGCTATCCCAAATATGTTTGTTTTCATAATTTATAGTTTATTCTGGGGCTCCCGGCTGGCTCAGTCGGTAGAGCATACGACCCTTGATCTCAGCGTTGTGCATTTGAGCCCCACACTGGGCGTAGAGCTCACTAAAAAATAATTATAATTTATGGTTCGTTCTAAAGATGGTGTATTTTTAGTAGCTGTCATGTTGTCTTTTACATGGAAGGCCGTCATTGGTTCAGAATACATTACAGTGATTCCCCCCCCCACGCTTAGCATTGAAGTTGTGATATTTACCTACATGTCTTTGTGGCTGTTCAACTCAAATATTGGTCAGTACTGACAGGGGTCTTTGATAAAACTTACTGGTGACCAACAATTAAGCATTCTTTACAAGGAATAAATGTTAAACGTTTAAACTTCTTCCCCATTGATGGATGGTATCCAAAAACAGTTTTACGTTGCTTAACAGTGGCGTAAATTTTGAACATCTTTTATCATCATACTAATATGTGTGCTTTTCAGATTCTTCCAACATGTAAATGAAAATGATAAACTCAAAATTGATCCTTTTAGCTACTCATTACATGATATCAAGGGATTAGCTGTAGCAGGCTAGTCAACCTGACCATTGAACATGGTGCTGTTTTCAGGTGAATGGTCTTACTGTGAGGGTGAATGTCTTGTCAGAACAGTGATGATTTGACAATTTGGTTATTATTCAGGCTTAAGAAAACTTTGGGGATGCGTAGGAAAGTGGAAAGAGATTTCCTCCAACTATTCTTCCCCTCATTGGTTCGGTCATGTGGAACTTGAGAGAGTAGTGGGTGATTGAGCAGGTGGAGGTTTACTCAAGGTAAGTCTGATGAGGCTTGATAAGGCGAGTAATGTTACAGTTCTGGGCATACGTTGTCGTCCTGACTAGTGGGGATGGACTTCCAGGCGTCTTCTCTAAAAGTGGTGTCCTGTCCTTCAGGCTGCTGTGGGGGCTAGCATGACCAGGGCAGCTGTTGGGGACACTGTAGCGAGTGAGAAAACGTAAGTGCCGAGTTTATACTTAAAATATACTCTTAATGTATCCTAGGATAAATCTTCAGACAAAAAAGTGCAAACAAAGGGGAAAAGGGGAGCAAAGGGAAAACAGGCTGAAGTGGCTAACCAGGAAACGAAAGAAGACTTACCTGCAGAAAACGGAGAAGCTAAAAATGAGGAGGTCAGAAGTGTTGTGTGTTGTTGATTTGGACTTTGAACAGTAAATAATAAGTTATATATTTCCATATAGTAGGTAAGACAGTCTTTATTCATCAAAATATTAAAGCTTTGTGTAGTAACTCCTAAGTGAGTACACAGGTGGTTTTTATGAATTAGATCATATTTGAAAATGTGTATGTTGATGGCTTCTTTTTTAAATGAGTGAACAAGAAATTTTAATATGCTTAGAATTTCACCAGATCCACCATGTATGTTGTACACAGGGTTCATTAATAAAATTACTTGGTGGATTTTTAAATGGATTTAATTTACTAAGTGATGTGATATTCCTTTTTCTTTCACATAACCTTGGGATTTTGTTTAAAGAAATATTGTAGGCTCTTTTTTTTTTTTTTTTTTTTTTAAAGATTTTATTTATTTGACAGAGACACAGCGAGAGAGGGAACACAAGCAGGGGGAGTGGGAGAGGGAGAAGCAGGCTTCCTGCGGAGCAGGGAACCTGATGCGGGGCTCGATCCCAGGACCCTGGGATCACGACCTGAGCCGAAGGCAGACGCTTAACGACTGAGCCACCCAGGCGCCCCTCTAGGCTCTTTTTTTAATTGCCATCTATAGAACTGTTGTAATCTTGCTTTTATTTCCTGGATATTCAAGAATGTTTTGAATCCATTCCTTATTTGGCACATTTTTCCTATTTCATTTCTGATAAAGAAGTCCAGTTTTCTTAAAAGTGGCTACTTGTGTTAGGACTAAATAACTTAGATCAAGCAAATAAAAAGACTTGGTGTTCTTAATCTTTATCCTTGAAGAGAAGACACTAAACAAGTAGGCTACAGGTTTTGATAAATAATTTTTCTTAAGCCAAGCCTTTTTTTTAATGTTATATTGGTTAAACCTGGAAAGATAAATAATTCAGGGTGTTTTTAAAACTTTTATATTTATAGATCAAATCTTAAAACAACCAAGGACTTATTTCTAATTTGTGGAGTCTTAATCAGAATTTATTTTTAACTGGTAGTTCTAACCACACATCAAATATTATGTGGTGTTAAGATGAGATTACTAATCTAGTTGTAAGGGAAGAATTTGACCTTCTAATACATGTTATCACACTACTCTTGTTATGGTGATTGTGTTCTAGAAGGTTGAATACTGAACAGTTGCACATGGAGGAAATACAGGGTTAGATTTTTGCAGCACGCTGATCACATTTCCATCAACCCATCAAGACATAACCTTATTTTATGTGTTTTCGTTGAATACATGTTGATATATTAGCATTGAACTCGAGGCCAACAGAAACAGCCCTGTAACTCATGCCTAAATGAAGCTCTTCAACAGGTGTATTTTATCCATAAGGGATACCACAACCTTCTTGCACTTAGTAGACAGTATTATATTTGTCTAGGCAACATCATCAAGAAGCACAAAAAAATGTGAAATGTATGGCACTAGATAAAGTGCAGAAAAAGACGCTAGTTCAGAACTGAAACAACTACCCCAGCTGGGAATGTACATGTTGAGGAACTTAAAGAAGTGCTTTTAAGTCCATGGAAGTGCCAGGAGTATTGATTTTAGGGTTACAAATAAATTTTCGTGAGTAGGCACATTTACAAATACAAAATCTGCATATAGTGAGGATCACCTGTATTTTCAAGACCTAATAATTCTATGTAAGTGAAACTTACATTGTATTAAATATTAAAGCTCTCAAAGATCATAACAATGACACAGAAATCCAATATTTGATTATTACTTTTCCTTTGATTTGCAGAGTCCAGCCTCCGATGAAGCAGGAGAGAAAGAAGCCAAGTCTGATTAATACCATAAACCATGTCTTATCAGTGGTCCCTGTCGCCCTTCTTGTACAATCCAGAGGAATATTTTTATCAACTATTTTGTAAATGCAAGTTTTTTAGTAGCTCTAGAAACATTTTTAAGAAGGAGGGAATCCCACCTCATCCCATTTTTTAAGTGTAAATGCTTTTTTTTAAGAGGTGAAATCATTTGCTGGTTGTTTATTTTTTGGTACAACCAGGAAATAGTGGGATATTGAATGTGGGAGGCTTTGATTGTCTTGGGTGTCAGCTCAACATTCCATAGATGGGGTAGTTTTTATATCCTATAATACCAAGCATACTAAATGGCAATTTGGAGTCAGTCGTGCATTTACTATGTCTTGAATATTTTAAATTACTTCTATTCCCATGTTGTTTTTGGTAGAATTGTTTCCTAAAGAAAACCACTCCTAGATCTTGGCTCTTCCGGTCAGAATTCTTGTGCACTCTGTAACATCTTGGTCGTGGTAGTCCAGTTTTCCTAGTAACTCTGTTAATGTGCTGTGCAAGATTGAGAATTTGAGTATGTAGTGTATATGATATTAAATTGTGAATTAATGGGACTTAACAATGTAACAGTGTATCAGCATTTGAAGATCTTGGTACTTGATACACTGTTAAGGAAAATTTGCCTCCAAATTTTAAGCTGGAAGGTCACTGGAATAACTTTTAGAAAAGAATCACAACTACATGGTTTTTTTAGATTTTCGGTATGTATGTTAAGAATTGTGTACAAATTGAAATGTCTGTACTGATCCTCAAAACAACCAATAAAAACTCAAAGAATTTCGTGAAGCACATAAATCAAGTTCAGGCTTAAATTTTACTCAGAGAATTACCACATTTGTTTTTCCAAAGTTTTCTTAAAATTTGAAAGTGGAGTATTTAATTTTTTTGTAACACTTGAACATGTACAATGTTCTTTGAAGATGTTTGTGTGCCTAAATTGGTTTAATAGCAAACAGTCCAGCATCCTCTGAAGCAAACTACATAATTATTTGCTCTTCATATTAGCTTATAAGTACTGAATAAGCTAAAACTACATCTAATGTGGTTTGTGTTTGCATATTTTTGGGATTTTCATACATATTGTACTTAGTTTTGCCGTCTAAATAGTCTTCAGAAGTGGTGGTGGACGCTGCACTGATTTGGCCAATGCAAACCCAGGGCCAGAGAAAGCACCAGGCCAGGGTTACCACTGAACAGGGGAAGGCCTTGAAACCCTGTAAGCCTCAGTACACTTGACATGTTATTTTGCCCTGGAATGATTCCGGGAGTGGGGGGCAAGAATGCTCTAGAAACAGGAGTCCTGAGGGATCACAGCTCTGCAAAGACGACCACAGGAATGGTCAGTGGCTGTTTTGAGCAGACCTCGTACGGGGGGCGGGGGGGTAAGATGTGACCCCTTCAGTGAAACCACAGGGTGTCAATGCAAAGAGGATGTTGACTTGGGATAAACTGACACCCAAAGGAGGGCTGTGGTGACCCCTAGGGAATGGGAAGGGCCTAGGAGCCACGTTCCCCAGTTCCTGGCGGTTGGTACTCTGTGGAGAGCCTGGAACCATGATAAACACAGATTTGTCTCTTAATTTCTAACTATAGACAGTCCGGGGTTTTGGATATGTAAATTGAAGCATTGAACTGAAAACCTTGCCTGGGGTGTATGGATACTTTATACAGTTTTATTGTACCAGAATTTCTGTAGCCCCTCTCTATTGGTAACAGCTAAAGGTGGTATCTGAAAAGCAATGGGAAGAAAACTAGAATTTTAACCCTTTAACCTGTTCGACGGTGTTCACCTGTACTCCCAGCCCTCAGTACCCCGAGGGACGGTGATCGTTGTTTACAGTCACAGGAAGATTTCCTCGATTGTTCCGAACTCATTGCTAATAATAAAGAGATTTACTAGTTTTCTAAAAAATAGTGTGACAGGGTTGGTTTTGTTTGTTTTTACTTCTTACAGATACCTAAAAGAGATGGTTTTCTTTGTAGAAAATTGGAATGGAGGTACTTGTAGGTCCTACTTGCCTTGAGCATTATCTTTTTATGAAAAAGTGAACCCTCACCTGGATGTTCTCTTCAGCTATCAAAGGAAAACAGTTTTTAAGGAAATAAGCCACTTTGAGGCATATTTTTAAAAATTAATTTTCTAAGTAATCCCTACACCCAACGTGGGGCTCTAACAACCCCGAGATCAAGAGTTGGATACTCGACCAACTGAGCCAGCCAGGCACCCCTTGGCATATTTTCTAAGCTCATTGCCTATAAATAGTTAATCTCTAAACTAGTTGTTTAAATCTCTTTAAACTAGTAATGAGAACTGGATGATGATAATGCTTGACATCAGACATGCTCAAAGGACAGGGAAGATAACTTTTTAGTAATGATGCAAACAAATCAGTCTTCAATCTGTAACTAGCAAAACCAATAAATAAGAACCTTTCCCTCCCTTGGCTTGTCAGAGGTTGGGTTTGACCTTCCAAACGGGGATTAATCAGAGGACTAACAGTCCTAGAACCTGGTGCCTAGTACCAAGACTGATCATGGAGGCCCCAGAGAAAACAGTCTGTTGTAGCCCTGTTTGGGAAGTGTGTGTGAAAATGTTTGTGGGCAGGGGCTCCTGGCGTGGTTCAGTAGTTAAGCGTCTGCCTTCGGCTCAGATCATGATCCCAGGGTCCTGGGATCGAGCCCCACATCGGGCTCCCTGCTCAGCGGGAAGCCTGCTTCTCCCTCTCCCACTCCCCCTGCTTGTGTTCCCTCTCCCTCTGTCTCTCTCTGTCAAATAATAAAGTCTTTAAAAAAATATTTGTTGGCATAGGGACAAGAATTGGGACAGCTGGTACAGGGAGGAGACATGTGTATGTATGTATGTAATTGAAGTACAGGAGCAATTTATATTCACTGGGGAAAAAACTCAGGAAATGCAGACAAAGCCAAAAAACAACCATAATTCATTATTACTAGACTGAGCCACCCAGGTGTGCTTAGAAGTAATTGTTTAGATACGTTGAAATTTTATTCATGTGTGCTTGGGTTTTCTTTATTTGAAAATGGTTTAGTACTTGCTTAATAATTCATGTGGCTATGCCATAATTTGGCCATTACAGGTGGGGGTTTTTTTTTCCCCCTTAGGGATGACTTTAACTATACTCAGAAGCCGTACAGTATACTGAACCCCCATGTACCAGTCAACCAATCCCAATAGCCATCAAACCATTGCTAATCTTGGCTATCCATACTATTTTGAAGCAAATAAGGATGGATAGTTTAAAACATAATCTATGTATAAATAAAACAAAATACACAGGAAGCAAAAATATATTACTAATAAAAATTGTTCCAAAAAATGTTCAGTTATTTTTGAAGTTTTGCACATTTTGTCAAGGTTGGGTGTTGGATGCAGATCGACTTGAACCAAGAAGCTGCTAAAAAAAAAAAAAAAAATCCAGTCTGGCTAGTTCCGCCTTTAGAATCAACATATTACCTTCCAGATGCTGATTCCACATTGATTTTATTTTTTTGAAAATAGTAAATGTCATATAATTTTGGAAAACTTGTGCAAGATTTTATACTGTTTTTTTTAAATTTTTTATTAACATACAGTGTATTTGTTTCAGGGGTACAAGTCTGTGATTCATCAGTCTTCCACAATTCACAGCGCTCACCATAGCACATACCCTCCCTGATGCCCATGCCCCAGCCACCCCATCCCTCCCGCCCCCCACCACTCCAGCAACCCTCAGTTTGTTTCCTGAGATTAAGAGTTTCTTCTGGTTTGAAGTCTCCCGAGGACTTGGAAGTGTAAAGTGATGTGATTAGAACTGGGCTTTGGGGAGAAGGGGCAGCCCGGCGCAGGGCTGCAGGAGCTACTCCGTGCGTGGTGCAAATGCAGACCCGAGTTAGGGACGGTCACAGCAGCTGCCGTTCTCGTCTCGCCACGTTCTTCTCACGGATGAAGGTGACCCCGCAACGGAAGGGGCAAAAGATAGGGAATAGAGTTTAACCGAAGTACTGCTAAACCCTTCTCAGAGGGTCCTGAGGAACTATAGTAGCATCTGGCAAGTGCCCAATAAACACCTGATGCTCTTCCTCAGTGATTTTCCCAGCTATGCTAACTAGATTCCTGGTGGACTTTTCCCCCTTTGCAACAACATAGGTTGCTCAGTAAAGCCTTAGAAAATGCATTTGATTTAACTTGAAGTCGAGCATTGAACGTGAGAGTTCCTTCTCCAATCTGGCTGTGTTGTCTTACTAGAACATGGCAGTAGGTCCGTCCGTGTTTCCTTACACCCTTAACTGTAGGGATTACTGCTGCAGTTCAGGTGGAATTCATAAAGTTATGTCAGTCTTAAATTTTGCTTCTGAAAACACTTTATGTTACCCACAGAAAGTTCAATTTGAAAAGTGTATAAAGACTAATGATAAATTCAAGTTATGTATGAAAAAATGTAAATACACTAATCTGTTATGCATGAGTCAGAGGGAGCGTTGCAAGGCTTGCATGCTTGGAAGGGTCCGTGTAAGGATGTGGCTGCATATTAAAATGTGCAAGATGATCATTTCCACCAGGGCTGATTTGGGTTTTCGCAAAAAATATTTTTAAGGGAGTCTTAACTGTTGTAGCATAATTTCTCACTCTTGGCTTTGCTTCTCCTTATCTCGTTTATCTTTGAAGCCAAAGTGAACTAAATATTAAATTGAGCAAATTTAATTGAGCTCATACGAGTAAGGTGGCCTCTTAGAAATCAGAGTAAATGGATTCTGGGTACTTGGCAAGGGGGCACACTGCTCTTCCGAATTTCTGGGACACAAAATGGGTCTTGGTCAGCATCAAAAATGTGCATTTTTATCTACGGAAGGAAAATACAAGACTTGGCTGTAGGACATAAAGGAAGATCTGAACAAATGAGAAAACAGGGTTCCTAAGAAGAGTCAACATTTAAGGGTGTCGGTTCTTCTTACCTAAAAATATGTGATGCGATTCCAGTCAGAATTCTGGCAGAATTTGCATTAGAAATTGGAAAGCTGATTCTAAAGACCATCGGGGGGGCGCGCCTGGCTGGCTCAGTCGGTAAAGCATGCGACTCTTTTTTTTTTTTTTTAAGATTTTTAATTTATTTGCCAAAGAGACAGGGAGAGAGAGAGTGCGCATGCACACAAGCAGGGGGAGTGGCAGGCAGAGGGAGAGGGAGAAGCAGGCCCCCCACTGAGCAGGGAGCCTGATGCAGGGCTTGATCCTGGGGATCGCTGGAATCATGACCTGAGCCAAAGGCAGACGCTCAACCCACTGAGCCACCCAGGTGTCCCAAAGCATGTGACTCTTGATCTCGGGGTTGTGAATTCGAGCCCCATGTTGGGTGTAAAGATTACGTAAAAATAAAATCTTAAAAAAAACACAAAACTTGAAAAACAATAAAGACCGTCAGAGAAAATTATGAGACTAAGAATTTTTTTGATAAAAGAATATAAGAGAAGCCTTGTCCTACCAGGTATCAAAAGTTCCTATAAAACTGTAGTAATAAAAACAATATGAGTTTGGAACAGAAATAGACACAAAGATTAATGGAACAGACTAGGCAAAACATTTCATAGGATAGAGTGGCATTTCAAATCACTGAGGAAAAGACCCTCCAAAAAAGAGTCTCAGGGACGTGTGGGTGGCTCAGTCGGTTGAGCGTCTGCCTTCAGCTCAGGTCATGATCCCGGGGTCCTGGGATCGAGTCCAGCATCGGGCTTCCTGCTCCGCGGAGAGCCTGCTTCTCCCTCCCCGCCGCTTCCCCTGCTTGTGCACGCATGCTCTCTCTCTCTCTCTCTGACAAATAAAATCAGATTAAAAAAAAAAAGCAGAGTCTCAGTCCAATAGCTATCCATTTAGGAAAATATAAATTAGACCTCTACCTTCTACCACACATGGAGATAAATTCCAGTAGATTTAAAAATCCAAATAGAGAAAAACTCTGTAAGTACCAGAGGAAAGTGTAGAATAGTTGCATAACTATGAAGTAGACAGGCCTGCCTTTCTCTGCAAAGTAATAAATCCAGAACCCATAAAGAAAAAGGCTGAATGAATATTTGATCTCATAACATTTTTAGATTTTATGTGATTTTACTTGAACAAATACCTGAGAAATGTTAGATTGGGAGAAAATATTTGCAATACATATAACAAAGAAAGAACATCCAAATCCTAATCCTAGTCAATATCCAATAGAAGCAGAAGCAAATGGTATGAAAAAACAATTAAGAAATTCAAATTTTTATTTTTATTTTTTATTTATTTATTAATTTTTAAATATTTTATTTATTTATTTGACAGAGAGAGACACAGCGAGAGAGGGAACACAAGCAGGGGGAGTGGGAGAGGGAGAAGCAGGCTGCCCGCCGAGCAGGGAGCCCGATGCGGGGCTTGATCCCAGGACCCCGGGATCACGACCTGAGCTGAAGGCAGACGCTTAACGACTGAGCCACCCAGGCGCCCCAAATTCAAATTTTTAAAAGAGTTTTTTGGTGGTAAAATACACATGAAATTTATCATTTCAACCACTTATAAGTGTACAGGTTAGTGGCATTCAAGTTACCTTCCCATTGTTGTGCAAACATCACCACCATCTGTCTCCAGATCATATTCATCTGCCTAAACTGAAACTGTCCCCATGAAACATGGACTCCCATTCCCCCTCCCGCAGCCCCTGGCACCCACCATTCTGCTCTCCATCTCTGTGGACCTGACTGCTCTAGGGACCTCACAGAAGTGGAATGACCGTTTCTGTCCTTTTGTGACTGGCTGATTGCACTTAGCATGTCTCCAGATTTCATCCATGTTGCAGCCATGTCGGAATGTCCTTCCTTTTCAAGGCTGAATCATATTCCACTGCGTGTGAGGATGGACACTGGGGTTGCTCCCATCTCTGGTCCATCATGAATAATGCTGCTGTGAACACGAGCATAAAAATACCTGCTTATGTCCCTGCTTTCAATTCTTTTGGGCACATACCCAGCAGTGGAATTGCTGGATCATAGGGTAGTTCTTTCTGAGGCATTGTCATACCATTTCCACAGCAGCTGCACCATTTTGCATTCCCACCAGTGGTGCACCGGGGTTCTAAATTCTCCGCACTTTTGTCAACACTGGTTATTTTCTTTAAAACGTACTTCTAACTGCGTTACAGAGGAGTGCAAATAAAAACAACAGAGATACCATTTCTGCCTATTGGATTGGTAAAAATTTAAAGGAATGATGATACTATTTCGTGTTGGGAAGGATGGGGGTTAAAAGGCATGGCTATCCAGTTGCTGGGTGGACGGACGTGTCAATTGGAAATGAGCTTTTTAGAAGGCAATTTGGTAATACTTATCAAAAATTTAAATTGAAGATATCCTTTGTGATGGGCAATTTTATATAGTAATGTGGCTGGTCCATGGTAACCACATATGTTGTTGGGCATTATCCTAGATGTTTCTGTGAAGGTGTCTGGGATAAGATGAACATTTAAATTTGTAGACTTAGAGTAAAGCGGCTTGTCCTCCATAATGTGGGTGGGCCTCATCCAATCAGTTGAAGACCTGGAGAGAACAAAAAGACTGACCTTTCCAGAGCACAGAGGGAATTCTGCAGCAGATGGCCTCCGGACTTGAACTGCAGGTTTTGGACCTACCAGCCTCCATAAATCACATGAGCCAATTTCTTAAAATAAATCTCGATATATTACGTATCCTATTCTCTTTCCCTGGAGAACCCTGGTTAATGCATCCTTTGACCTAATAATGTATTTTCTGAGAGTCTACTCATAAGAAAATTACAATTGCATAAGGATATATATGCAAGCACATTCCATGTAATATAACTGTAGCAGTGTCCACACATCCAGCAAAGGTTATGTTACATCACCAATCCTTATTACAGAATAGCACTTAGCTAAAAAGAGGATAGACTTGTATATGTTGACACGGAAGAAGGTCCAGAACACGTGGGTAAGTAATTAATGCTACTCACAGGACAATATGCACAACATGATTCCGTTGTCCTGATGTACTTGGTGAGCTCGAGAGGACACTTGGAAAGTGTTAACCGTGGCTCCCCCAAGGGAGTGCAATTCAAAGAGGAGAGGAACAACGGTTCGAAAGGGAATTTAACTTTTATTTATGTTTGTATGGTCTGAATTTGTTAAAATAAGCATCTAATAATTTTGTAAAAAATTTTTTGAAACCAAGGAGAGGAAAAGAAATCCAGGTCAGGATTTTTCAGTTTAGAGCTGAGCTAAAGATTCTCAAAAAAAATGGTCAAGAGACCAGGGTTCCCATTTGAGGGCAAATTGGACACATCCCTCATGGGATCTGGAGGTCCTGACCCAAACTGGAGCTTTAGACCTTCTCTGGAGTGTTTTCAACCCCCAGCCTTACCTCCACCCCGCAATGGCCAAGAATCAGAGCAGCGAGGTTGAGGGGAGCAGGATACCCAGCTCAGAACATGGCCTTGCTGCCGGGGATGTGAGATCAGGTGTTCCAGCCGCGGCACCAACTTACTGATGCGTTGAGGAAGTTTCTGAAAACGATCTTGCAGGCAACTCTTGATGAACCACGCCTGGGCAAGTAAGGGGACCAGCGTACTGCAGACTGGTTTGTAACAAAACCACAATGTGCCATCAGCATTTGCATATGAATATCTCAACCGTCAGCTCTGTCATGGTGCCTTTTGGAAGAAAGGTCTGGAAAGAAGTCTTCAAGTATCCATAAACATGTTGTAGATGATGAGCTGGGGAGTAGTCAAGGAGAGGAGGGCCACCTGACAAGAATCCATCCCAATCTCTTCCAGTCCTGTGCTCACCCTCTCTCCTCCACCCTTGTCTGATCCTCCCCCCACAAAAAAAGCCCCTTTCACAGAGAACTACAGCCTCCATTTAGATTGATCTAGCGGAGTGAATGGCCTTAATGAGGATGAGGTGAGGCATCTCCAGGGGCACGTTGGTGGCTCAGTTGGTTAAGCGTCTGCCTTCAGCTCAGGTCATGATCCCAGGGTCCTGGGATCGAGCCCCGCATTGGGCTCCCTGCTCATCGGGGAGTCTGTTCTCCCTCTCCCTCTGCTTCCCCCCCACCCCCGCTCATGCTCACTTGCTCTCAAATGAATAAAAAAAAAAAACTTTAAAAAATAAAATAATAAATAAATCTCCAGCTGGGTGCTGTAGGGGAAAGACTTTTTTTTTTTTTTTTTTTGAATTGAAGTCCTTTTTTATTTAGTTCATGACTGGCTTGGGGACTTTTTGCTGATTTATTCTCAGCTCTGCCAGGAAGCACAGGAAATCAAATAATCAGCAGCCCAAAATCCTTGACCATCCAGCTCTTTCCTCATGTTGCATGAAAACTGATGGATCAGTGGGAGGGTCATTGGCAAGACAGCAGTGTGGGATCAGGAAAGGAGAGTCTGTTCATTTCATTCATTCACATGAAGGTACTAGGACAGCCCATGTGCTAGAGATACTTCAGTGAAGGGGCAAACTCCCTGCTCCCTCGGACCTTACATCCCACTATGGAGGCAAGCAAGAGACACATTAAAATATGCGCATGATATAATTTCAGGAAGTCATGTTATGAAGAAAGCTAAAGAAGGGTAAAAAGCTAGGAACTGGAGCAGTATTATTTTGGACAGGGTGTTTAGGGAATGCTGTTTTGGGCCAGTGTCATTTCAGAACAGACATGAACAGAAGGAGTCAGCCTTGCAAAAGTCTGCGGGAAGAGCATTCTGATCAAAGGAAGTGGCAAGTGCAAAGGCCCTGAGGTAGAAGTGAGTTGGGTTTAGTCAAGGAAGTGAGGCAGACTAAACAGGGTTAGGGAGAGAAGTAGGGGCCAATGAGAAAGACATAGGTAGGAACCAGATTGTTAAGAGTTTGGATTTTACTCTGGATGTGATGGGAAGGCATTGGAGGGTTTTCAACAGGGAATCAATGTGCTCTGGTTTACATTTTTAAAAGCTAACTCTAGCTGCTGGAAAAAATTGCCACAACTTTGGGGCTTGAAACAACACAAGTTTATTATCTTCATTTTGGGGGCCATTATTCTGGAGGTCAGAAGTCCAAGATGAATCTCACTGGGCTGAAGTCCACGTTCAGACTTTCCTTTGTGTTCCTTCTGGAGACTCTAGGGGAGACTCCACCTCCAGGCACATCCTTGCCTTTTCCATTGTGGGGGCCATCTGCATTCCTGGCTTTGTGGGCCACCCCCTCCAACAACTGCATCACTCTGTCTTATGTTTCTGTCCCCACACCTCTTTCTCCGCCTTGGGCACCACCGCCTCCCTTTCATAAGGACATTGGGCCCACCCAGATGTTCCAGAATAATCTTCCCACCTCAGAGTCCAAACTCATCTGCAAAATCCATTTGGCCATGTAACACAGGCTCTGAAGCTGCAGACGTGGGCACTCTGGGTGGCCATTATTCTGCCTCCTGCGCAGGACAAGAGTGGAGGAGAGGGACATGCAGGAGGCCATGGCAATAGTCACTCGGGGAAGCTGGATGGTATGTGCCTTGGATGGAGGTGGGGTGCTCAGATTTGGGGTGTTCTGAATGGTCCCGCATCTCAGTGCTCCATTCCTCCTGAGTTCCTTTACTCTGCACTTTTTAGGGCGAGATTGGCCTGGGAGTAGTCGTGCCCCAGGAGAGAAAAGACTCACTGGAAGCTTCAGCTCCTGGAGGACTTCTGACCTCCAGGCCCGGTTTACCAGGGTGTCTTTTGGCAGAGGATAAAGAGAATGGAATCTTGTTTCAAGAAAGTTGTAAAGCAGTAGACAGTAAAACTCTACTCTTGGAACTGAAAACTGTCTTCACCTTAGTAATTAAAGATCCTGCCTCTAGAAGGGCTCATGGGGGCATGTTAAATTTTTCAACAAGTCTTCCTTTATCTGGAGACGCAGATATTTTTATTTTATCTTGAAAAAACAAAATACAGGGTCTTCTCTACTCACCAAAATTGCCCAATGTGCTCATTCTTGTTTCTAGGCCTTTCCTTGGGCTTTTTCTCCCACCAAGAATGCCCTCGATTTGCCCTGTCTGAATTCTACTCTTCTTTTAACATCATCTCTCTTCCAGGAAGCCGCCTTAGATTTTTCTAGAACACCTCGAGGGCTATCTTTTTTGAAGTCTTACATTATAATCACCAATAATAATATAAAAGCTCCCATTCATTGCTCACTGCTGTGTCTCTCACGTTCTTTTAGTATATTACCTAAATTCAATGCTCAGGGGCACCTGGGTGGCGCAGTGGGTTAAGCCTCTGCCTTCAGCTCAGGTCATGATCCCCGGGTCTCAAGATTGAGGCCCATGTTGTGCTCCCTGCTCAGCGGGAAGTCTGCTTCTGCCTCTCCCTTTGCCCCTCCCCCTGCTCGTGCTCTCTCTCTCTCCCTCTCTCGCTCACTCTCTCAGGTAAATAAATAAAATCTTTAACAAAAAAAAATTCAATTCTCACAAAACCCTACAAAAAAAGAATCTTCTCCACATGATACTGAGAAAATTGCAGTAAACACACATTGAGTGACCAGCCAGAAAGCTGCATGGCTAGAATTTGAATTCAGTTTTACCTGGCTAAATTTCAGCCTTCCAGTGAAAGATTAGTCAAGTTTCCCCAGTCCGTGATACAGTTTTTGTCCCCACATTTTATTATGAAAGTTTCAAATATACAAAAAAGTTGAAAAAAATTTTTTAAGATTTTATTTATTTATTTGAGAGAGGGAGAGCACAGGAGCGTGAGCGGGAAGCAGGCTCCCTGCCGAGCAGGGAGCCCAATGCGGGGCTCCATCCCAGGACCCTGGGATCATGACCTGAGCCGAAGGCAGCCACTTAACTCACTGAGCCACCCAAGCACCTCAAAAGGAAAATAAAATTATAGAGAACACCCAAATACCCACCACGCAGATTCTACAATTTGTAGTTTTAGTTTTAGTTTTCACTAAACTTGCTTTACTCCATATTGTTCTGTCCCTCTTTCCACTCCTCCATCTACCCATCAATTCATCTTACTTTTTTCATGTATTTCAAAGGAAGTTGCAGACATCAGGACACTTCCCCCTAATACTTCAGCATGCATGTTAGTAGTTAGAGCTCAGTATTTGCTTATGGTTCTATTTTTTTCCTTTGAGGTGAAATTTGCATCTCATGAAATTTACAGATCTCAAGCGTACTGTTTGATGAGGTCCACCTGCGTAACCCAAACCCTGTCATGATTGAGAGACTCTTCATCACCCCAGAGGTGCCTTCATGCCCCTTCCACTCCTTCCTTGCCCCGACCTGTAGCCTTACTGTGGCTTAGTTGTGCCTGTTCTAGAACTTTATATAAATGGAATCACGTGATACATACTCTTGAATCAGGCTTCTTTCACTCAAAATAATGTTTTTGAGATTCGTCCATGTTATTGCATGATCAGTTGTTCATTCGTTGCTATTGCTGAGCTGAGTACAAATCCAATGTATGAATACACCAGGATTTGTTTATCCGTTCTCTTCTTGATGGGCAGCTGCGATATTCCTATTTCTTGGCAATATGAATAAAGCTGCAACGAACATTCTGGTACAAAGGTTTTTGTGTGTGTGCAGACGTGTTTTCATTTCTTTTGGATAAACGTGGAACAATTTTGAGTTTCTGAGTTTCTGTAATTATGGACTAAATTGGAGATGATATATTTTTAGGAAGGTAAAAATTTGGTCCTATTAATAGGAAAACTATTTGTCTCAGTCAGTTAACCAAGAAAGGTTATCTTGTTCAAAGCCAGACCAGCATGAGCACACATGTGTTGAGTCCCTGTCAGCAGATCGGGCACAGCCTAGAGCATTCTAAAAGCTCACAGCAGTGAGAATACCCAACTCCTGACTGAAAGGAACTTGTCTGCTTCTCAACCTCTTTATCCTCTGAGGTTAAAATGGCACCAGCACATAATAGACACTCAACAAATACCTGGTAAGTGAATTAAATGTAAGATTTGTTGGGGCGCCCGGGTGGCTCAGTCGGTGAAGCGTCTGCCTTTGGCTCAGGCCATGATCCTGGGGTCCTGGGATGGAACCCCATGTTGGGCTCCCTGCTCAGTGGGGAGTCTGCTTCTCTCTCTGCCCCTCCCCCTGCTCTCACTCTCTCTCTCTCGCTCTTGCTCTCTCTCTCAAATAAATAAATAAAATCTTTTTAAAAACTGAAAGATTGTGCACTGGTTACTCAAGCAGATTTGGGAGAGGCATGACCTAAATCGCATACTTTAGGAACACCTGCCCAAACATGCTTTTAGATCTCCAGGGCCCTGGAGAATGACAATATATTATAGTATGCTGCTGATCTAACCATTCTAAACATTTTAAGAATCGACTGAGGAATTCAGCAGTACCTATTAAATTAAGATGCAGTATTTCCCGTGTCCCAGCAATGCCATTTTTAGTGCTTACCCTAAAGAAGCTCGAGAGAGCACCAAGAGGGAAAGATGAAGATGATCATGGCAGAAATGTTTGCAATGGTGCAAACTGGTAAGAGCCCAGTGTCTCTCAGTAGGGGACTGGCTAAATCAACTTCATCAAATCCCGCTTCATGGGCCTAAGACCTCCTTTACATTGACCTCTAATATTATCATGAAAATAAAAACTTACACTCTTGTAGGGGAAGGAGGGACGAACAGGCAGAGTGCAGAGGATTTTTAGGACAGTGAAACTACTCTGTATGGACCATAATGATGGTTAGTATATGTCGTTATATATTTGTCCAAACCCACAGATTGTACAACACCAAGGGAGACCCCTAACGTCAAGTATGGACTTTGGGTGATAATGACGTGTCAACATAGATTCATGGACTGTAACAAATGTGCCACTCTGGTGGGGGGAGGCTGTGCCTATGGGGCGCAGGGGGATATGGGAAATCTCTGCTACTTCTGCCTAACTGCTGCAAATGGAAAAGCGCTCTAGGAAATTAAAATCTATTAAGAGATTTTTTTTAACCCCTAAACTTGTACTCTCCTACTTGAGTAAATTCCACGAAGAACTATGTGTGCCTTTCTCATAAATATATCAAGAATTTATACATATATAATATATCAAGAAATTATATATGTAAAATTTGTGGGAGAAATCTTGGTTTAAAAATTACGCAACCAGCTGTTTAGTTTGACAAATTTTCAATAAGCATTTGCCTTGTGAATGCACTTAATGCCACTGAATTGTACACCAAAAGTAGTTAAGATGGTACGCTTTGTGTTCTGTATGTTTTACCACCATGACAACCACGAACAGTTGCTCTGGAGTGAGGTGAGGCGACCTGGCTGGGTCACTTCTGCCCTAGGAAAGCTAATGAAAAGCACATGATGCTTCCCACTTTGATGAAATTCTTGGTTACACCCTTTATCACAGAAATCTTCACAGCCGCATTCCTTGTTCCTCGCAGTAAGAGCTAGAAGCAGATGTCCATCCACAAGAGAATGGACTAATAAAGGGATATCCGCCCAATGGCATATTAAACAGTACTTGAAAATGAGTGAGCCACCGCCATTACAGGGATGAACCTAAGACATAGTCCCGTACTGAGTGCGAACATACTGACAAAGAGAGTTGGGTTTTCCTTTATTTGCTTCCAACCACCTATCCAGATCACGACCTGTCCTTCTTTGCCCTGCCCTGTGTCCACAAGTGCTCAATCTGTGGATTGCAACATTTGTGCCTTTTTTGCAGCTGCGGTCCCGCTGGCTTCCTCCAATGGGAATGGCAGCAGGACCGTACAGGGCAAGAGGAGAGAACAGTTGGAGTATTTCTTCCAGTGCTTGTGCCAGTGATTGTGATAACTTCCACAGCTCCAGCTCCTCATGCAGTGGCCCAACTCTCACTGGATCTGGTGACAGGTTTGCTCCCTTGCTCCATCAGACCTAGGGGGTAATGGCTCTCCAATGCTGCTAGTCTCTGGGAACCCCAATGTCCTTTGTTGGTTCCCTCAATTTTAAAAAAATATTTATTTATTTATTTGAGAGAGAGCAAGCACGAGTAGGGGGAGGAGCTGAGGGAGAAGGAGAAGCCGACTGCCCGCTGAGCAGGGAGCCCAACTCCGGGCTCCATCCTGGGACTCTGGGATCATGATCTGAGCCAAAGGTAGACGCTTAACCGACTGAGCCACCCAGGTGCCTTGGTTCCCTCAATTTTGACCACAACTTGTAGCTCCTTCAATACAATCTCTTCATTTGAACCCCGGAGTGGACTTCTGTTTTCTGGAGAGATCCCAGCTGATATCATCGATACATGGCATGATCCCATTTTTACAAAGCTCAAGACCAGGGAAACTAAACTGTATTTTATTGAAGGAATCCTACATGTCTAGTAAAACTATGTACAAAGAGCAAAGCAAGTGTCTGATAAACATACAGTTCAGGCCAATGGGCACCTCAGGGGGCCAACCCAGGAATAAGATCAGGAGGACAACTTCTACAAAGTTGATAATGTTCTAATTCTTTAATTGGATGGTATGTTCAAGGGAGTTGATTTTAATACTGGGCTTCATAACTTACATCTATAGTGCACATAGTATTTTATGCGAATCACATTTAAAAGTCAAGAAAGTATAGAGCGGCAGATCTGCTAAAACATAAGAAAAAGAAAAAAAAATCTCACAAGCAGAGGACCGAAATCAATGTCATAACGTGATGTTATGCAGTAAGGTATTTATTAGAGCTCAGAGGCAGGAGAAAAATGCTTTGGCCCATCTCTAGGCTATTTGATTTCCTGAAATTTCCAACTCCTTGCTATTTAAAAAAAATCATGTTTATTATAAGATTTATATACAATAAAATTCACTTTTTTAAGTGATTGGTTTGAGGAGTTTTGACAAACACATGCAGTCATGTGATCACTGAAGACACAGAATATTTCAGAGTCCCCTCTTGCCACTTAGTAGACGACCCCTCCTCCTACCCTCAGCACCTGGCAATCACTGAACTGTTCTCTGTCCTCTAGAGTTTGGCCTTTGCAGAAAAGTCATATACTGCATATGGAATAAGTATGTAGCCTGTTGAGTCCAGCTTCTTTTACTTACCATAATCTCTTGAGGTTCATCCAGGTTGTTGAGTGTCTCACCAGTTTGTTCCTCTTTTTTTTTTTTTTTAAGATTTATTTATTTATTTGAGAGAGAGTACGAGCAGGGGGAGGGGCAGAGGGAGAGAGAATCCCAAGCAGAGTCCCCGCTGAGCGTGGACCCCAACGTGGAGCTCAATCTCAGGACCCTGAGATCAGGACCTGAGCCAAAACCAAAAATCAGATGCTCAACCAACTGAGCCACCCAGGCACCCCTCACCAGTTCATTCCTTTTTATCACTGAGTACATTATATGGCTGTACCACCATTTGTTTATCCATTCATGAGTTGAAGGACATTTTGGTTGGTTGTTTCCAGTTTTTAAAGATTTCATCACTAAGGCCCTTAAAAATACTCATATATGGGTTTTTGAGAGAAGATACATTTTCATGTTTTGAACTAGGCATGAAATAGCTGGGGCCAATGGTCCGCAAGACATTGGTGGTCCCCAAGATGACCCTCAGGCTTGATGATTCACTGGAAGGACCCAGGATTCAGAAAAGCTGTTATACTCATGGTTATATTTTATTACAGCAAAAAATAGATGAAAATCAGCAACAGAAAAGGCATATAGGGTGGCTTCTGGGGGGAAGCAGGCTCAAACTTCCAGTTGTCCTTTCCCAGACTCTCCAGTGGAGTCTCAAAGATAGCCCTTAATTCTTCCAGCACCACTGTGTGACAACACGTACAAAGGGTTGCCAACCAGGGAAGCTCACCTAAGCCTGGATGTCCAGGATTTTTATGGGGGGGTCAGTCATGTAGACATGCAGCACCCATGTGACTGACCTCAGCCTCTCAGACTCCAGTCCCCCAGAAGTCAAACTGATACAATTCGGCTAAAGCCTCAGGCATACAAAAGAGAGCGTTCATCATAAATCACATTATTAGCATACACTCTCTGGTGTGGTCCACAGTCGCAGCAAACAAAGACACTCTGGTCAGGCAGGATATTCCAAAGACTCTGAGCTTATCTCCCAGGAGCTGGACCAAGGGCCAGTCCTAAAGACCTTGGAAGTATGCAAATTTTGAGCAGCCCAGGCCTGCTGAATTAACCCTTTCCTGAATATAATGTAAATCTGTGTTTAACTTTATAAGAAATTGCCAGACTGTATTTCAAAATGGCTATATCAATTTGTATTCCCACCATCAATATATGAGAATTTGAGTTGCTCTCCATCCTTGCTGGCATTTTCTATAATTCGTTTTTTTAAAAATATTGCCATACTACTATGAGTGTAGTGGTATCCCAGTGTGGTTTTAGTTTGAATCTTCTTAATGAGCAGTGATGTTGAGCATCTCTTTATGTACTTCTTTGTCATTCTTGGTGAAGTATCTATTCATCCTTTTGTCCATTTAAAAAATTGGTTGTTGGTTTACTTATCATTGAGTTTCAAATGTTCTTTATATATTCAGGATACAAGTCCTGTATCAGACGTGTGTTTCACAAATATTTCCTCTCAGTCCGTGGCTTGTCTTTTCATTTGATTAACAGTGTATTTCAAAGAGCAGAGCTTTTTAATTTTGGTAAAGTCTGGAGCGGACAGACATTAAGATGGCCCCAGTGATTGCAGTCTCTTGATATACATTCTCTTGTGCAATCCTCTGTCCTTAAGAGTGGGCAGGATCTGGGTGCCTGGGTGGCTCGGTTGGTTAGGCGACTGTCTTCAGCTCAGGTCATGATCCTGGAGTCCCAGGATCGAGTCCTGCACTGGGCTCCCTGCTCAGCGGGGAGTCTGCTTCTCCCTCTGACCTCGCCCCCCTCATGTGCTCTCTCTCATTCTTTCCTCAAATAAATAAATAAAATCTTAAAAAAAAAAAAAAAAAGAGTGGGCAGGATCTGTTACTTGCTTCCTTTTTTTTTTTTTAAGATTTATTTATTTATTTTAGGGAGAGAGAGAGAGCATGAGCAGGGGGAGGAGCAAAGAGAGAGAGGGAGACAAGCAGACTCCCCACTGAGAGGGCAACCCAATGCAGGGCTTGATCCCAGGACTCTGAGATCAAGACCTGAGCCAAAAACCAAGAGTTGGACGCTTAATGGCCTGAGCCACCCAGGCGCCCCTGTTACTTGCTTCCAACCAATAGAATGCAGCAAAGGTGATGGAATAGTACTTTGGGATTATGTTATATAAGATCGTCATTTCTGTCTTGCTAGTAGACTCTATTGCTTTCTTGACATGTACAATTTGATGAAGCAAGCAGCTGTGTTGGAGACCCATATGTGAAGAAACTGAGGACAGCCTCTGGCCAACAGCAGCTAGGGATTGAAACCCTCTACAAAAAGCCATCCAGGAACTGAATTCTGCCAAAAAAACCCACGTGGGCCTGGAATGAATTCTTCCCCAGTTGCACCTTCCGATGAGACCCCAGCCCTGGCCAACACTTTGATCGGAGCCTTGAAAGAGAGAGACTGTGAGACAGGATCTAGCTAAGCCAGACCTGGATTTCTGATCTACAGACACTGGTGAGATAATAAATATGCATTGTTTTAAGCCACTAAGTTTTGGGATAATATGTTATGCAGCAATAAATAATAAAAAGTTTGATTTATCAACTTTTTAATTTATGGATAATACTTTTTGTTTTATATGTATGAAAT
Source organism: Halichoerus grypus (assembly GCF_964656455.1). NCBI lineage: Eukaryota > Metazoa > Chordata > Mammalia > Carnivora > Phocidae > Halichoerus > Halichoerus grypus. Next base: position 6,358,867 of record NC_135712.1, read on the forward strand.
CTTTGCCTAACTGAATAATATTAAGATTTCCTCTCAGAAGATTTATAGGTTTAGGTTTCTTTTTAGGTCTGTGTCCATTCTGTGTTAGTTTTTATTTATGGGTGAGGTATTTAGCATATGGATATCCGATTGCTGAAGCACTGGTTTTGAAGACTATCCTCTCTCTATTGACTTTCCTTTGCATCTGTCAAAAGCCAATTGGCTGTATTTGTATGCATCTGTTTCTAGACTCTATTCTGTTTCACTGCTCTCTGTGTCTATTCTTTCTATACCAGACTTTCTCAATTACTCCAGTTTATTTCATGGAGTTTTGAAATCAGGTAATATAAATCCTCCAACTTCTTTTTCTTCTTTTTTCAAAAAATATTTTAAGTAATCTCTATGTCCAATGTGGGGCTCAAACTCACAACCCCAAGATTAAGTGTCCCATGCTCCACCAACTGAGCCAGCCAGAAGCCCCCAACTTTGTTCTTTTTCAAAGTTTTGGTTATTTTAGTTCCTTTGCTTTTACATATAAATTTTAGAATCAATTTGTCAATTTCTACAAAAAAGCCCACTGGATTATTTTATTGTAAAATATACATAACATAAATTTTACCATCTAAGCCATTTTTAAGTATACAGCTCAGTGGTATTAAATACTTTTCTAATGTTGTGCAACCACCAACACAGTCCATCTCCATAATTTTTTTCATTTAAAAAACCCTGAAACTTTGTACCCATTAAACAATAACTTCCCATTCCCCTTACTCTCTGTCCCTGACAACCACCATTCTACTCTCTGACTCTGTGATTTTGACTATTCTAAGTACCTTACCTAAGTGGAGTTAGTTTGTCCTTCTGCACCTGGCTTATTTCACTTAGCATAATGTCTGCAAGGTTCATCCCTATTGTAGCATGTGTCAGAAATTTCTTTTCTTTTTAAGGCTGAATAATATTCCATCTTAAGGATATATCACATTTGGTTTATCCCTTCATCTGTTCGTGGACACTTGGGTTGCTTTCATTTTTTCACTATTGTGAATAGTGTGGCTATAAACATGAGTATACAAATATCTTTTCACATCCTTACTTTTGATTATTTTGTGTATATACCTAGCAGTGGAACCACTGGATCATATGGCAGTTCTATGTTTACTTTTTTGAGAAACATCCATACTGTTTTCCACAGCTGTTGCACCAATTTACATTCCCACCAACAGTGCCCACGGGTTCCAGTGTCTCCACATCCTCACCAACACTTGTTATTTTATGATTTTTTTTTTAAATAGTAGACATCCTAAGGGATATGAGGTGGTTATTTCATGTAGTTTTTCTTTCTTTTCTTTTTTTTTTAAGTAGGCTCTGCACCCAACACGGGGCTTGACCTCATGATCCTGAGATCAAGAGTCGCATGCTCTACTGACTGAGCCAGCCAGGTGCCCCAATTTCATTGTTTTGGTTTGCGTTTCCCCAATGATCACTGATGTTGAGTGATCTTTTCATGTGTCCATTGACCATTTGTGTACCTTCTTTGGGAAAATGTCTAAGTCTTTTGCCCATTTTTGAATTGGCTTGTTTGTTGTTTATTATTGAGTTCTAGGAGTTCTCCCTCTATATTCTGGATATTAATCTCTTATCGTATATATGATTTTCAAAACTTTCTCCCATTCTCCCACTGGGACTTCGAATAAGAAAAATTTGGGCCAGACTGGGAGAAGATAGTTATCTCAGTCCATTTGGGTGGCCATAACAAAAATACAATAGACTGGGTGGCTTATGACAAAATATTTATTTCTCACAATTCTTTAAGTTGGGAAGTCCAGATCGAGGCACTGGCAGATTTGGTCTGGTGAGGACCTGCTTCCTCCTTCATGGACAGCCATTTTCTTGCTGTATCCTCACATGGCGGGAGAGGTGAGGGAGCTCGCTGGGAATTCTTTTATAAGGGCACTAATCCCATTCAGGACAGCTCCTCCCTCATGACCTAATCACCTCCCAAAGACCCCATCTCTAAATGCCATCACATTGTGGGGTAAGGTTCAACATATAAATTCTGGGGGGGGACCCACACATTCAATCTATTTTAGTAGTTTTCCTAGATTTTGGCAAGTGTTTAATACACCACCCTATGGAATATTAAGTGACAGTCTGAAAATGAAAAACATGGTGGATCTACTAAAACAGGAAGATTTAAAAAATATATTATTGAGAGAAACAAGCAAATTATTGCATGATTTAATTTATGTTAAAAAACCAAGTTATCAAATTTGGCATCACCCAAAATTGTCCAAACTGATATTGCACACCTCCTAATGTGAAGCAATGAAAACTAAATGGTATCACCTATAAGATGTTCTTGTCCAGAATGTTCAACCTGAATCTAGTCATGAGGAATAATCGGACAAATTCAGATTATAAAACAGTTTAAGAACACAAAAGAAGACTTTTATAAAAAGTCAATGTCTAAGGGGCACCTGGGTGGCTCAGTCGGTTAAGCATCTGACTTCGGATCAGGTCATGATCTTGGGGTCCTGGGATCGAGCCCTGCTTTGGGCTCCATGCTCAGTGGGGAATCCGCTTCTCCCTCTCCTTCTGCCCCCCTCCCCTGCTCATGCTCTCTCTCTCTCTCATATAAATAAATAAAATCTTAAAAAAAAAAAGTCAATGTTTAAGGTTTGGGAGAAGAGATGGTTCTAAAGACCAAAGAAATAAAACCAAATGCAGTACATGAGACAAGACTGGACCCTAGATTTAAAAAAAAATATATATATATATACACTATACTTGGGGCTCCTGGCTGGCTCAGCTGGTAGACCATGTGACTCTTGATCTCAGGGTTGTGACTTTGAGCCCCACGTTGGGTGTAGTGATTACTTAAAAATAAAATCATATATCATATATATATATATATATATATATATGTGCTATACTTGACAATGTTAGGCAATTGGAGAAATTTGAATATACACTGATACACTGCTTGGTAGATAGCCTTGAAAGATTGTTTATTTTCCTAGATGTGGTCATGGTATTGTGATCACGTAGGACAATGTCCTTATCCTTTGTACATATTGAATTATTTGTAGCGTTAAGTCCTGATGTGTGTGCATTTTCATCTCAAATTGTTCAGTAAAATAAATGCATAAAAATGAGCAAATGCAGCAAAAAGTTAACAATTGATGAACTACATGAAGGATATATCAGATTTTTTGGTACCGTTCTTTCAACTTTTCTATAGGCTTGAGAATGTTCAAAATAAAAAGTTGAGGGGGAAAAAATCAAAACAACAGAAAAAGAAGAGGAACATTACTTGGTTAATAAAATGCAGTTATTCCTGTGCTTTGATACCGCTAAACTTGGCACTGCATTTATTTGGAATCTTGAAATAAATATTTTTAAAATGTGGATAATTTTGCTGAGGCCTCTAAATTTAGATTACAAGGTAGCCATGGAGAAATATTTGCCCCTTGAATCAGACGTTGAAAAGGTAGAGTTTTGTTTGGCGGGGTACCTTACCTACTACTGGCTAGAAGAAAATGTTTTTCCTCTGCTAATCATATTTGAATCTTACAGTGCAACTGTTCAAGATGCCTTTCTTGCTTACCTAACGGGTTAGGACAGAAGATGTCACTCTTTGGGAATGGAGGAGTGTGCAGAGGCCAAAGATTGGGGATCATGACAGAAAACCATATAGACGGTGAGATGTTGGCTTGGTCTTGGGGACACAGAAAGGATTTAACTTGCAAATACTGACTCATATGTGGAGGAGCAGAACCTGGAATGGGGAATAGTGTGAATGGAGTCAAAAGAAAGGGCTTGGAAGAGAAACAGAGGGTGTTAATGGCCACGAGGGTCTTCAAAAATAACGTGTATGTTTATTATTGATGATTCTGAAGACAGAAAAGCTCAAAGAAGAAAACCAATGGCCCTTGGGGTGCCTGGGTGGCTCAGTCGGTTGAGCGTCTAACTCTTGATTTCCGCTCAGGTCATGATCTCAGGGTCGTGAGTTCCAGCCCCGTGCTGGGCATGGAGCCTACTTAAAAAAAAAAAAAAGAAAGAAAACAAATGAAACATCCCACCACACGGGTTAGCCTGCATGTCTTTATGCTTCCAGGCTGTTTTCTGCACATTAATAACAGTGATGATGATGCTGAGCAAACATGTGCCAGGTATAGGCTTAAGCAGTAACCCACGTTTTCTCAGTAGGTGCTCACGAAGACTGTGGGGGAACGATGGCTCTCCTGTCTTACCTTCGACCTGTCACACGTTCACCTGACTTGCCCAAACGACTAGCGTGGGGGGGGGCTCGCAGTCAAGTCTCTGTCCTCTGACCACACAGATATTTTGTAGAAAATGCTTCAGTTCTTTTGTAAAAAGGGAAAAATACATGAAATATTGTTTTGTAAACTGCTTTTTTTAAAAAGAAATCAATAGAAGAGAAGATGGAATGTAAGTACAGTATGTGTATGTACGGTGTCCTACAGAAATGGATACAAAATTTATGATGTTATCACTAATCTCAAGTTTGCATGTAATAATTCTTTTTTTATCTCTCTTTTTTTTAAAGATTTTATTTATTTATTTGACAGAGAGAGACACAGCGAGAGAGGGAACACAAGCAGGGGGAGTGGGAGAGGGAGAAGCAGGCTTCCCGCGGAGCAGGGAGCCCAACGCGGGGCTCGATCCCAGGACCCTGGGATCATGACCTGAGCCGAAGGCAGACGCTTAACGACTGAGCCACCCAGGCGCCCCAATAATTCTTTTTACCATTTCAAAGAGCTAATTATCTTTATGAGCAACACAATTAAACCAAAAGCATATTCTTTGAACATCTCAGTAATGGGATCAATGAACAAATTCAACAAAAATGTGAGGTCTTATATTCTAGGCATGGTGCCTAGAACATGTATTATTTCACTTAATTCTTATGCAAGCCTATGTGTAACTATTATTTTAATTTTTCAGATGAAGTGAAGGACTTTTCCCCAAGGTACACCAGCTAATAAGGGTACAGTCATGTGGTAACTTTGTAATGTGCCAACTTGCTGAGCTGAACTGCATTTTCTAGAATTCTCCTCCTGTATGTATCACTTAGGGTGGGCTACAAAAGATATTTTGTACCAGGTTGCTTTCTTCTCATAAAAACCTCTGTGATTCCATGGGGCCAACCTGACTGGTCCAGGACAGTCTCCCTATCTTGAGATCTTTAACTAAAGCCCATCTGCAGAGTCCCTTTTGCTGGGTAACATGAGAGATTCACAAATTCTGAGGGTTAGGATGTGGACATCTCTGGTGAGCCATTATTCTGACTACCACAGACACCATGAGATTTTTCCTTTTGTTTCTTTCTTTTAATATAAACTTTTTAGGGCGCCTGGGTGGCTCAGTCGTTAAGCGTCCGCCTTCGGCTCAGGTCATGATCCCGGGGTCCTGGAATCGAGTCCCACATCGGGCTCCCTACTCAGCGGGAAGCCTGCTTCTCCCTCTCCCAACGCCCCTGCTTGTGTTCCCTCTCTCGCTGTGTCTCGCTCTGTCAAATAAAAAAAAAAAAAATCTTAAAAAAATATATAAACTTCTTATTGGAGTATAACATATGTCATAAGCGTATGGCTCAGTGAATTTTTCACCAAGTGAATACATTCCAGATTAAGAAAGAGAACATGCCTGAACCTGAATTCCAGAAGTATCTCTTCAGTTACTATCCCCACCCTAAGAGTAACCAACCACTATCCCTTTTTTTTTAAAGATTTTATTTACTATTTCAGAGAGAGAAAGAAAGCACAAGCGGGGGTGGGAAGGGGCAGAGGGAGAGGGAGAAGCAGACTCCCCACTGAGCAGGGAGCCTGACGTGGGGTTCGATCCCAGGACCCCAGGATCATGACCTGAGCCAAAGGCAGACGCTTCACTGACTGAGCCACCCAGGCGCCCCTAACCACTATCCTAACTTCTAATGCCACAGGCCTGTTTGCCTGGTTTTGAATGGCATATCAACGCAATAATACAGTATGCACTCTTTTGTGTCTGCCTTCTTTGCTCAGTCCTTATATTTATGAGTCATTTATGTTGTACATTCATCCTCATTCCTGATAGTTTAACATTATTATGAATGAATTCCAATTTTTCAAAATAAATAATTTCAAAATTATTTATCCATTCTGCAGTTGATGGGCATTATAGCCCCAGTTTGGGGCTATTATGGGTAGTTCTGCTATGAATGTACTTGCACGTGTCTTTTGATGAACACATGTATTCATTTGTGGTGTACAACTGAGAAGCAGGACAGCTTGGTCACTGGGTACATATACATTCAGCTTTAGCAGGAAGTGTGGAAGCCACAATTCCATTCTTCTTTTTTTTTTTTTTAAGATTTTATTCACCAACGTGGGGCTTGAACTCACAACCCTGAGATCCAGAGTCGCATCCTCTACTGACTGAGCCAGCCAGGTGCCCCATGGATCCCTCCCATTCTTAAGCCATTCCTGAGCCTGGCCCTGATCCCCAGCCTCCCTGTTATTCTGTTCCCCCCGTTCCCCAGGAGCTGGTGATGGGTTGAGGTCTGGTACTGGATGAGGCTGAGGATCAGATGGATATGTCTTGCCTTATACATGACTTGGTTGAATTTTAAAATGATGTACTTGTAATGACCCTTGGGTCAAAATGGTGTGTTAAATAAAGGGCTGTACCAAAATGACTGCATCACAGGATGCATTCAGAAAATTACTGACATGCTTTGTACCTGGTGACAGGACAGCAAAGCCTCTAGAAGTGTCAGGTGGGAAGGAGGACCAGGAAGGTTAAAAAAAAATCCTAGGAGACTGGCAAAAAAAAGAGCTTCTTCCATCCAGTGAAGTCTTCACTGGTTGTGGGTTGTATATTCTATAGCCACAAGTTCTTGTGGGGAGTGAAGAAGGCTATGGAAAGCCATGCTTGACTGGGAGCAAGCAGGCAGGCCATGTGTCTCCCGCTTTATGTGGCTGTCAAAGTTTATTTCTGGGTTCTTTGCCATTGACTAAACTTTTTACCTTTTTACCCCATCTTAATGAGACTACCCTGCAGTTAGAATACTCGGGGAGTTTGTAAGATTGAGAGAATTCAAAGTGGTCGCTGGTCATTACTTTTTTTTTTTTTTTTTTTTTAATAAAGATAAAAGAGAAAGCTGAAGAACGTATATTCCAGTAGTTCCAAAGTTACTAATTAGAAAGCATTAGCTATTTGGGACCAAGATCCAGTTCAAGGTAAACTACATATTTTATCTTGTCATCATGAAATTGAGTTTCTGGATTATTTACTGCAAAGTGCAAGATGTTCTCCTCTCATATTCTGCTCTCTGCAAAGCCTTTATAATTAAATTCTGTGGAGCGTGTGACCTTTGTGAGGTTAGATTTTGGCATAGCTTATGTTATGGGCTTGTTGCAGGAAATTATATCCTTTAGCCTGAGACCCAGAGTCGCATCCTCTACCAACTGAGCCAGCCAGGTGCCCCATGGAGCCATTGTTGTTATGGAAAATGAAGCCACTCACAAAAATTGTAAGGAACATATCCACTTTGTGATCGTTCTTGTGCTCCCCAGGATTGCGTTAATTCTGTGTTATGTCCTCTGTGTGGGTAGTACGAATACCTAGCCTGGTCAGTGGGCTGGTTTCTGCTGTTTTAAAGGCCAGGTGGAAACCAACCCAGGTCTAACCCACTCAAAGCCCAGCTCTTTCAGAGTACAAGCTGGGTCCTATAGGAAGAAGGGTTGATCACGTCTTCTGGTCTCCCGTAGCTGGAAAGTTCTGCTGGGTGCAGGACCACGGCTCCGGGAGACCGGGAGACAGCCTTGCAGGCACTCTCCAAGCTTTGCACATTCTCCTGTTGGAACTCCTTCCCCCAGCTTTGCTTAGGCACTTCTGGGCGGCTTTGTGCTAGTCTCCCAAGACTGGCTGCCCTGAACAAATACCATCTAGCCTAGATCATTAGGGGATGAGGTCAGGGTCCATAAAATACCGCTTGCAGCCAGTATCCTCCTCCCTTGGAGACCTTGAGAGAGCAAGTGGCTGGCTAATGGCAAGATTTGGGATTCTGGGTTCTTAATTCAAACATCATCTGAACTCCATCTCATTACCAATATTCAGATTTTAAACCTTTGGTGGCTTTTATTTTTTAAATTGATGATTTAGTGTTAAACTGTGGGGTTGTTTTTTTTTTTCACCCTGCTCCAGGTCAGACTTGCCCGTAAATAAAAAAGAGGGACCAGGAAGCTCTATCCAGCTTGCAAACAGGGGAGTTATTTCTGCAGTTAGGTGCCAAATGTCATCCCAGAAAACGGGAAGGCCTCGCGGTAGGCACTTAGGTATTGCGTAACTGGTGACAGGGGACTATTCCCTGGTGAGATGACCCGGTGACCTCGGAGCACTACCTTCTTCCCCAGCCCCACCTCCTTGGACTTTCCCTCCATCCTTTGTTCTTTCTTGTAGACTTCCTCTTGGGCCTGCTGGGTTTCCCTCCACTCCCAGCAGCTCCCAGACTTATCTCCCCCACTCAGGCAAGGCCGAATTTCTTGGCCTCCTCCTCTTGGTGATCCAGGCTGTGCTTGCTTGAGAGAGAGGTTGGGGGGAGGGGAGGACGGGGGGGGGCGAGCTCTCTCCTGTGGGGGCTCGGGCTGGCCCCCGGAGGGTACGGGGCGGGGAGGGGGAGCGCTGTGTGTCCAGGGAGGAGGCAGAGGCCACTGGGCGTTCATGGGAAAGGGGCGACAGGATGTCCCATCCCCATAGTGGTCTGGCGCTCTCCCTAAAGCAGCCTCCCTTCCTGCTCCCCAGCGCGCTCTTCCACACGCCCTTCCTCTCTCCAGGCTCTGACTGCTTCGCTCTGCCTTCCAGAGAATGCAGGAGGCCCTTCTTCTGTGGGGGCCCCCGCGGGGGCAAGCTGTGCAGAGGAAGAAAGCATTTCTGCTCTTGCGAGCTCTGTTTCTGCTGGCCCCCTGACCTCAGGGCCCCGTCTCGAGGTATGCCGTGAGCCAACAGGTTGTCGTGGGCTCTCAGACTAAACCACCACGCCATCCAAAAACACTTCTGAGCGAATGTTGAGAGCATCACCGTCTCGTGTTTGAGGACTGTCTAGCTGAGCGATTTTTTTTTTAACCATCCTACCAATATTTCGTGTGTACCTCCCATACATCGGGCTCCGTTATAGTTCTAGAGAGACCTCAGAGAGCCGAGCAGACAACAAATCTCTCGGCCCGCCTTCACGAAGTGGGAGGAGATGGGCAATAAACGCAAATGACGAGCACAGTTTACAGCCGGTGAGGTCGAAAGTGCTGCAGAGAAGAGGGAAGCAGGCAGGACAGAAGGGAAGTGGGGGCAGAGGGTGAGGAGAAGTACTGGGTTTAGGGCAGTCAGGGAAGGTCTCACTGAAAAGCCACGACTTGTCTGAGGCGACGAACTGAGCTGTGTGGTGTTCTAGGGGAAGAATGTTCCTGGCAGAAAGAACAGCAAGTACAAAGGCCCTGAGGTAGTGGCGTGCCTGGAGTGTCTGAGGACGGTCAGGGCGGCCGGTGCGGCTGGAGCCGAGTGAGAAGAGGGAACAATAGTGGGACAAGAGGTCACAGAAGCACCAGCAGGCCAGATCATGGAGGCCTTGGAGGACTCGGGGGCTTCTCCTCTGGGTCAGATGGGAGCTGTCAGAGGGTTTTGAGAAAGGAGGACAGGACTGCCTTAAGTTTTAACAGGACCCCTCCAGCTGCCTCTTGAACACCGCCTGTTCCAGGATAAACAGAGAAGCAGGAAGACACTTAGGAGGTTGTTCTGCTCATCTAGATGAGAAGTGCTTATATCCAAGCTCATCAGGGCTTACTGATGGGTTGCGTGTGTGATGAAGAAATAATTCGAGGACATTCAAAAATCGCTTAACAAGGACCATAATGACTCAGGAAAGGTTTTGTGAGGCAAGGAGTTAGGGATTGAGGTAGATCCTTTCAAGCTAGAGGACAAAATAAATGTACAGAGAAGAAAGAAATAGGGGAGCAGAGGGAGAGAGAACTGGAGGGCATGCTCTGGACTCAGTTCGAGTGCAGTCATCATCATGGAGAGCTTGAGTACCTACCAGAGCTCCGGAAGGAAGGAGAAGGCATAATCCATTGGGATAACTAAGGAGGGTTAGTGGTGCCACTGTTTGCAAGGGTGTGGGCAGTTATAATAAATCTGCTAGGGACTCGAAAGCATGCTGGGCCCCCTCCAGAGGCTTGCATCTGACTCAGAAGAGAAGCCCAAACCCTGAAGGGCCAGGGGAGGTCAAGGTATGAAAACTGAGAGAGGGTTGCTGTATGGAGAGAGAGCTGTCCCACATGAACTGTGGCTTTCTTTCGAGAACCTGCAGCCATCACCAACCTGTGGCTTGGCAGGAAAGGCGCTGGGAAAATAGAAACCCACTCTCACCCTCCTCCCACTCTTCCATCTCCTGCTGGGGCCTCCTCCGTCGTGACCCACTGGGAGCCAGAGGACAGGAGAGCTCCCAGCCCAGTGCAGTCAGCTTTCCTGTGGATGCCCCGAGGGGAAAAGGGTAGAAAGCAGAGGATCCTACACAGCTTTACAAAGGAAGCCCGGAGTTTGGGTTTAGGTGAAAGGGAAGGAGCCAGGCTTGAATGGAGAATATGTTAAGTTGTACTTCAGGAAGTGTAAAAGTAGTGATAGGATTCATTGGGTAGGGAGTCAAGGAGACCTTTGAGGAGACTTGTTGGTGACGGAGGGAATGGAGAAAGAAATAATTTTTACGTAATAGTGTGATGTTGAGAGCTGGGCATTGTTCAGAGAGCTCTTTATAGGCATTCTCTCTGAAATGCTCACAAGCAACTCATGCATTCTAGCTATCTCATAGGATTAAACAAAACATGTTAAATGGGTTAGTGCGGTGTCCAGGATATAGACGCATTCACCAAACGTTATCTATTGTTGTTAATCCCTGTGTGAAAGATGATCAAAACCCAAGAACGAGCGCCGAGCCAGAGAGTTTGCTCAACTCGTAAGTCGCCTTCGAAGACGGACATATTCTGATTCCAGCTCCCCCGTTCCCAGGGTCTCTCTGGTCCAATCACGCTGTGTTCTCTCCAACGCCCTGAGAACCATCTCAAAAGAACTGGTGAGACTTGGACACAGACACGGGCCAATGCCTGCACCGTGGGGACACTGAGGGACAGGATCCAGTGACAAGCGAGGGAAGGGCTAAATGTGGAAGCAATCTGCTGAAGGAGGGCAGGGCCAAGTAGCATTAAGGGGACAGCTGGCTGGTGCGGACTGAAAGGGAAGGAAAGGTCCTGAGGGAAAGATGACACTTAGGAAGTAGAGAGGAGCCTCAGGAATCAGATGCAAGGTTGGCTATGACTGAGGGCTTATCCAAAACCAGTTACCCTCATTCTATTGTTTTTTTTTTCCCCCAAAGTCCTTCGGTAACCTATTAAGATACTTTTTCCTACTTCTAGGGGATTTAGCTCGCAGAAGCCCAGAAACCAATGACCACCACATACTGCCTGCCTTAGAGAAGGCTTCCAATACAATTTGTGTTGAATGAATGAAATGATGTTTTTGTGTGCGCTTGATTTCACTTCCGTGTCCTGATTACGCTTTGTGGTATCACTCTTCTGTAGGTCCAACGTCATCTACTTTCTTAGGTCCCTCAGAACTCTGCTGCTAGGGTGTGTGGATGAGCAGTGCCTGCTGGACGAGATGAAATTCAGTTAACGTACATTTGCACAAACATACTGATATTCGAATTTGAATTATGTATACAGTTTTCTTTGCATGGTGTCTGCTGCTCACAGATCTCATTGTTTCACTCTTTCAAAGTTGCCCCTAACTCTGGTTTGCTCCCCATTTTCCAGACGTGCTCTTCACACTTAATGCTCTCGAGACTCCTAACTTGGAAGGTCCCGCTGGATTTTTGTTTTTTCCTTAAGAGTTTACATCCGTACTCAAGTCCTGAAATTTCCTAAACCTCAGTTTCCTCACGCTTAAAATGAGAACAAGAGGATCCAGCGCCGAGTTGCCTGTGATAAAGGAGATCGTTCACGTCCTTGTGCATTTCCAATCTCAGCTCTCTCATGCACCATCTGTGTGGTCTTGTGTGAGTCCCTTCCTATTCAGGCTCTGATTCCTCCCTTGTGAGATGTGGCAAGGGGAGAAAGAATTCTGCAGTGCGTGGGTTCAGTCTAAGGTCGTTGTGCCCCAGCTGGGCTTGCAGCCTGGCTATGTGCCCTCAGGCCCTTCTGGGTCTCCCTAGGCCAGCCTCAGCTTTCTTAGCTGCGAAGTGAGCATATTAATGGCATCTGACTAAGGATCAGTGATGCTTATCCAGGAGAGGTGTTGGCTGCCAAGGACTAACACATTCTAGTTCTCTTATAGTGGAGATGGGTGACAGCCTTTCAGATGATGTCACCAGCTGTTAAGATCTTCTGGCCCCTGCTTATCTAGCAACTTTTCTAGAATTTGGCTCTCCATATAGCTTGCCTGTGGTGCAACTCAAGTTATTTCCATTTACCCCAAAGCAAATCTTAGTGTTTGCGTTTGGAGTGATTTGGGTTCAATTGTGAGGGGAACATATACATGATTTATGCTTTGTTTGGAGACTCCCGGCAGGTCCCCACTGTGGAGCTGCCGATGGGAGAGTGTGTCTCCTTTTCTAGGTGGCAGAAGTGGGAATCAAATCTGGGTCTCTATCACTTGAGAGTTGAATGGGGAAGATATTCTGCCTCTTGTCAGAATCTTTGTGTTTCTTTTTCAGATCTACAAGCAGTACTGGTCATGGACATCAGAGTAGGTTGTAAAGGCACTAACTAGCCAGGCTTTTGCGAAGGAAAACTGTCCTCACTCTGATGCCTCATAATGGTTACTGGGCTGCCCATACTGGAATTGTAGTTTTGGACAATGACCAGTACTTGAGATATAAATTCTTATATGTTTTGGCGGCTCTTTTTTTTTTTTTTTTAATTTTTTTATTGTTATGTTAATCCCCATACATTACATCATTAGTTTTAGATATAGTGTTCCATGATTCATTGTTTGTGCATAACACCCAGTGCTCCATGCAGAACGTGCCCTCCTCAATACCCATCACCAGGCTAACCCATCCTCCCACCCCCCTCCCCTCTAGAACCCTCAGTTTGTTTTTCAGAGTCCATCGTCTCTCATGGTTCTTCTCCTCCTCCGATTTCCCCCCCTTCATTCTTCCCCTCCTGCTACATTCTTCTTCTTCTTCTTTTCTTTCTTAACATATATTGCATTATTTGTTTCAGAGGTACAGATCTGAGATTCAACAGTCTTGCACAATTCACAGCGCTCACCATAGCACATACCCTCCCCAGTGTCCATCACCCAGTCACCCCATCCCTCCCACCCCACCCCCCACTCCAGCAACCCTCAGTTTGTTTCCTGAGATTAAGAATTCCTCATATCAGTGAGGTCATATGATACATGTCTTTCTCTTTTTGACTTATTGGCGGCTCTCTTTTGCTTTTATGATATTATGACAAAATGAAATATGTTGGGGCACCTGACTGGCTCATGGGATGGATCGTGGGACTCCTGATCTTGGCATTCTTAGTTCGAGGCCCACATTGGGTGTAGAGATTGCTTAAAGAGAAAATCTTTCAAGAACAAAACCAAAAACAAACAACCCAAGGTGAAATATGCAACTCCTGGGTCAATCTTTGAAAGTTTAAATCCTCCCTTCTTTATGTCTTTATCACTTGCCAACTTGGGTAATCTTTAGCATCAGATCATACTGTCCCACAAATATGCACTGTAACTTCAAATAATCAAGTTGTGCCAAGTATTCATTTTAACAAATGAGCTACAGCCTGTATGTCCTATCTTAGTTGGTGGCACAACCTTGACCTACTCAGCCCAAAACTTGAGACTTTTGTGACTCTTCTCATTCCACTTCAATCTCATCTTGCTGACTTAACCTCCAATGTGTTTCTGATCCTGTCTCTGCCTTTTCATCCTTATGTCCATTGGCCTAGTGCATCTTCATTTCTTTCCTATTTAAAAGGTCATCTAAGTGGTTTTCCTGTCTCTTGGTCCTAATACTCTCAAATCAATCCTAAAATTAAAACTGACCCTTCTTGGCTTAGAATCTTTCGATTGCTCCCAATTTTAACTTTTTTCTTCTCAATTTTAACTTCTTAGTGGGTCCCATCCACACCTCCAAAGTCACCCCAAATAGGCATACTAGAGTTCCCTAAACTTGAAATGTTACTCATGTCTTGGCCCTTTGTTGTTCAGATGCCTGGAATCCCGTTCCACGCAGAAACTGGGAAGGCTCAAACCTCTCTAACAACTCTCCCTCCCACAGGCAGGTTGATCTCCTCTCTCTGCCCTAAATTTTGTCATTATTTGCTTACATCTGTTTCTCCTAAAAGACGCTGAAGTCTCTGATGGCAAAGATGTGGCTTATTCTTTTTTGCTCTCCATCACTTGATTAATGTTTGCTGAATTAACAGATATAAGAACACATTACTGATGCGCTTGTCTGAACATGTTTGGGTTCATTCACAAACATATATAAGATCTTTTGTTACCTGGTGTAAATAATTATAAAAAACTAGCACGGACAGGGTGCTTATTACTATATGCCAGGAACACGTATTAACCCACAGGGTTGTAAATGCTCACAACCCTACGAAGTAGGCACAAATATGATTTACAGTTTACAGGTGAGGGAAAACGGAGGCTCAGAGGTTAAGTGATTTACTCAGAGTCAAACATCTAATAGTGGCACAAGACCCAGGGTCAGTCCCACACCTGAACCTCAGCTGAACCGCTACGTGGGGGTTATTACACTGAGTAGGAATTAGAACGACGATGCGTACCCCACGGAGGGTAGGGCTCTTTGCTTTGCTCACTGCTGTGCTTTCGGGCTCAGAATAGGATGCCCCGGACATGCTGAGTGATGAACCCAGTGAGGCCAGAAGCCTAGCACGGCAATTGAGAGAGGCCGAAATCCTCGTCCACTGCTCCAGCTTTGAATCCCAATTACACACGGTTCCCCCCGTGTGTTCCCCCAAGTTTCCTGCTTCTCTTCCTGGGAATGGGCTGCTGCCTGTCGGTACTGCCCGCTTCCTCCCATTCCTTTTCCCCATCCGGCTAAGTCATCGCCGGTTCCAGGCGGCTTTCCCTGACTAGCGAGGTTTACATCCTCTGCGACTTACTGCATTTTCCTTAACCCTTTCTGTCTGCTGGACTGCGGCTCGGTCTTACTTATTCATCCTTCCGTCCCGCGGACGTTTGCCGTGCCCTCCAAGACGCGGACGCGTCCGTGTCCGCGGACCCCAGGCCTCCCCCCCAACCTGTGGCTTCCCCGCATCCGTCCTCTCCTCCCCCGCGAAAGCTTTGCGGGCCGACGTTCTCCGCTCTGCGGGTGGTGCGACTCTCAAGTTCTACGGGTTTCGCGTCCTCCAAGCGAGCGATCTTTCGTGAGGGGCAAACACACCGGCCCCAGACGACTGTCCGAGAAACGTCCCTTCCTAGAGCCCGAAGCGGGCCACCCCGCCAGACCCGCTGCGCGCTCCGGGCCCCCGTGGGGAGCGACTTCGCTCCGGCGGGGGCACGGGAACCTGCCCCACCCCCGCCGCGCCCCCGCCCCCGCGCACCGCCCGACCTCCGCCCCGGCGCCCGCCCCGCCGCGAGCCCGGCCGCCGCGCCGCCGCCTCACAATGGCCGGGGGCCGCCTCACCGCGCGCAGGGATCCCGGCCACGCGCGCTCCCCGCCCCCACCCGCCGCCTGCCCGGGCCCGGGCCTTCGCCCACCCTCCACGTTCCCGTCGCGGCGCCCCTGACACGGGGGAGAGAGAGGCGCAGCCAGCCGCTCTGGTCGCGGCCCCACCGTCGGTCGGACGGGGGCGCCGGGCGGTCGCCGCGCAGGGACTACTTTCTCTCCCGCGGAGGGACTACTTCGCGGAGGCATCGGCGTGGCGGCGCGCACGGCATGGCGGCGGCGGCGGCGCGCCAGAGGTAGAGGGACGCCGGCCCGCTCAGGCCTCGGCGCGGCCTACACGCTTCGCTCGCCCGCTCCCTCGCCGCGTCCCGCGCCCCGCGCCCGGCCATGGCGGAGCCCTCGCCCGCCCGACGCCCGGTGCCCCTCATCGAGTCGGGTAAGACGCGCCGCCCGCGCCCTCCCCGCGGCGCCCCCAGCCCGGCCCGGCCCCCTCCCCGCCGCCGCGCCCGCGCTTGACCCGACTCCCCGTCTTCCCGCAGAGCTGTACTTCCTCATCGCCCGGTACCTATCGGCCGGCCCGTGTCGGAGAGCCGCCCAGGTGAGTGCGGGGCCCGCGGGCGGCGGCGCGGGCCGCCGCGTCCCGGCCCCGGCCCCGCCGCCGCCTGGGTCGCGGGTGGAGGGCGCCGGGTGGACCCGGGTGCCCCCCGCCGTCCTAACTGCGCGTCTCGTCGGCTGCAGGTGCTGGTGCAGGAGCTGGAGCAGTACCAGGTCTGTGCTTCGTGGCGCCCGCCGCGCCCGCCCCGCCGCGTCCCCTCCGTGCCCCCTCCCTACCCTGCCGGGGCCGCTCGCCCAGCTCCCACCCCGGCCCACCCCGCCGCCCCCCGCGCGGCCCGCGGCCCCCCGCCCGGCCCCGCGCGGTGGTCACTCGTGTGCGTGTCGTGCCTTTGCAGTTGCTGCCGAAGAGGTTGGACTGGGAGGGCAACGAGCACAACAGGAGCTACGAGGAATTGGTGAGATTTTTGACATTTCCATCCCCGTGTTTCCGAGCACCCGCTCCCCGCCCCCTTGTCGGGGCTCCTGCTCGTGGGGCGAAGTGGCCGAGCGGTGCTCGGGGGCGACCCCGGGAGAGCGGGACTCCCTCGGCAGGTTTTGTTTTGTTTTGGGGCGGCCAGGTTTGTTTTGGGAGGAAACGGCCCTGGGGGGTGGCTGGCGGGAGGTGGGGGCGACCCTGCGCCGCGGTTTGCGGTGGGGTGTGTCCCCAGGTGCGGCTGCCTATGGTGAGAGCCGGGGGCGCGCGTGCGCGCGGACGGGGTGGGGGGGTAGGTGCCAGCCACTCAGCGAGCTGCTCTCATCCTTCTGTTTTCGTACGCGACTTGTAACTCGACCTCTGATTGGTGTTCCCTCTTTTGCCCCGCCCAGCTCCTCTAACCACTTGTTCCCTAGGAATAGAATCGTTGGTTTCTGAAAGGTGGAGGAATGTTCTTGTCTTGAGCGTGTTTTTCTTGCCCCTCAGCAGCGTCATAAAAATCTTGCTGTTGAGACAGTATGCCGTTCGTCCAGTACTTGTGCTTCTCTAAACTGTACAGTACTTGTTGAGTGCCTGAGAAAACTGACTTCGGTGAATTTCTGTATTGGCCTTGCTGCACGTGACTTAACGTAGGCCCTGCCTCTGCGGCTTCCCCGTTTAGAGCACCGTTAGCGTAGATGATGCTTCTCTGTTCATTGCACCTTGTCAGCTTTTTGAGTTGCTCTCACGATACAGAATTCGGTCTTGCCCACTGGTTTGTCCTATGAAATAAAACAATCTTCAGGAAAATATTTTTGCCAACTTGTGTGTTAGGAGAAAGGATTTCGTTAGTTACCAGGCTGTATCGGCATCTTGTATGAGCCAAACAACTGAGGACGAATCGGAATCTCCTGAATGATCTATTACCACAGTTCCAGTACTTGTAACAGGATTTGGTAGTAGGATACGATCACTTCTTGGATTAAACAAAAGGACAAAAAGTAAGCGGGGACTTGTCATCTGTATATGAACAGTTAAGTATTATTGACAAAGTCTGGAGAAAGGATTTTATCTCAGTCATCAATTGTAATATTTACTGATGTAGAGTTTTTTGAAGCAAACACTTAAAAGTGAATAGTATTTCCAAGAAAGTTCTAAAAATTCTGCATCATGACAGAATTGAATTTGTTATTTTGATATTTAAGTCTGGGAAACGTTTAAAGGACTACTTGTTTTACACCTTCTGGTGAGAGAAAAAAGTGTTATCAGGGAAGCAGAAGTGCATTATTGACAGTGCAGTTGTGCTGTGGAAGAGATAATTGTGTAAATTTTGAGATGCTATAACTACTGGAAAACTTTTTAAATATTACATTTTTGGCTTTTCTGTTAGAATTGCTTGAAATCCTACTTAAAATTCTGCTTAGAATTACCCCAAATCTCTGTGTTCCATTCCTGTGGTGTGGCTGTGAGCCAGGTCATCTCTCATCACCTAGCTCATTGGGTCTGGTGGAAATCCTCTTTGTCCTTTGCCTTCCCCTGCCTCTACCCTCTCCTAGCTCTAAGTGACAGAGGATGAGCTTCCTTTTTTTTTTTTTTTAAAGATTTTATTTATTTATTTGACAGAGAGATATCAAAAGCAGGAACACAAGCAGGGGGAGTGGGAGAGGGAGAAGCAGGCTTCCCACTGAGCAGGGAGCCCGATGTGGAGCTCGATCCCAGGACTCTGGGACCATGACCTGAGCTGAAGGCAGACCCTTAACGACCGAGCCACCCAGGATGAGCATCTTGTATACAGGAGAGTTTTTTTTTTGTCGGAGTACGTGAGTAGCTTCTAGTTCTCCAAACCAAGTCCGCTTTTCTTTCAATTAAGCAGTATTTCAGATATACACAAATTGGAATAATGAAATGAACCCCGTTGCCAATTTGCTATCTTTACTTTGGCTTCTATTTGAAGTATTTTTTTTTATAAATTACGAGTGGAAATCTTCAAACAGAAAAATAAGAGTAATGAACCATCCACTAGGTACTCCTTATCAGCCTCAGTGATTAGCAAAGAATGTTGCATCTGTTAGCTCCCTCCCCTAGGCTGTATTGTTTTAAAGCAAATTCCAGACATTCCTTTATTTTATTGGTTAATATGCTGAAGTATTTTAAAGTAAATCTAGACATTATATTTCCTCTCAATTCTGCCGAGTGCATCTCGAAAAAAATTGAAGGACTATTTCTTAGACCACCACAGTGCCAGTGTCTGTCACACTTACAATCCAAAGAATAATATTCTTTGATGATACATATGTGGTTTTATTTATATATCTAGATCATATTCAGATTTCCTCTTGTTCCTTGGATTTCTTTTTATATTTAGTTAGAATTGGGCTTCAGGCAAGGTCCATGTGTTGTACTGAAATTATTTTCCATCTCTTTTTTATCTTCCATAGTTTTTTCTCCTGTGCCATTGATTTCCTGAAGAAACTTGAGTTGGTCTAAGTGTTTCACCTTCGGGTTTTGTCTGATAGTTTCTTTATGCTGTTTGTTTCCTTGTGCTGTTAAATTTACTCCTTTTTCTCAGTTCTCATTCTTGGATCAGAGCCATCTGGGAACCTTTTAAAATCTGAATACTCAGGCCACGTCTCACACTAGTTAAATCAGAATTTTTGTGTTGGGACTGGACGTTGGTAGTTTTTGAAACGTTTGAGGTGATTCCAGAGTCACTGCATACAAAGTTACAGTTTATCTTAGACTTGGGACCATGTTGTCACTCCAACCTGTACTGTGGAAGCAAGAGTATTTTTGTTATTTCTTGAAAGAATTGAGACTACTTATCTGCATTAGCAGTTGGGCCTGTGAATTTGTAAAATGTAATTGGGGTATTCATGATTTATAGGTGGTGAACATGAAAGAGGAAGAAGGAAATGGAGCTATGGAATGGGGCACAGGAGTAAGGACCTAATTTGTAAAGAAGGAGCATGTTTAAATAGGCGAACGTGATTCGAGAGACTTACTAATTGAGTAACATGCAATTTTGTAGGTCACTGTCTTCCTTAACCAGTAAATAAAATCAGGAAATCCTTACATTGGAGCCTCTTGTTAGAGAATTTATTGTCATTATGCTTTTTCTTTTAAATAATGTTTAATAGGCCTTTAAGGAAAAAAAGTTATTTGTATTGAAATACAAAGTCGAGGGGCGCCTGGGTGGCTCTCAGGACCTGGAGATCATGACCTGAGCCGAAGGCAGATGCTTAACCATCTGAGCCACCCAGGCGCCCCAAAGATAATAGTAATTGTATCAAAGCATTGTTGTAAACATGGAAAAAAAATGGCTTAACGATGCTTGGCATGCAGTAATAATCAGCACTTAAAAGTAACGATGTTGGGGGTGCCTGGGTGGCTCAGCTGTTAGGCGTCTGCCTTCGGCTCAGGTCATGGTCCCAGGGTCCTGGGATCGAGCCCCGCATTGGGCTCCCTGCTCCGCGGGAGGCCTGCTTCTCCCTCTCCCACTCCCCCTGCTTGTGTTCCCTCTCTCGCTGTGTCTCTCTCTGTCGAATAAATAAATAAAAATCTTAAAAAAAAAAAAAAAAAGTAACGATGTTGGTAAGATGACAAGGCCTAATTGGGTAGACTTCCCTTTTGCTTAATTTATATTTGTAGGGTCTAAATGAGATAACAAAATACAGTCTCTTTTGGCTCTTATGTCTGAATGAATGATACCTGCTATTTACCCATTTATGGGTGAACACATTGTGGGCTGGGGAACTAATGGTGCCTTCTAGCTAGGTGCTGAATAATGGTAGTGGTGGTGTTATCTATGAGTCCCTTAGCCTTGACTGTGCTACTTTATTTAAGCTCTCCATGCTGCGTAGGGCTTGAACTCAGTATCCTGAGATCAAGAGCGTGCTCTACCCTGCTTTGAAAGAGGATAGTTATTAATTACTTTGTTTTCAGAGGCTCACATCCTAACAGTTATTTGCATCTAAGGGACAAAAGTCACATGAAATTTTTTCCTTTCATGTTGTCTAAATCCTTAGAGATTTTTGCCATTTGGCTCTCTTGGTGTCTGAGAGGGATTGTTACAATCTCCATCCGTAACTGTAGAGTTGTCTTTTTACTTTTTCCAGTTCTTTATGTATGTTAGTGGGTACGTACAAATTCATAATTGTTATCTTCCTATTGAATTAACTTTTTTAGAGCAGTTTTAGGTTCATAGCAAAATTGAGCACTGTCCCCTGTAAGTGCACAGCCTCCCTTGTTTTCTGCATTCCCCAGAATGGTACGTTTGCTGCGGTCAATGAACCTATATTGACCCCCCGTAATTACCCAAGTCCATAGTTTACATTAGGGTTCTTTTGTATTTACAGTGGGTACTCTTGGTGTTGTGCATTTTGTGGGTTTAGACAAATGACACATATCCACTAATACAGTATCATACAGATACTGCCCAGAAATCCTCTGTGCTATACCTAATTATCCTTCTCTCCCTCCTAACCACTGATCTTTTTACTATTCCCATAGTTTTGCCTTTTCCAGAATTTGACCTTTTTTTTTTAAAAAAAAAAATTAGGAAATGTTCTTTCTTTCTCTCATAATAGCTTCTTATCTCAAAGTCTGACTTGGCCTTAGTACAGCCAGCCCTGCTTTCTCTCTGTTAGTGATGGCATAGTGCATCTTTTTCTGTCCTTTTACTTTTAGTAAAGCAAACATTTTCCCGCGTCTCATTTTCTAAGTATGTCTCCTGTAAACAGCATGTAGTTTTATTATTCAGTCTTCTCCTTGGAGTTTTTAGTTATAATTTAAGTAATTAATATAATTACTTAAATAAAATTGTGTGAAGTCTACCAGGTATCTTTTATATGTTCCCATCTCTTTATTTCTCTTCTCTTTTGGATTAATTATTATACTATTCTTTATTGCTTTTTAGGTATATATCCTTTTATTATTTTAGTGGTTACCCTAGAGGTTACAATATGTGTTGACCATTTAGTTATTTTACCACTTCCCAAGTAAATGAGATTGAAACTGTTAATTCTTACTCTCCTGTCCTTTGGGCTATTAATCATATTTTACTTTTATATATGTTATAAATTTTTCCAGATGTTACTGCTGTTGTTTTAAAGTTAATACTCATTTGCTTATTCACCGTCTACCTTTTCTGGTATTTTCAGTTCTTTCCTATCTTCCCATGTATCTTATCTGTGATTATTTTTCTTCAGTTTGGACAACTTACTCTGTTACTTCTTTTAATGAAGTTTTGTTGACAATGGCTTTGGTTTTCCTTTTTCTTATTTATTTTTGGTTTGAAACATTTTTGTTTTGTCTTTATTTTTAAAAGTTGTTTTAAAGGTGAAATTCCTGTTGGTGCTTTTTTTTTTCCTTCCCTTTCAGCTCATTAATAGTGAAAAATTGGCAGTCTTACTATTTTTTCTTTCAAGATAATGCTTTTTTTTTTTTCTGGCTGCTTTTTAAGATTTTCATTTTGTTTTTGATTTTTAGCAGTTTTACTGTGATGTACCATAGTTGTTATCTGTTCCTGCATGACAGGTTACCCCAAAACTTAGTGGTTTAAAACAACGCAGATTTATTTTTAATTATTCCAGAATTTATGTAAATTAGAAGTCCAGGCACAGCTGAGCTGAGTCATTTCGGTCTTTATCAAGGTTGCAGTCCAGGTGTTGGCCAGCTCTGGGGTTTCAACTGAAGACTTGATTGTAGGTAAGGTGAGGGTCTGTTTCCAAGCTCACCTGGTTTTTGCTAGATTCAGTTCTCGGTTTGTTGGACTGAAGTCTCGGTTCTAGTTGTCTGTTGGCTGTCCTCAGTTCCTTGCCACTTGTCTATCCAGCAGGGCAGCTTGCATCTTCAAAAGGTGAAAGCTGAATAGGGAATAATAATCTGCTAGTAAGACAGAAGTCACAGTAATGGAAGTGGTATCCCCTCAGTGTTAAGTGTATTCTTTTGGTTAGAAATAACTTACTCTAGGGGAAGGGATTTGGGATTTCACAAGGTTGTCAGTACTAGGAGGTGGGGATCATTGGAGGCCACGTCAAAAGTTTGCTACTACATGCACCTAAGTAGGATTCTTTGCATTTACTCTGCTTGAGGTTGTTCAAACTTCTCGAATCTGTGGGATATCAAATTGTCTAATGTGTAATTAAAGTCCTAAATGGAAAGAATAAGATTGGGGCAGAAGAAATATTTTGAAGAGATAATGGCTGAGCATTTTCAACATCGGGGCCTTCTCTGGGTCCACTGTTGACTACTCCCTCTCTTGATCAGGGGTCGTGTTTGGCTTTGTGTATCCCATCATCTTTTGAAGTATGCTGGGCAAAGAGTAGAGGTTGAGGTAATACAGTTAGCCCTAGTAAAGGATGCACCCTTTTACTCTCAAGTTCTTAATGTGAGAGGCTGGGTGAATCTAATTTGTGTCCTATCTGGTTGTCTCTGGGTTCTGTGGCAGCTATAGGTACATTTGGTTCATCACTAGCTTCACATAGTTTAAGGATTGGATCAGGATTTTCCCTTCCAGCAGAGTTTGGGGTTTGGGCACTGGTGAGATTTCTGAGCGAGCGAGTGACCGATCTATTTTTTTAAGTAGGTTCCACATTCAGCATGGAGCCCAACACAGGGTCTGAACTCCCGGAGACGTCTATATTTTATAGCCAGGTTGCTAGCTTCCCAAACCTTGAAAGAGCTTGCTCTGTTTTATAGTCCAATTGCCAGCTTTTGGGTTGCTGAGATCTCTTTGCTCTCCAGTTGGGCCCTTGGCTTTCTACTCTATTTTCCTATCCCTAGCCTTCAGAGGGCCTCTGGAGTGCACTAGGTGTGGACTGGGTCTCCCCCAGCTGCTCTGCATCCCGTTTTTGGCCCTTTGCAATTGATGAAGGCCCGTGGGGAGAATTGGGGTGGTGTAGACCCTCTTGACTGAGGGCCCTCAGCATTCTCATCAGGCCTCAGACATGCCAGCCCACAGATGGCTGTGAAGTTTAAAAGTTTGGCAGGTTTTTCCTTATTCTCATCTGTGGTCAGTTTTTCCTGCCTCTCTGCTAGGGATGAAAGCAGCTCTGAATCTTTTTCTGGTCACAGAAGGGCTCACCAGTTTCTGGGGCGTAGTTGATGTCAACTTGTTTTCTCAGCTCTTTGATGGGTTTAAAAATTATTTTCTTTCTTTTTTTTTAAAGATTTTATTTTATTTATTTGACAGAGACACAGCAAGAGAGGGAACACAAGCAGGGGGAGTGGGAGAGGGAGAACCAGGCTTCCCGCCGAGCAGGGAGCCGGATGCGGGGCTTGATCCCAGGACCCTGGGACCATGACCTGAGCCGAAGGCAGACGCTTAACGACTGAGCCACCCAGGCGCCCCTAAAAATTACTTTCAAGCTAGACCAACCTGTTCTCATTGTTAAAGTGAGGGCAGTAGCCTCACACATTATCTCCTTTTAATAGTTGAAATAAATGACTACTTTCAACTTAACAAAATTACGTGGGACATGTAACTGTCTGCAGTCCTCTTTGGGTACACTTAATTGTCCTTCCTGGCACATAGTCGGCTCTCACTGTTCATTGAAAGAATTAATGTGGGTGGCCTAATGCTTAGTATATTTTTCTGTTGAGAACCAGCCATCACCAGTTTGGTCAGTTTGGTTATTAAATGATTTTTTTTTTTTCTATGATCTTTGATTTCTTAAAATCTCTCCGAGACATGGGCTTCATTTGTAGGTCAGAGCAGTGTTCAGCACTGGAATGGCTGTGAGATACATGGAAGTTGTACATCCCTTTTTTAAGTTCCTTAGACTATTTCAGTAGGAAGGTACAAAATAGCATCTTTGAGTCATATTGACTCTCTTTCCTTTATTATGTAGAAATGCAAAAGTGGCATTTTGAACACAAAACTTTTGTGTTACAGTTAAGTAATACCATAGCAGCGCAGGATGAATTGTGTGCGCAGTATTTAGAATTTGGCCGAGACTTTGACTTGCTTATTATTTGTAATGGGGTAGGTGAATGAGATTTGGATGGGAGACTCTTTAACTGCTTAGAAAAAAATTCTCTATGTTGATTTTAATCAGTTTGCATATATTTGGCTTTAAAAACTTCTAGGGGCCACTTTGGCTCTAAATCTCTTCAGATACTCCTTGATTATCTTGTTAACGTGCCATTTTTATTAGGATGCAGTATAGCCAATTGCAAGGATCCAGTGATGCTGGAGAGTTGTGAACTAGACAGCCAGGGTTCTTATTTTTAGCTTTGTCGTTTCTTAGCTCTTTGCTTCTGGGCAAGTTATTTAATGCCCGTGCCTGCGTTTTCTCATCTGTAAAATGCAGATGAGTAGTTTGGGGATATAGTAAGTTAGTCTATGTGAAGTACTTAGAACAGTGTCAGGTAGAAATCACTGTGTACATGTTAGCTATTATCATTAATGTAGTGAAGAGTTAAATTAGTCAAAACCTTAAAAGCCTTAGAAGTGTACCTTGTACATTGTTAAGTGTGCAGTATTACCTATTCTTTTTGCAAATGTGGAATCTGAAGTCTTAGAAAGTACCCTGTCCAAGGGCCCGTAACTAGTTAGGTAGGGCCAACTAGTACTTTTAACCACACTGCCTGAGGGTCAGGAGAGTCTACTACCCCCCCTTACTTTAGTTTCTGTTAGTTAAACTATCATTGGTATATTTTAGGCTGGATTCCACATTGAGAAACTTTTGCTGGAGAAAGACTTTGTGGTAGAGCCTCAATTTAAAGCCTTACATTTTGCCCATATTAAATTTTGCCCATATTTATATGTAAATGTTTGAGGATCTTGGTAGTGGTCTTTATGGGGGGG
Organism: Halichoerus grypus; assembly: GCF_964656455.1. Classification (NCBI taxonomy): domain Eukaryota; kingdom Metazoa; phylum Chordata; class Mammalia; order Carnivora; family Phocidae; genus Halichoerus; species Halichoerus grypus. The sequence goes on from NC_135712.1 coordinate 6,384,349, forward strand.
GTAACTGAAAAGTGATGTAATTAATTAGTTCGTCTTTTCTCTGTGATCTGACCAAAAAGTGTCCTAATATTAAATAAAAATTGCTGTTTATTGTAGAATATTTAGAAAATGCAAAAGCAAAGAAAAAATAGAAAATCATGAGAGCGAGAGGTGTTTATTTTTCTTCATATACGCTAAAAAAATAGGATCTTTTTTTGAGAGCGCATGAGAGCGTGAAGGGGGGAGGGGCAGAAGGAGAGGGAGAAGCAGGCTCCTCACTGAGCAGGGAGACCAGCCCGCCGCCAACGCCGTTGCTTGATCCCGGTACCTGGGATCATGACCTGAGCCAAAGGCAGATGCTTCACTGACTGAGCCACCCAGGCGCCCCCCAAAATAGGATCTTTAAAAAGATAATATTTTGTGAATTCCTTTCCATTTCTCTAGAAAATTTTATCTAACCTTTTGTTTGTTGGACCTTTGGTTGGTTTCTAGGTTTTTTTGCTGTTAGTGATTCTGTGGATACCAAAGTAAGATCTGTGTATCTGTGCATTTATTTACATCTTCTATAATTGTCATTTATCATAAATTTCTAGAAACTTAACCATTGAGTAAAATGGTTTGTGTTTTTTTTAAAGTTTATTTATTTATATGTAAATAATGAGCTCTGCACCCAAGGTGGGGCAGGAACTCATGACTCCCAAGACCTAGAATCCCATGCTCTTCTGACTGAGCCAGCCAGGTGCCCCTCAGTAGCTAATGTTTGAGTCATTTTTTGCCAAGTACTGCACAAAAGTTAAGAGCTTTAACCTGTATAATCTCACTCACTTTTAGCAATCCTGTTACCTTGTCTATATTGTGATTTCCTGTTTGAGATGAAACTGAAAGGGATAAGTAGCTTTAGTGAGGTTACATTCCTAGGGGGCAGGTCCAGCTGCAAGCCCACTGTGTGTGATACTCATTCATGAATGTATGATGCATTTATTCAGTAAGTGAAAGGCTATTGTATTCAAGGTTCCAGGGAGACCAGTGTGGATGAGATGGACAAGGCTCCTGGTTTCCTGGGGCTTTACACCCTAGGGGTAACCAGAAGTAGCAGGCAAGTTACTGTAATACAAATTCACATTTGTATGGGGATGGGGATTGGGGGGGGGGTGGGGAGGGACAGCTTTTGTCCATGGGGTGACACTTGTCTTGAAGGATGAAGAAGGAAAGTGAAGCCATGAGAGGATCAGAGTTGCCGTCAGTCTTAAAAACCTGCATAGCTCTTTGCCGCATCTACTGCAAGAATGAAGACCATTGTCAGCAATCAGACTGTCGACATTTCAGAAGATGTCAACATCACTCTGAATGATACAGTGTTACTATGAAGGGCCCCAGAGGAACCCTGAGAAGGGACTTCAGTCACATCAATGTAGAACTCAGTCTCCTTGGAGGAAAGAGAAGAGGCTCTGAGTTGACAGATGGTGGGAGCTAGAACAGAACTGGCTCCTGTCCGCACTATGTGTAGTCCTGTACACAAGGTGATCGAGGGTGTTACACTGGCCTCCTGTTACAGGGTGAGGTCTGTGTACGCTCCCTTCCCCGTCAACGTCGTTACTCAGGAGAGTAGTTCTCTTGTGGAAATCTGAAATTTCTTGAGTGAAAAATATATCTACAGGGTGTGAATGAGGCCAGGTGTCGCTTTCTTGTATCTCAAGCCCAGGAAGATGAGTTAATTCTTGAAGGAAATGACATTGAACTTGTATCAAACTCAGTTGCTTGGATTTAGCACAACCGGTAAAAACAAGGATACCAGAAAATTTTGGGATGGTAACTATGTTTCTGAAAAAGGAACAGTTCAGCAGGCTGATGAATAAGATTTAAGTTGTCTAGTTATAGAAACAGCAAGATGCCAGTTGATTTTTCAGACTTAATTTGTGATATTTTAAAGATGTAATAAAAGCTGTACTGATTGGGGGCTTTTTCTTAAACGAATAATCCTTTCCAACTATTTGGCAATTAAACCATCGCAGAAGTAAAAAAACAAAGAAAACCCTGCATAACCTCTGACCCAGCAGTTACATGCTTAAGACTTGTTTTTTTAAGGAAGTTTGTTTTGTGCCTGTTGATAATTCATCTTTTCTGAATTGCCTTTTTATATCTCTTACCTGCTTTTCTACTGCTGTCTTCCCATTTTGTAAGAATTCTTCATCTCTCTAGGTTCCTTTAGTCGGCCACATGTTCTAGGTTCCTGTCCAAGCTTGCAGGCTGCTTTTAGTTTTGTTGGGAGCTTTTTTTTTTTTTGGAGCTTTTGTTTTTACGGAGGTTTAAGATTTTTACTTTGGTTACATCTGTTAATCTTTATTTTGTCTTTAGGGTTGTCCTTAAAGCCCTTCTGCACTCCAAAAATTAATATTATAAAAGGCAGTATTATGTATCTATTCATCGTTATTATTTTCCAGTCCATATGTAGTTCCTTTGTAATGTCTTTATGTTCAGTTGATTTGAGCGTATGGTTGGTGTGAGGTATGAATCTAGCCTTTTCTAAACTGTCAGTTTGCAAGTACCATTTGAGTCTTCTGTCCTTTCTCTACAGGGACTGTCGTCGTCATCATGTACTACATTTTTGCTGGCCTTCATCTAGACTTTCTTCTCTGTTTCTGTAACATTCTATACTGTGTTAGTGATCAGATTTTATAATACATTTCTTATTAAAATGGTTTATCAGATTCCCTTTGCTCAGCATTTTAGCTCAAAAAGAAGATGATCCTTAAATACACAGTGTTATGTTTTCAGCCAATTTGAAAGGAATTGAACCAGTAGCTGTGCAGCCATGGATCCTTTTTGGCTCGTTACTCAGTGGGGGACTAATATTTCTATTCTGAATGATTTAATTGTATTTACTTAAGAATTCATACATTTCAGGACTCTGCAGCTGAACCTAGAATCTGTATCAAGTGCAGGGCTTTTATTTGACTTTTTGTAAGCTCTTGTTTTGTTTGTATTGAGTTTTATGAATTTGCTTTAAAGACATAGCTGAAATGAATAGGTTTTATTTCTCTTGGTCTTTTAGAATATGGCAGACTTCTTTTTTTTTTAATTTTTATTGTTATGTTAATCACCATACCTTACATCATTAGTTTTTGATGTAGTGTTCCATGATTCATTATTTGCGTATAACACCCAGTGCTCCATGCAGAACGTGCCCTCTTTAATACCCATCACCAGGCTAACCCATCCTCCCACCCCCCTCCCCTCTGGAACCCTCAGTTTGTTTTTCACAGTCCATCGTCTCTCATGGTTCATATCCCCCTCCGATTCCCCTCCCTTCATTCTTCCCCTCCTGCTATCTTTTTTTTTTTAAACATACAATGTATTATTTGTTTCAGAGGTACAGGTCTGTGATTCAACAGTCTTGCACAATTCACAGCACTCACCATAGCACATACCCTCCCCAGTGTCTATCACCCAGCCACCCCATCCCTCCCACCCCCCACCACTCCAGCAACCCTCAGTTTGTTTCCTGAGATAAAGAATTCCTCGTATCAGTGAGGTCATATGATACATGTCTTTCTCTGATTGACTTATTTCGCTCAGCGTAACACCCTCCAGTTCATCCACGTTGTTGCAAATGGCAAAATCTCATTCCTTTTGATGGCTGCACAATATTCCATTGTATATATATACCATATCTTCTTTATCCATTCATCTGTCAATGGATATCTTGGCTCTTTCCAGTTTGGCTATTGTGGACATTGCTGCTATAAACATCGGGGTGCACGTACCCCTTTGGATCCCTACATTTGTATCTTTGGGGTAAATACCCAGTAGTGCAATTGCTGGATCGTAGGGTAGCTCTATTTTCAACTTTTTGAGGAACCTCCATACTGTTTTCCAGAGTGGCTGCACCAGCTTGCATTCCCACCAACAGTGTAGGAGGGTTCCCCTTTCTCCGCATCCCCGCCAACATCTGTCGTTTCCTGACTTGTTAATTTTAGCCATTCTGACTGGTGTGAGGTGATATCTCACTGAGGTTTTGATTTGGATTTCCCTAATGCCAAGCGATGTTGAGCACTTTTTCATGTGTCTGTTGGCCATTTGGATGTCTTCTTTGGAAAAATGTCTGTTCATGTCTTCTGCCCTAGAATATGGCAGACTTCTTGATGAAATGATAAACTAAGTCTGGCTAGAAGATGTTTTGCATTAATATTGAAAACTATGATCTTTACTATGTTCATGTCGCTGAAATTGTTCCTTGACCAGTACTTCACTATTTCATAGCTTCTTTGGGCTGTAGCATACTCATACATTTTGAAATGTCCTGTCTCTTCTGCTTTAATACATCTTGTGAAATATTAAAAAAAACAAAGAGGGTTGACTTTTTGGGGCGTATTTGTCTCTTCATTAAGTTCCATGTAGGACTCAGGCTTTAATTAGTCTTCACACAGGTTTATTTTAATTATGTTCTGCTTAGAAAATTCAGTTACTTTCATATGTTACAACGGAATAATCTCAAGTTTAGTGGTTTCTTTTCAGAAGTCAGCTGATTTATGGATAAAGCCCCTGAGTATTTTGCCTTTTGTATTTTATTCCTTTCAGATGATCTTACTCCCTATTGTGATGGTCAGTCAGAACTCCCTATCAAGAATATCAGAAATCTTAGATTTTCTTCTTCTGAATAATTTGTAATTTGGAAAAAAACAGGGCTTGCTGTTTTGCTAAGTAAGGGAAGAAGAAAATGGTATTAATAGGTTACACAGAATTACTAACTAAGGATATGTCCTCCTTTGGTATTGGCTGAAGCATTAATAGCATTTTCCAGGCAAGCCTCACTTTATGGGATGGCTGGTGGATGAGTTTGCTTCAGATTTTCAAATTGGTGGGCAGTGCTGGTAGGATTGGTGTGATTGCGTAGCACGTGATAGTAGGCTTATGGGATGCTTTACTTGCTTAAAAGCAGGGGCCTAAATAATAAAGTTACAATGATATCTTGTAAGTCTGTAGGTGGAATAGATGCAGTGATTTAATGGTGTCATTAAGGCCTTGGTCTCTGTCTTTTTGATTGGGCAGTTGACATCTTGGCTTTTTTCTCCTCAAACTCTTAGTTTTAATGGTTGCTATCATATCCTAGAAACGTGGGAGGGAAGGGTTCTTTTATTAGGGAGGAGAATTTTTCAGGAACATTGCCCTGCCTCAGAAAGTTTCTTCTCCGTGTCATTGCCCAGGACTACATAGGAGGGTCCTGCCGAAGTCGGGGGAGATAGTGGCTGTAGGGTGAGCAAACCTGGTCTACTCCAGGAAGCTAAAACTAGTTCTTTTTCCTGAATTAAAATCAGTGCTTTTGAGTGAAGGATCTTCATGCCAACACTAGATCATTTCTCTGCCTACGTCCTTTTGGATAACCTGAGGGTTAATCTCTTTTCCCCTTTTACATCTATAGCAATATTTATCTTGCCATTGACTACTAAACATGCATTTCTTTATAAAGCTTAGAAAAGAGGCCAAGAACTTCTGTGGCATCAGAGGCTGAGGGAAATTACTTAAGGAAGACATCAATTTTTTTTATTCTGTATCAAAGACTATGCTGTCACTTCTTATTTCATTGTGGTACTGTATGCCCATTATATAGGAGTTGTGATATGATGTGGTAGTTATGTGTTTTCCCTTGTAAGGTTTCTAGATGTAGTTTAATCGAGGGAAAGCTAATGGTCAGATAGGAACATATTAAAGATATTAAACATTCATTCTAGATCCTGATTAGATTATAGTATCCCAGACTTTACAGAAAAAGCTACTTTCTCCCATAACTTTCCAATTAGACAGGTTATCTAGACCCTGCTACCACTTTGTTGTATAGTTGCTCCCCTGGGCTTGAAGAGGCTCATGCTCACAGCAGTATTTAGTGATAGTGATAGTAACATGGTGATCCTAGGAGTATGGCTGATACACTTTCTGAGAGTGACTGTGGCTACAAAAAATAAGATGGTAGAGAGATTGGCTATTTGATGTTGGAAAGAACTTAGTTCTGGCCTCATTCCTGAGGATGTTGTATAACTGCCTTACTCATTGAAGTCGCTGGTAGAGACTATTACCAGTCTGCGTAGGACTTGAAAATAGTGAAGGAACATTATTTATCGTATTGATTTGGTCAGTATGATACTAACTTAATAATCCAGAACCATTTTCTTTTTTAAAAACATATTTGAGATTGAGAGCGCGTGTGTACACGAGCAATGGGAGGGGCAGAGGGAGAGGGAAAGAATCTCCATGCTCAGTGTGGAGCCCAGTGCTTAGTGTGGAGCCCACCGTGGGGCTGGATCTCATGACCCTGAGATCCTGACCTGAGCTGAAGTCAAGAGTCAGCTAATGCTTAACTGACTGAGCTGCCCAGGTGCCCTTTGTTTTTGTTTTTTAAGATTTTCTCTTTAAGCAATCTCTACACCCAGTGTGAGGCTCACACTCACAGCCATTTTCTGTTCATCATTTTTGTTGCCTGTATTGGGACTAGAACCACCATACTTTCCAGAAATACCTTGTTTTATACAAAAATAGGTTAGCAAACTTCCTCCCCCTTCATCTTTTGATGATTGTGCTAGAATCCTCAGAAATGCAATGAATCTATAATTCTTTTATGGGATTACAGCTGCTGCATGGAATCCATTTCCTACAACACCTGGACTTCGTGTAAGTACACCTGCCTATGTTGAAGCCTCCTATTATTTTAATGATCAGTTTTATTGCTTCTTCAACTCAGGCAGCGAGTGTAATCTAGAACGTTTCCCTTCTAGATCATTTAAGAGATAAAATAAGACCATGTTTAGCACTAGGAAACACTCTGTTTAAAATTTTCTGTCCGTACCTTTTCTATTAGAGAAGTTGTTTTTAGCCATGTCTGTTATAGCTCGCCTTTAAGAACAAGTCTCCACTTAGGAGACAGGCTTGGTTGTGTAACTTCAAAACTTAAAGCCAATTATATAAGTTATCTATCCACCTGGATAGTAGAAATCTTAAAACTATTAGAGTGATTTTGTGCCTTATAGAAGCCATATTGCCATTGCTCAAAGTCATTTTATCTTTCTTAAGCTTTTTAGATACATTATTTAGGTTGGTCAGTGTGAGTACTTCAGTGGGGGGGTTTTGTTTTCAGATTTGCATTGCTGACAAGTTCTTAGATCTGATTTTCTTGGCCCTGTTGGAATTACTTTCTAGTTCCTTCTATCTCTTCCCTTCCATGATGAGCTCATTATCTACAACAGTTTTTGGACTTTCACATGCTGACACTTGGAAGCACAGAGTGCTAATTAGTATTAAGAAACACTTTGATGTCTACTTGAGCTTTGATAGGCCTTTGGAGTTTTGCTGTGGGATATCTGTCAGGGTAGGAAACAAGTCTGGTTGAGAAGTTGAAGATATTTTATTTAGCCTCTTCTGTCATTAGGGCTTATGAACAAATATTTTAAATATTCTATTTACTTGAGAGAAAAAGAGACATAGAGTGGGGGAAATGGGAGGGGCAGAGGGAGAGGGAGAGAATCTCAAGCGGACTCCATGCCGAGCATGGAATCCTATGTGGGGCTCCATCTCACGACCCTGAGACCACGACCTGAGCTGAAATCAAGAGTTGGACACTCAGCTTTTACATCCAGGAAGCGTCAGGTTTAAGCTATGCGATTAAAGAAGCTGAACTAATTGTTCCGATGGATGATAGAAAGCAAGACATGATAATCAAGAAATTAAGGTGATACGGGTGAAGTCCTGTTTGTTTAGAATCTTGTGGTGCACTGCCAAAAGGTGATCTTAAATCTCAACAGCTTGGGTATTGAGTGGCAAATAATGTTCTGGAAACTGTCAGCGAGGTGTTTTCAATATAGGTCTGAATGTTTTTGCCTAACTATGGCGTTTAAGTAGAGAATAAGTGAGCACTTCCTTGCTTGCTATAATTAAATAAAATGCTGGATTCATCTGGGGGGAAAAAAAAGTTGGACACTCCACTGACTGACTGACCTGGGTGCCCCACAACAACTTTATATTGAATCCAGGCTTATTTTATATTTGAAATAATGCATAAGAACCAAAAGTGAGATCTTGAGGTATGTTTCAGATTTTCTTTGGAGCAGGGTTTCTCAGGGAGCTTGAAAAAGTGTAGGGGGCACTGTTGGTGTCGGAGTGGCATGGGGATTACTGTAGGCATTGATGGAACGGAGCCAGGGGCACCGTGTGTCCTGCACCTATGGACAGTCCTGTGCAGGGATGTTTTTGTCTTTCCTCAAATGTTGGTAACGTCACCATTGAGAAACCTCATCTCATGATTGAGAAACCTTAATGCAGCATTAAAGTGTGACATACAGATCAGGTAACATTAGGCATCTTCATGAGTTAAACTTACACAGTAACTTTTGTGTTTTTAACTTTGAAGTACATATGCATATATATATGCATATTTATAAAGGTTCAGGTTGATGAATTTGGATGTGTGTTAATACTGATGAACCCATCACAGTGAAGATAGTGAACATTTGTATCACACCCCAAAATTTCTTCTTCCCCTCTGAAATCTCTCCTGCTTTTCTTTTCTCCCTGCTCCCAGCTACCTCTGATCTGCTTTCTGTCATTATATATTAGTGTGCATTTTCTAGAGTTTTATGTAAATAAAATCATACAGGGTGTACTCTTTTTTCTGGGTTCTTTCAGCATAATTATTTTGAGACTTCATCTCATTGTGTGTTATTAATGATTCATTTAAAATTTAAATTCAATTTAATTAACCTATAGTATATTATTAGTTTCAGAGGTAGAGTTCAGTGATTCATCAGTGGCATATAACACCCAGTGCTCATTCCATCAAGTGCCCTCCTTTAATGCCCATCACCCAGTTACCCCATCCTCCCTCCCACCTCCTGTCCAGCAACCCTCAGTTTATTTCCTAGAGTTTAGCATCTCTCTCTATGGCCTCCCTCTCTGTTTTGGTCTTAATTTTATTTTTCCTTCTCTTCCCCTCAGTTCATCTGTTTTGTTTCTTAAATTCTACATATGAGTGAAATCAAATGGTATTTTTCCTTCTCTAACTGACTTATTTCACTTAGCATAATACCCTATAGTTCCATCCATTTTGTTGCAAATGGCAAGATTTCATTCTTTTTGATAACTTTTTGATAACTGAGTAATATTCCATTTACTCCCGGGCCATAAGTTTTTGTTTCTTCATTTTCTTCTGGGGTATCTTTTTCTTCTATGCAGCCTCCTCTTCTGGTTTAGGAACAATCTGGTCTTCTTCAGTAAGGATTGCTCAGTGTGCCAGGAAGAGCTCTTGTGTGGGTTAATCTGACCATGAGCCCTGTAAGTTCTACACTGCACCTTGGGGGCTTTGTTCACCTGGATGTACTCAATGACCGGAGAATCTACATCTAAACCCTTAAGTTCAGCATTACTCTCTGCATTGTTAAGCGTGTGCAGTAAAAATTCAGCACTCTTTTTGGGCCATGACCCTGTGTGCAGCCCCACTGTTTGGCCTGGGCACACCTACCACCTCCACCATTGTAGCAGGGCGATGGCACACATGGCTTCTGCAAAGTGACATCCTTCAGATACTTAGTGGCTTTTCAGATAAGTGTACCCTTGATGGCCTGGGCAGTTGCATGTGTGTTCTTAAAGTGAACACAAAGATTTGAACCTCTTGGTTTGCATGATTTTGTAGGGTTTTCTGTCTGGGTCAAGTGAACAGCGATCACCTCAGTCTGCTTCGGGGAATAGCACCCAACTGTTTTCCAAAGTGGTTGTACTGTCTTCTGTTCCCACCAGCAGTTTCTCCATGTTCTTGTCAATCTTGGTCTGGCCAGTACTTTTAATTTTAGCTATTCTAACAGGTGTGTAGTAATACCTCATGGTTTTAATTTGTGTTTCATCAGTTACCAGTGAATGATGTTGAGCATCTTTTTGTCTGTGTGTGTGTGTGTGTGTGTGACATGTCTGTTCACATCTTTTGCCTGTTTTTAAAAATTAGATTTTTTTTATAATTGAATTTTGAGAGTTTTTTATATTCTAGATACAAGTCCATTATCAGAGATATGCTTTGCAGACATTTTTTTTCAGTCTGTGGGTTGTCTTTTCATGCTCTGAACTGCGCCTTTTGAAAAACCAGAAGCTGTTAGTTTTGATGAAGTCTAGTTTATCGGCTGGTTTTTGTGTGGATTGTACTTTTGTTGTCATTAGAGATCTTTATCTAACCCCAGGTCATAAAGATTTTCTCCAGTGATTTCTGTGATAAGTTTTTCAGTTCTAGATTATGCATTTATTTTTTTTTAAAGATTTTATGTGTTTATTCGACAGAGACACAGTTAGAGAGGAGACACAAGCAGGGGCAGAGGGAGAGGGAGAACCGGACTCCCCACTGAGCAAGGAGCTCGATGTGGGACTCAATCCCAGGATGCTGGGATCGTGACCTGAGCTGACGGCAGATGCTTAACAACTGAGCCACCCAGGCGCCCCTCTAGATTATGCATTTAGATCTGTGATCTGTCTTGAGATAATTTTTGTTTATGGTGTGATGTGTGGATCAAAGCTAATTAAAAAAATTTTTTTGGCAAATGGATATCCAGTTGTTCCAGCTCTGTTTGTTGAAAAGATTATCTTTTGTCCTTTGTGCTTTTGTCAAAAATCAGTTGCCCTCATACAATGATTCCTGAAGTCAAGTATTATTTTTATACCTCAACTCTATGTTTTTTTTTTTTTTTTTAAAGCTGCTTCGGCTTTTGTAGGCCACTTGCATTTGAATATGAATTTTAGAATAAAATGGTCATTTTCTGCAAAAAAGCCTGCTTGGATTTCGATTGGGTTGGCTTTGAACCTATAGATCAGTTTGCTGTTTATTTAGATCTTCTGTAGTTTCTTTCAGCAACGATTTGTAGTTTTCCTTGTACATGTTTTTCACATGTTTTGTCAGACTTATCCCTAAGAGTTTAATATTTATTGATAATATTGTAAATAATGTTTTTAAAACTTGTTGTCCAATTTAGGTCTTGTCCAATAAGCATGTGGCTCCTGATCATCTGTTGCAAATCTGCCAGCGCATTGGTCCCATGTTGGATAAAGAAATTCCACCCAGTATTTCAAGAGTCACTTCTTTACTTGGTGCAGGAAGGCAGTCTTTGCTACGTACAGCAAAAGGTACCTTAATTTGAAGAAGTGTTCTGCTTTGTAGCTTATTAATAATTATAATTGTGAAGTAATGTATGCATTGTGGAAGAAAGGCGATATGTAACTATAAACCATGCTGTGGACTATAAAATTTTCTGCGTTTAGCATAGACATTGAATTTTACTACATAAGTGTTTAATGGGTCCTTCTGCATTTAAAAAAATGATAAAGGTTTAGATGTTAAGCGAAAAAGCTTGAATTTATTCTGAGATGTGTTTGAGGTTTTATCGATGTGAGTTCTTAATTTTCCATTTTGTAGCTCACTTATAACTTCATTGAATGTAATTGTATGTGTCTAATAAACTCTTTAAATGCTAGAAGTATTTTATTTGGTATTTAGATTCTGAAAGCCCTTTGTAATAAGGGGAAGTGATTTTTTAAATTGGTAGCAGTTTGAAACAAGCACCAAAAATGTACAATTGCATGGTTCTTTTTCATCAATTTAATTTTTTTGCAAAGTTATGTGGTAGCAAAATGTTTGGAATTGCTGTTCTTTTTCTGTTAGCTTGGTATAAATCACCTAGACTAAGTATATGTATGTGATATGATCTATGTATACAACGTGGCTGAACTGCTAATGGGCAAGAATGTTGGCTCTTCTGATCCTGAGTGTGTGTCACGTGCACTCCCCATGATTACCTTTATTCTGATTCTGAGTGTGTGTCACGTGCACTCCCCATGATTACCTTTAAGATCCGTTGCTGAGACGCTGCTGCCGCCTAGGTGCACCAGCAGGGTAAAGCTTGACTGAGGAAGAACAACCCTCCTTCCTGCTTCCATGCCAGCCTGGTTTGTCAGCTTTAGTTATTTCCTCGTGCTCTGTGGCCCTGCCACACTGTGGCTTGGGTCAGGAAACTGTTCTTATTCTCCCTTCTCTGCGTCCCCGTTCCCCTTGTAATTATTCTATTTTAGGTTGTTATGTAGTAGTTGCCTGAGTGGCCCGTTTTCCTCTGTTTTCTTTACTTGTGTCAAGCTCCGTGTCGTTTTGTGATGAGCACTGCTTTGGAACTGGCAGACCTTAGAAGAGACTTAAGCCAGCTGCCCTAGGGTAGGGGTCCATATTTCTCTGTTTTGTACTGGCGTCCAGAGAGGATGCCTTGTAACTGCTCTTTGGTCATGATAGTGGTAATGAATCCGTTCATGTAAAAAGTAATGTGTGTGTTAGGTTGGGGCACCCGAGGCTCAGTAGAGGTTTATATGCCCTCCTTCCCTTCCTCTTCCATTTGTGAAGAAGCTGATTTCTGGCACAGCATAATCTGTGTTCTGCTGCTATCTCCTATAGGGGGGGCAGATGTTTCTTCTTAGTGTATTTGTTGATAGGTCAAAAGGGACGGACTCTAGAATTAGCGTTCACACTCACAGATCCTACGTGCTCTTGGGTAAAGGCTTATCCGTGATCCTAAAACAAGAGGAAAGCCATTTAATTTTGTCAGTATTTCCTAAGGAGATTAAAGTCATGGTAATATTGGCCAAAATTAATTTGAAACTCCGTTAACATTTTAAGGATTTTCGTATCAGTCAAATAAAATTTTTCTTACAAAAATTTCCATTTTGGGAAAGTTGGATCCGTTGTGATTAAGATCTCTTACCATTCATATCGTGTGGTGTAATTCTGCATTGACGAATAAAAACTTACTCGGCATAGACTAGGACTTGGGAGTCAAAAGATCTGGTTTTACAGTCCGTCTGGACTGGGTCATTGGCAGCGGGTCTCTTGAAAGGTCCCAGAACCTTTGAGCCTCAGTTACCTCACTTGTGCGTTGGCGATCACACCTACCTCACAGGGTTGTTGTGAGGATTCAATGAGACGATGTACGTGGAAAGCACTTTGTACACTGTAAAGTGCTGTACTCATGTTAGCTGTTGTTGTTGTATCTGAGATGTCTTAATTTTTTTTTCCCCTTCAGAAATAGTCTAATAAACCTCTAGGGCTTTTCTGTTAAAGTATATTAGTTGGTAAAACTTTGAATAAACAGTTTGTTACAATATACGTAAGTATTCTATAAAATCTTTCTTGGGGTTAACTTTCAAGATTTTATGTGTATCTAAAATTCGTTTTAAAGACTGCAGGCACACAGTTTGGAAGGGCTCTGCCTTTGCTGCTCTTCACAGAGGAAGACCTCCAGAAATGCCAGTGAACTATGGTTCCCCACCCAGTCTTGGTGAGTGAGCGTGGCTTGGCACGTGACCGAAACCCTGCTTTTAATTTCTTGACCGACTTTGTAACGGCTTTGTAACAGCTATATTAAAATTTAAAAGGAAATACTGGTAGTGTTGTTTCAGTAGTGATAAGTATCCATTTCCAGACTTACTGTTTTCCTAAAGTTATTACTAAACGTAGTAAAAATTACTGAAAGATAATCTTATGCTAATAAGAAGCCCATAATGGTGATTATAGTAGAACAGAGTTGGGGAGAAACTAGTATCCTTAGGATTTCTTGAACGTAGATTCTGTGACCCTCTAGAAATTGTTGTGGAGTTTTTCTTCGTTTTTTACATTATTGGCTCTTCTTAACCATTTTCATTGTTTTTATTTCCTAGTGGAGATACATCGAGGAAAACAACTCACAGGGTGTTCCACTTTTAGCACAGCATTTCCAGGAACTATGTATCAGCATATAAAAATGCACAGAAGGATTCTTGGACATCTGTCTGCTGTTTACTGTGTAGCATTTGATAGGACAGGACATAGAATCTTTACCGTGAGTTAATGTTTTAAACTCAATTTGGTATCATCTGGAGCACTTCAGTGTGCATTAGAATCCTGTAGGCGATCTTATAAAATATGTAGATTCTGTGGTTCCCATTCTCAGGGATTTTGACTCCATAGATCTGGGGTGGGGCCCATGAATTTGCATTTTTATTAAGTATCCCAAGTGATTCAGATGCAGATAGCCAGGCCTTGTGTAGTGTTTGTGAGACATTGACTTAGTGGTTCATGGGCATGATCATCAAGGATCTTAAAAATATGCATGCCTAATACTTCCCTTCCATCCCATTCTAGACCTACTGATGAGGATAGTTTCTAGTATGTCCAGTAACCAAAACAGACCAAAAAAGCTTCCATAAAAATCCAAATCTTTGCAGGTGATTCATATTCATATTGACTACTCATTGATCCAGGGAAATTGATTACTTGAACAGGGAAAGATTATTTTATTATTATTATAAAACTATATATAAATATTTGTAATCTAACATTTTAATATTTTAAGGGAAGATAACGATGGGTCAGAAGTTTAAGTTTCCTTTTTCAGTTGTGAGATTCAGAGTACATACTAAAAAATTTGCTGAGTTAGATGGATGCTGGCTGGTGCCACAAATTTGAGACCCTGTTGTTGGGTTATTTAAAATGAGGGTGCTAGTCCCGTTCTTTTTTAGTTGTTTTTGAGATTGCCACTCACTTAGCCGGTGAACCATAGGTCTGTCCTAATGCACATCAAATTATTTAGCTTGATGTGAGCAAAACTGACATTTAACCATTGTTAATTGAAATAGGTGAGCCATGAACTTTTAGTTGAACTCATTGCTTGGCGGGGAATTTTGGGAAAACAGTATTTATAATGTTGTCTGATCCACAGAAATGAAAACTTCATAGTATCTTTATAGAGATGTTATTTGATTTGAAGAAAAAAATAGTTCCATACGTGTTCTGACTGTAAGATTCATAATTTACAGAATCTTACACAGTTGGAAAGAGAAGAGTTATAGATACTTAATTTGAGTGACATGTAAATAGTATTTTTAAAAATGCTAGGCCATCTTGGTTACTTCTAAGTATTAGCAATTGTGAATAGAGCTGCTGTAAACATGAAAAAAAATGCTAGAAAAGACTTGCTGTTTTAACATTTGTTTTTGGGTGTATTTTTTCTCAGGGTTCAGATGATTGTTTGGTGAAGATTTGGTCAACACACAATGGCCGCCTGTTATCAACATTAAGAGGTCATTCTGCAGAAATTTCAGATATGGCAGTAAACTATGAGAATACAATGATTGCTGCAGGGAGCTGTGATAAGATAATTAGAGTGTGGTGCTTGAGAACTTGTGCCCCAGTTGCTGTGCTCCAAGGACACACGGGGTCAATCACATCTTTACAGGTAAACTAGCTTTAGTGTGCACATTTGTGTATGAACTTTTGTTCAGATTCTTTCTCCTTAGAGATGAGAAATAGTAAGATGCTTAGTAATTATGTGATCTATTTTAGTAACCAAGAGAAAATTTAATTAATCATACCTCCATGAATCTTGGAAGGGTGAGGTAATGTTGTCCGGTGCAGCTAAGGGCTTTACGTGAAGGCATGATGGATAACTTCCTGCTTCCTAATTAGGCTTACAGTTAAGCTGGGGGAATGTCAGTTACAAACAGGATAGGTTCATGATCTTTCTTTCTTTCTTTCTTCCTTTCTTTCTATTTATTTACTTATTTGAAAGAGAGAGACAGCGAGGGAGGGAACACAGGCAGGGGGAGTGGGAGAATGAGAGGGAAGCAGGCTTCCCACTGAGGAGGGAGCCCGATGCGGGGCTCAATCCCGGGACCCTGTGATCATGACCTGAGCTGAAGGCAGACGCTTAACGACTGAGCCACCCAGGCGCCCCGGTTCGTGGAGGATAATTTTACACATACCCAGAGTAGAATAGTATAATGGACCCCTAGGTGCCCATTAACCCATGGCCAATTTTTTGCTCCAACCACACTTCACTTTGTACCTAAAGCAAATCCTAGATTTCATATCATTTTTCTGTAAATATTTCAGTGTGTCTTTCTAAAAGATAAAAATTTCTTCTTAATAAACACAACCAAAACATTATCATCATACTTATTTTTTTTTCATGTTCAAATTTCCAGTTGTCTCATCAGTAGCAATATTTTATTTGTTTGAAGGAGGAACCAGACAGAACTTATATCTTATAGTTTGTTACTGTCAATTAAAAGAAGCTTAAAACAAATTGCATTCCCTTGCCCAATTTTTAAAAAAATGCCCTTGCAGTTTCTTTGTTTTAAGAGTTGGGTTGTTTGTGTGTGGAGTTCCCACAGTCTGGATGTTACTGTCTGCATCCTTGCAAAGCGGATCAACATGTTCCTGTGTATTTCCCGTAACTTGGTTGTTGGATCCAGAGCAGTGGTTCTGCTAAATGTGCATGTGAATCACTTGGAGGCCTTGTTTAAAACACAGATTGCTAGGCCCCACCACCAAAGATTCTGATAGAAAGTGTTGGAGGTGGGGCCTGAGAATGTGCATTTATAATAAGTTCCCAGGTGCTGCTGCTGCTGTTCTTCCTCCCCCAGGGACTGCACTTTCAGGATCGTTAATCTAAAGGCTTGAGCACCTGGAGGTGTACGCTCTTCTAGGCATGAAGTGTCTGGTAGTCTCTCTCTAGCAGCCATTGAGGATACTGTCTTAGAGTCATTAGTTCATTCAGAACTGAAAATGGTGCTCTTCGGTCAGTTTTTTGAAAATTTTGTTAGGAAGATACCGATTTGTAAGGCCTTTTAAGGCACATTGGTGCCTCTGACTTGATTTTGGATAAAACTGTGGGAGTGGTTCCACTTTCAGGTACGAATGCACCCAGGCTATATGTTAAGTGATCTGTAAATAGATTTGGTGTGAAGTCCTGTGACGAGAGACACTTTTCTCAACTCTTCAGTCAGTTTTCTTGAAGAATAGAGATAACGGATTTATTTTTGAATGAAGACAACCAGAATTGAGATAGTGTTTTATTTTGAAACTTTAAGCAAGGTTTTTGGTATGCCTGTTTATTTTAAGGAAAGAGTTCTTTAGAAGTTTTCATAGTCTGAACATTAATTCAAATCTTCATTGTGTGTTCCACAGTTGACATTGTGTTATTTGATATGAACTTCTAGGCCAGTGTAGCAGCACATGAGAAAACTTCTGGCTTTGTGCTGGTGTCTGTCCTCAAACCGTCATGGAATCCCTCAGTGTAAAAGTGGAGCTCTGGTCTTTCCTATAACCCATTCCTTTGGTAATGGGGCCCACATTCGGTTATCACCTACTGAAAATATCTGAAAAATCTGTTTGGGTGGTAGTAAGTTTTTATACACCAGAAAGTTCATCTCTACTTGCCAGTGGTTACCAAAGTTCAAAGTCAAACAAGTACACAATTTTAGTTATTAATCTTTTTTATATTCTTTGCCCTGTTGTTACTGGCATGTAGAAACCATTTTTCACTAAAGGTTTTTTTTTTTTTTTCAATTTATATTAAAAAAAGATGTACAGGTAATATTGTTTGCAGAAAAATTAGACAGTAATAGCAAATAAGAAGGTAAGCCTCCATGATCTTACCATCTAGAAATAGTCATTGTGAATATTTTGATGTACACCTTTCTCAAGGGTAGCATTATACAATGTCATTTGATATAATTTACATTCTCAAAAATGTTAGTATTATTACAACCAGAAGTAGAACCTTTTGTCTGTCTGAAAGAATAGCAAATGAGCATTCTGCAGGAAGGAAAGACACTGTATAGGTGGCTTGGACTAGCTTTCCTTTTTAAAAAGAACTTGAGAAGTTAGACACAGGTGAAAAAATACCTGAGATACACACAATGAGAAATTAGGACACCAAGATAAGGAAGGCGAGGAGCTATGAGTCAGAAGGCATTTGCCAGTTCCAGAGGAGGTGGCCATTAAAGCTTAAAAAAGCAGAATTTTTGACACACTTGTAGGGGTAGAGAGGATATAGATTGAAAATACCTACACATAAGTTCGACTAATTAGAATAGAAAAAATTGCAGCAGAGAACTGCAAGTTAGTACAAAGGAAATTCTAGAGTTGAAATAAAAAGCTGAATTTCAGAATTGAGTGGATGGTTTTAATACATTAGACATGACTGAAGAAATTGGAGATTTAATGAACTGGAAGTGAGGTTGGAAGAAAATAAATGGATTGAAGCACAGCAGGAAGAGGTTGGACTCTCAGGCTCTGCTAAAAAAGATACTACATGTCTGTACATACATATGCCACATGTGTAATTGGGTTTCCT
This sequence comes from Halichoerus grypus, assembly GCF_964656455.1. NCBI lineage: Eukaryota > Metazoa > Chordata > Mammalia > Carnivora > Phocidae > Halichoerus > Halichoerus grypus. Next base: position 6,402,501 of record NC_135712.1, read on the forward strand.
GAACAAGAGGAGAGAATGAAGCAGAGCTGTATTTGAAGTGGTAACAGCCGAGAATTTTGCAAAATGCACTGGAGAAATAGAGCCACAGATTGCAGAAACACTGGGGATCTTGAGCAGAATAAAGAAGAATACAGAAGACTACAGCTATTGAACATCACCCTACAGAGAAATCTTTAAGTAAGCAGAAGAAAAAATAAAGAAGCAGTAAGACTGATGATTAGCTTCTCAGTAGGATAGTGGAAGTCAATAGACAAAGAAACACTTCTAAAGTGCTAATAAGGGCACCTGGCTGGCTCAGTTGGTAGAGCATGCAACTTGATCTCAGGGTCGTGTGCTCAAGCCCCATGTTGGGCTAAATACATAAAAAATAAATAAATAAATAAAAATCTTACATTTGGATTTATTTAAATAAATAAAGTGCTAATAGGAAATGACTGCCTGTCAGGAATTCTGAACCTATCGAAAATAGTGCTTTAAACACATTTTCAGACAATTTCCTAGCAAGGGAACAGCCCTAAGGGGGGAATTCTAAATAGTAATAGGCCGAGAGGGAAATGTGATCCCAGGCTTGGAGATGCAAGAAGGAATAAAGAGTTAAAAAAAAAAAAAAGGTGTGTGAGCACATGAAAAAAAACATCGATTGTATACAAGTATAATAGCTTATGGGTTTAAAAATTATTACAGAGAATCTAACAAATAATAGTAAAAGCTTGTATATCAGGAGGAGGTAACTTTAGTATTTTTAACATCTTTGCATTGTTTGAGAAGTAGACTTTTAATAAGATGAAGATGGATTTTGTAATCTCCAAAATAACAACTAAAAGAATTGTAATAGAGTGTGTAACTACCAAGCTAATAGAGGGGGAAGTACGGAATAATTAAAAAAAAAAAAAAAAAAAAAAGGGCAAGAAAGAGTGAAAGAAAGGTGGGAAGACCTAGGATGCTGCCAGGCTGTGATTAGGTAGCAGTATGTTCATGAACACTTTATTTGTAAGTGCATTAGGTGGTTCCAGTGAGAGACAAAGATTTCAGACGGAACTAAGAAACAAAACCCCATCTTTGCTATAAGGCTATAGGGAGGCTGGAAGTAAAGGATGGAAGACTTGCAAATACCATAAGGCTGGTGTAGCATTCTAATATTAGCTAATAGGGCTTTAAGGCACTTAACATTTTTAGAGGCAAAGAGGGACAATTTATAATAAAAAGTTTCATGAGATAGAAGAGTTCTAAATTTAGGAATGTGGCATCAAAATACATAAAGCAAAAATAGAATTTATGAGGAAAAATGGACCTCCATAATATAATCATAGTGGGAGGTTAACACACCTCCATCTCTCCATAATTGAAAGAAGAACCTATGCTATAAAGAAATCTTGATTTGAACAACAAATGATGACCTTGACCTGGATGCCAGATTGAAACATTGCATATGATATCTGCATCATTTCTTTGTAGTCATAAGTGGGGTGTTTATATAAATACTATCCACATTCTGACCCTTAAAGCAACTTCTCAACAAATTTGAAAATACTGAAATAATCCCAAGTATATATTCTCTGACAGTAGTGTAGGTAAACCAGAAATTACTAACAGCCAGAATTAATGGGAGAATAATCCTCAAATTAAGCAGTATACTTTTAAATAATACACATATTAAAGGAGAAATCACAATAAAAATTTAAGAATACTTGAACTGATCAATGAAAATATTAGGTATTGTGTATTGTGGGATATAGAGTTTGGTAGGCAGCCACCAAGATGGTGTTCAATAATTCTTGCCTTCTGGACTCATGCCTCTTGACCTGTCTTATTCTCTTGACTCATTCATCTTGAGGGAAACCAGCTGCCATGTTGATAGGACACTCAAACAGCCCTATGGACTGTTCCATAACATTCATGGCAATTAACTGAAGTTTCTTGCCATAGGCATGTTGAGTCAGGCCTTTCGGAAGCAGGTCCGCCACCCCCCACGTAAGCCCAGGCTGACATCTGCAATCTCATGAGACCCTGAGCCAGAACCACCTAAGCTGCTCCTGAATTCTTGACCCTTAGTGATTTGGGGTATGAATATATATTGTTTTTGGTAGCTACATTTTGGGGTAATTTGTTACATGGCATAAGATTATTAATACACAGCGGAAGCTGTGCCCAAAGGGAAATTTATAGCCCTCAATGCATGTATTTAAAAAAGCTGAAATTCAGGGGTCAAGTATTTCTCAGAAAGTTAGAATAGGAAACAATAGAGGACAAGAACATTAGGAAGATAAGTACAGAAATTAAGAATAGAAAAGTAAGCCTAACAGTAGAGAGGATCAGCAAAGTCAAAAGTTCTTTGAAAGACCAAAAATGTTGCTTTAAGAATGCTCAGGTAAGAAGAAAATGTCAAAAATTACCATTGTCAGCTTTGAAGAGGGCCATCTCTATAGACCCTTTAGACATTAAAAAGAGGATATTTTATTTATTTAAAAAATTTTTTGATGTAATCTCTAACCACCCTCCCCCCCCCCCCAGTGTGGGGCTCAAACTCCTGACGCTGGGATCAAGAGTTGCTCTTCTGACTGAGCCAGCCAGGTACCCCTAAAAAGAGAATATTTTAAATGGCTATATAGGAAATTTGAAAATTAAGATGCAACAGGTAAATATTCAGAAAAACACTTATCAAGACTGCCACAAAAAGGAAGAAAATCTGAATAGATCTATAACTATAAAGCTGTGTAGTTAAATTTCTTATCCACCTATGTAGTATTTCTGTTAAAAAAGTTTAACCTGAATCTCATGAGGAAGCAGTCAGACAAATTCAAATTAAGAAACAGTCTGTGGGCACCTGGGTGGCTCAGTTGGTTAAGCGACTGCCTTCGGCTCGGGTCATGATCCTGGAGTCCCGGGATCGAGTCCCACATCGGGCTCCCTGCTCAGCAGGGGGGTCTGCTTCTCCCTCTGACCCTCTTCCCTCTCGTGCTCTCTGTCTCTCATTCTCTCTCTCTCAAATAAATAAATAAAATCTTAAAAAAAAAAAAAAAAGAAACAGTCTGTGAAATCTATATCTTTCAAAAGTTTAGTTTCAAGAAAGGCAAGAAAGTGTCATATAAGGAAACTAAGAAAATGGTACAAGTATAAATGTGATGTGTGAGCCTTGATTTGGTCTTGGCTTTAGGAGTGAAGAAAGCCTATAAAGCACATTTGAGAAATTAGGATAAATTTCAATATGAACCATATATTACATAATAGTATGATATTGATATTACATTTCTTGAGTGCTGACAAGCTTATTATAGTTATGGAGTAGAAAGTCACTGTTCTTAGGAGACTCATGCATGCTGAGGGTCTTAGGGCTGAAGTGTTGTGATTCAGGTCCACATGGTTCACTTCTATCCATGTCTGGCAAGAGACAAGTATGGCGCCATGTTATATGTATGATACACTTTAAAAAGCCCATGAGAATCCATTGAAAATGCTTTGACAGGTTACCATTTATCTTCTAAGATAATAGCTCTGGGACCAGCTAGTGGCAGTGGCCGCACAGCATGTGAATGTACTAAATGCTACTGAACTGTACATTTTATTTTTATTTTTTTAGACAGGAGGAGAGAATGAGAAGGGGGAGGGGGAGAGGGAAAAGGAGAGAGAGAGAATCTTAAGCAGACTCCATGTTCAGTGTGGAGCCCGGTGTGGAGCTGGATCTCATGACTCTTGAGATCATGACCTGAACCAAAATCTAGTCAGATGCTTAACTGATTGAGCCACCCAGGTGCTCTGTGAGTTGTACATTTTAAAATAGCTAAAATGGTGAGTTTTATGTTGTACAAATTTTCCCCCTCCACAGCTTTGTCTAGAATGCACACGTAATAAACAACAGGAAAGATTTGCATTTAGCAGGTGATAGGGTAGCTAACTACCTTCGGGTAGTGCACTCTTTAATAGCAAAGCAGAGGATCAGCATACATGAAAAACTTATTTTGCCACCAAACAAGTTGTAAAAGTAGAAGTTATTATGCACCCAGGCATATGTTATATACCGAAAAGTTACTGAAAATGTGTAGATTTCAAAACTGTTTTGACTTTGGAAGTAGCCAGGTGAGACTGTAGTACAGAAGCACGAAGCCACCAGCGACTGAGAAGTCATGCTCCTGCTGTTTCCTTTGTGCAGGACCTACCTAACCTGTCTTGGGAAAGTGAGACTCACTTTCAGTATGCAGAAATAAGTATTATGGTCCCTGATGAGTAGCTTTGAGGATGATTAATGAAGCATGGCTGGCTGTCAGTGATCTGCATTTGAGGAATGTTGCTGCTTAGAAACAGTGAAGGAAAGGCTTGAAAGGTTAATAATGCCTGTTGGGCACTGAAAAAAAAATTTAAAGCTCAGAGGACTCACTTTTGAATTTTATTAAAACTTATTAGAACTCCTGAGATCTTAGTAAACCGAATGAATATAGGACCTATGTCCTAAAACCAAAACTTTGCTATAAACCACCATAACTAATTAGCAGATGTAACGAAGTAAAAACATAATTCACAGTAGCAACAAAAGCCTTCAAACACATAAACCAGGAAATGGGAAAAGTCTGTATGAAGAAAAGTCTTAAAAATAATGACAGAACCTTGGGGTCGGTGGTCGGGGGGTGGAGGAGGGAATAATCTATATTAGTGAAAATGTCTAGTATACTCCTGAATGAAGATTCAGTGATGTAAAGATAGCATCTCTCTCCAAGTCTTGGTATAAAGTTAGTGTGTTTATATGAAATACCAGTTGCTTTGTTTTAATGGACTTTAGCATGCCATCAAGTTCATTTAGAAGAAAATAAGCACAAAGAGCCCTTCTCCCCCCCCACCCCCCCAAAAACCCCTAAGCAAAACAAACCTCACATCTTTTGCCGTGCTAGATATTTAAAAATACTTTATTATTATTATTATTTTTTAAATTTTTTTTTTTTTTTTTTTTTTTTTTTTTAAAGATTTTATTTATTTATTTGACAGAGAGAGACACAGCGAGAGAGGGAACACAAGCAGGGGGAGTGGGAGAGGGAGAAGCAGGGTCCCCACGGAGCAGGGAGCCGGATGCGGGGCTCGATCCTAGGACTCTGGGATCATACCCGAGCCGAAGGCAGATGCCCAACGACTGAGCCACCCAGGCGCCCTTAAAAATACTTTAAAGGTGTTACAGAGAAGACAGTATGGTGCAATACGACTTGTGTATCTAAGATTTAGTTAGAACATAGGTGACTTAAAGGAGTTAACTCTTCTGCAGAAATTCAGGTTTAGAATTCTTAAAGTACTCTGTGCAGATTTACAAATTTTACTGTGGTATTTTAATTTTAATTAACAATATTTGATACTAATTATCTTCAGTTATTAATTTTAACGGGATATTCTCCAAAACTCAGTTTTAGTCCGTATTCTGGGACACATCTGTTTAGATGTAAGCAATCACTTTCAACATTGAAAAACCCTTCATTTCCTGTACTTGAAGAGAAGGAAATTGGGAGAAGCTTCTTTGAAGAAGTATTAGGTTCAAATCCTACCTCCCTTACAAAGTGTATAATCTTGAGAAAAATCATGAAACAGATAATAAATAAACTATGTCTCTCTGGGATGTTGTAGTGATAAATAATTATGTAAATAACCTAAAAAAATTTCTTCCCAGCTCTTCCTTTTCTGTTAATGGCAGCCTGGTCTTTGTTTGCTAACCTCCTTTGTGTTGAATGACTCATGAGTCAGCAAGTTGTGGTGTTCTTCATGGCTTTTTCCTCCCCATTCTGGGGAAAGGAAGGGAGTACTTCCTTCCGGTTAAGGTTTTTAGATTAAGTGGATTGATTCTTAGTTGTTTTTCTTATCTGTTCCCTTCCAGTGACTATTGTATATTGCTGTCTGACACATTTTTGGGTTTTACTTGAGAACTGCAGTTACTTCTTGCTCTTATTGGGTCCAGATTCTCTACTCATTTAATCCATTCCTCCACCACTTGCTTGCAAAAATGAGCACTTTAGTCATATAGATATTTCTGTTGCTGTCACATACCATATTCCCTCTCACTTTGGTACTTTTGTTCATATTCTTTTGCCTAGTGTGTTTTCCTTGTTTTCTTTGTATTTTCCTCTCTATCTGTTAAGCCTTGTTGGGTGTCTCTGGTCCAAATTGGTCTAATAGCTTGTTTGTATAACACAGTTGAACTTTGTTAAACCTAAGTGTTAGCTCATTTCTGAAGTTAGGTATAATTCTTGTGTTTTCTTAGAATACTTTTATAGCTTTCTTTTTAAATACTTGAATTTTTGATCTACTTGGAATTGATCCTGATGTACAGTCCAAAGAATAGTTTCCAGATTGCTGCACAGTTGGTAAATCATTTATGCAGTGATTCATTGTTTCCGCAATCAATTTTGGCACCTTTATCTTAGCTTTTATATTAAGGTCCATTTGGACTTTATAGTTTATTTTTCCATTGGTCATTCTGTCACTGTACCTACCATGACCCATAATTTTCATTATTGAGACTTTGTATTATGCTTTCATATTGATAAGACCAGGACTTCACTTTCTCTTTGTAAAAGTTTTTCTTGTTTATTAGTTTTGAAAGTAATCTTTTACTGAGATCACATTACATTTATAAATTAGAGATAACCTAGGTTGTGATTTTTCACTATACTGTCACCTGTATTTTGTAAGTCTTATGTTTTACTTAAGTGTGTCAGTTGAAATTAACTTTGAAAAACCATTAAACTATGACTTCGGTAGAAGCTCAGGAAACAGAATTGTCTGTGTGGTTGCATTTTAGTTTAGCCCAATGGCCAAAGGCGCCCAAAGATACATGGTCTCTACTGGTGCTGACGGAACAGTTTGTTTCTGGCAGTGGGATTTAGAGTCCCTGAAATTCAGGTAAGTGGCTGTAATTATGTGATAAGTTTTCTTTCTTTAGTGTTTAATTTAGTCTAATGAGATGAAGTCTGATTATAAAGGGAAGTTCTATATTGTGGTTGCCTTTTTACTTTTTATTATATACAGCGTTAGTGCCCTATTGACTGTTTACAGTGTGTTGTTCGTTTATTTATAAAGATTTATTTTAGAGAGCGCACAGGGGAGGGGCAAAGGGAGAGGGAAAGAGAATCTCAGGCCGACTCCACACTGTGTGTGGAGCCCGGTGTGGGGCTTGACCTCACAACCCTGCGATCATGACCTGAGCTTAAATCAAGAGTTGATGCCTAACCGACTGAGCCACCCAGGCGGCCCTACAATGTACTATTTAGATGGATATGTGAAAGAAGCGCAGCTCTTCTATCTTAGTGGGCACATTTTATGGGGGAAAAAAGTGACATCGTATGTATGTGAAATGTTCTGAAAAATGTTAGAGATGTGCTGTCCAGGACGGTAGCCACCAGCGGTGTGTGACTGTCGAGCACTTCAGACGTGGGTAGTGCATTCGAGGAACTGAATTATTAGTTTCGTCTTAAAAACTGATACTTGATTCAGGAATCACAGAACCTTTAAGCATATTTCAAATAACCTGACTATGTGAATTTAGTTTTTCAACTGTGAGTTTTATGAAACCGAATATAGATAAAGTATCTTTGATGAAAACTGCTCAAATTGAGATGTAGTATGTATTTCGTATATTGTGGAAGATTTCAAAGATGCAGTATGAAAAGAAGGATCTAAGGTTCTCAATATTTTATTCATATTGATGTGATATTCTGGATATATTAGGTTAAATGAAATAAAACTGATTTTATCTTTTTACGTTTACTGTGGCTACTATAAAAATTGAAAGTTACACGTGTGGCTCGCATAGTTTCTGCTGAGCAGTGCTGTTCCCTGGTGGCTGTATACCCTGCCCTACCACCTGGATGGCGGGTTCACTTGCACTCGAAGTTTTAGTCCCTCAGTTACGAGATGGGGTTGGTAGGTCCGCTCTTGCTGTGGGGTAGGGTTCTTGTGAACATAGGGATTGGACAGAGCCTTCCAGAATCTGTCCAGCCGTAATAGCATATGCAGAGATACTTGTGAGGTACTTTATAAATAAGGTTATAATACTAAATATGCTAGATTAAAACCATCATTATAAACCCTGTTTATGTGTTGAACTAATGAGTTTTAAAAATTGCATCTTCTTTTAAAGTCCACGTCCCCTGAAGTTCACGGAAAAGCCTAGACCAGGTGTTCAGATGCTTTGTTCTTCTTTTAGTGTTGGTAAGATAAATTTAGTAATTTTTCTTCTTAGTTTTATTTATCATTTATTGGATGATCGTGTTATTGCTAAGAGCATTTATCAGATGGATGGTAAATGACTTCTGCCCATTTCATTAGGCTTAATCCAAGATGTTTATTTCATTAGCTTTTTTTCTTGTCTTTTATTCCCCCATTCTACCATTCTCTGATTTCTAATGGTAATCAGAGTCAGACAGCTGGCAAAAGGAGGCTTAAGGTATCCACGTGAGCCCCCTGTGTGAGATCTACCAAAACTGTGATTTTCTTGAATGGGCTGAACTGCAGATTTTTATAGTTTAAATTTGTTTTCCACTCATTTTGGTGAAATTATCGCACATTTTCTTTTCTTGTACAGTGAGCTTATGTGGTAACCTTTCTTTTTAGGAGAAGTCAAAGATTTTCCCCCATAAAAGTCTGAAAACTTGAGTGAGTGAACTTTGTATTCTGAAGCTAGGGTTAGGTATGTGAAGCTGTTTAGAAAGCAGAGCCCCTTTGTCAGGCGTCGTCAGAGTAGCAGCACATACGGTCATTGCCACAATTAATAAAGCAGTGACAGGTAGTGAACATTTCCAGATTGAATTACTTTTTTAATTAAAGTCCCATCTGATGTATGTGTTTTGTTTTTTTTTTTGTTTTTGTTTTTCCACACCATCCAGCAATTCTCCAGCACCAGCTGGGTGTCCTACAGTTCCGTTCTAAGACTATCTCCCTAAAGAACAGTGTGAGATCCTACAGGTTAAGGGCTTAGTCCTACAAGACCCCACCTCCCCCCTTTAGACCAGGTTGTCAGCTCTGCTTCTGACGGACTGGCTAAAGACCAGAGGTTCCCTCGACCCCCTCCTTGCGTTTGATTATTTTGTTAGAACAGCTTATAGAACTCAAACATTTTATTAGATTTCCAGCTTATTATAAAAGGATATAATTGAGTAATAGCCACGTGGAAGAGATGCAGAGGATGAAGTGTATGGACACTCTCTAGACACCCCACTCTTCCCAAATCTCCACATGTTCACCAGCCTGGAAGCTGTCTGAACCCTGTCCTTTAGGTTTTTTTATGGAGGTTCTGTTACATAGGAACAGTTGATTAAGTCATTGGTGATTGATTCACCTCCCTTTCTCTCCCCCTCCCCAGAGGTCAGGGGAGTGGGACCGAAAGTTCCAGCCCTCTAATGACATGGTTGGTACTTCTGGCAGTCAGCACACCCATTCTTAGGTGCTCTCCAAGAATCACTTTGTTAATATAAACTCTGGTGTGGGTGAAATTGATTTGTTATGAGTATCAAGATACTTTTATCAGTGTTGTTGCTTAGGAAATCCCAAGGGTTTTAGGAGCTCTGTGCCAGAAATAGGGATGAAGACCAAATACATACATTTTTTATTATAAATTAAAACATCACTCTGTATTATATTAATTTTAAAATGTCTTTATATAGTGATTTAGAAAATGGATCTATTGAGATAAACTTAATTTGGGGATAAAAGGTCTTGCTTAATTTGATATAGAAATTTGATTCAGATATTTGTTACAAACTGAATTTTTAAACCTTAACATTTTTATTTCAGGTGGTATGTTTTTAGCCACAGGTAGTACTGATCATGTAATCAGAATGTATTTTTTGGGTTTTGAAGCACCTGAAAAAATCGCAGAACTTGAAAGCCACACAGTAAGTATTCATGTTATAAAACTGTATAAATTAATCATTAATAATATTCCTGTTGGTCCATAGTCAAATATTGCTAACAAAATTGTTATTGATTCTAATTTTAAATGTAGGAAGGGTTGCATATATGAAGGTGAAGGATATTATTGACAACTAAGTATGTGACTGTGCTAATATATTGTGGTGGTTATTTCAGCTTTAAGTCGAAAATCTTGATTATGACAGTTTATCTGGGTGGGTTTAGTTTCAAGGGGCCTATTCATTTTAATCACACTCATGAAATCAGAATGCTATTTTATTAATGTATAGTAAGATAGATAACTCTCAGGATTCTGGAATACCGCTCAGTGGTCAGGTCATCTTTTTTCCTATAGGAAGTTCTATGAAGTTATTTGATAAACAGTTCCAAATCACTTTAAAAGAAAAAAAATTTTTTTGCACATAAGTATCAAAGTGATGCCTTGTTTTCAGCTGCTTTATGTTTTGATCACTTTCCACATGTGAATTCTTATACAGATGTAATTCATTGTAAATACAGTTTTAAATTTAGAAGGAAAGGTTTTTTATAGTCTTGTTAGAGTCGTAGTTAGGTTTTTTGCACGTAAATGTGTAGGATACGTGTTTGAATGATGGGGCTAAGCAGCACAAGTACACATTCTTCCTTTAAACCAAATGTGCTTCTAGTTCTAAAATGGAGTGGGTTTTTTTGTTTTGTTTTGTTTACAAACAAAAGTGATCACTTTTGTGTTTGTTTTCTGCCCTCCCCCCCCACCCCCAGGATAAAGTTGATAGTATCCAGTTTTGTAACAATGGTGATCGGTAAGTAAGTGTGTTTGTGTTTGTGAGTGTGTTTTTAGGCAAATATACTATGCTTCATATTAGTACAGCTGATATATCACTTTGTATATTGCAGGCACTTAGTAGAAAGTGTATTAATTGAATGAAAAGTGTCCGCAGTGGGGGAAACGTATTAAACAAAAAGAACTGTAGCTTCTACCGGGTCCTGTGACCAAAAGGAGCTCTCCTATTAAGTGTAAAGATAATGAAATTCCTTACGTTTGAGTAGTTAAAAAAATCTCTCTAGTCAACCACTGTTGATGTGTCATGTGACAGAATTGTCACTTAAATTATATACTCTGTTGTGGTCCCCAGTTTCTTTCAGGTGCCTTTCCTAAATTGCAGTTTTTAATATTTTCCTTAGTTAAAAGATTGATTTATTTTTACACAGTGGCCAGCATGAATTTGAGTTTAGAATGAAGATGCTTACAATGGAGTTTTTGCTCTTACTGATTTTCCCACACATCTTTAATTCTTCCTATTTTTTTCCCTCTCCAAGTACTACGTGTACATTGTCTTCTCAAAACTCAATCTGACAAGCTGTTTGAGTTTGAAATGTGCCTTAACTCCATAGGGCCAGGCAAATTCTAGCAAATCCGATTTTTTTTCCTATCAGATTTGCTCTAAATCCCTGTCTTTTGAATTAACACATACGTTTAGGCCAGCTAACAGTCAGGATAGCTACATGAAAAATGTTTTTGCTTGTGACTTTGACTGTAGTTCTTGGTGGCATGTATGTAAGTATAAGATATTTTTCTGAATTTTTTAAGGTTCTTAAGTGGTAGCAGAGATGGAACGGCACGGATTTGGAGATTTGAGCAGTTGGAGTGGAGAAGCATTTTATTGGATATGGCAACCCGAGTCTCAGGGTGAGCGGAGACGGTTTGTTGGAATCAGGTGGCTTAATAATCACTTGGTCCTTCTCCCTGGTGGTTGGAGCCCCCAGGTCCTATGGCGAAGAGCAGTGACCTAAATGGCTGCTTCCTGTATATCTGATACATAGATACATAAATCTCCTATATCCCAAAGAATTTGTCCATACATTTATGTTTCTAGTACACTTGCCTGGTCTAGGGTAGTACCATATCAAAATTCTTACCAGTTTTTCCTGAAATGTTTCACAATTTAGTCCTTTGGAAATCCTCATGTCTGCTTTATTTTTAATAATTGTAGGGGAAATTAAGTTCTCTGCTATGACTCAGACAATTTTATTTGGCTTCAAAATACATTTGATAATCACATTTTTGTGAAATGATCTGTGGTAGGGAGTGGAGAGAATGTTTACTGGAAATCTGATAATCCTTGCTCATAAACAAATCACATCTCTGCCATTTAAAAATGTTCTATCTGGATATTCAGAAGCATCTTCGTGTGAGAGTGAATACTGTCAGTCCTTGATTGGTTAAAATACTGAAGGTTATTTCATTATTAAGAAACAAATTGAAATTACATTTACCTGTGAACAATGATTTTAAGCAAAATAGGAACATCAATGTAAAAACTTTAATACAAAAATTTTTACTGAGGGGCGCCGGGGTGGCTCAGTCGTTAAGCGTATGCCTTCGGCTCAGGTCATGATCCCAGGGTCCTGGGATCGAGCCCCGCATCGGGCTCCCTGCTCGGCGGGAAGCCTGCTTCTCCCTCTCCCACTCCCCCTGCTTGTGTTCCCTCTCTCGCTGTGTCTCTCTCTGTCAAATAAATAAATAAAATCTTTAAAACAAATTTTTTTTTTACTGAGCCTGGAAACTGCTCTGTTTTCTTGCTGCCGTGGAGAGTGCTCTGCCAGTAATTCCTTCCAATGGTGGGAATATTCTTTTTTCATTTAAAGTTTTACATCTTTCCAATCTTGAGAAGCGGAGTTTTTTTCTGTATATAAGAATTAATGGATATATTTGTTTTAGTGTTCTAATCCTGGATGATCAACTTGATGAAGTATAATATGTCTGTTGCTTCAAGGTTACTAACAGGTGATGCCTTTTAGTTTAAAGTGAAGCATGGAGTCTTAGCCTTTACTCCGTTTTGCCTCTTCTGTTACACTTTTCCCTGACCAATCTGGTTAGAAATATTCTCTTGTCTGTGTTCCATTGTGCTTATATAGATAGGTGTTACATGGCACTTCTTCCATATTCTTACAGCTGTTTTCTTTAATTGAAATATATGTTTATTATATGTTTATAATTTCTTAGGATGTATTCTCTGATTTCAAAAAGCAGCTGGGCTTCACCTTTTCTCTGTGTAGTACTGACTACTATGTTTTACAGAGAAACTTTGCATTTCAGCCTGCAAAATATTGTAGACATTTGTATCCAAGGCCATTCTTGCCAAGAGAACCATAGTAACCATCTATAGGGAAGTGTAAAAAGAGATGAGTACAGTTTTATTTATAGTTCAAAAGATTGAATATCTGTGTGTCAGGCACTTTTCTAGACACTGGGGGCTGTGCAGATGCATTGCCTTCTTTCTGTCTTCCTAAAATTTCTTGTCATCTTCTCTGGAGAGAGAAACAACAAAATTATTGCTGTTAGGGCTTGGGGTCAGGGGAAGGGAATAACAGAAAAGGGGTAGAGAGAAAATCTTTGCTTTTATGAGCAGTGGTGATGTCCTAACATATGCCTTTATTCATACTGAACTGTTTCTTTGTCAGCACGAGCAGGGGGAGGGGCGGAGGGAGAGGAAGAGAGAGAATCTTAAGCAAACTCCATGCCCAGTGTCTGACTCGGGGCTCAGTCCCAGGACCCTGAGATCATGACCTGAGCTGAAATCAACAGTCAGATGCTTAACCAACTGAGCCATCCAGGCACCCCTGAACTATTTGTTTGTTTGTTTCTTTTTTTTAAAGATTTTGTTTATTTATTTGTCAGAGAGAGAGAGAGAGAGAGAGCACTTGAGCAGGCAGAGGGAGAAGTAGGCTCCCCGCCGAGCAAGGAGCCTGATGCGGGGCTCCATCCCAGGGACCCTGGGACCCTGAGCTGAAGGCAGACACTTAACCGACTGAGCCACCCAGGCGTCCCCCCTGAACTGTTTCTATAATCATCTCCTCCCCATCTCAGTTTTGCTGTAATCTGTTTATAGATCATCTGTTATGGGTCACATGTATATTAGATATATAATAATGTATGGACATGAACTACATTACTTCAATTAATTTTGTATTGATTGTACTTTTCAAATGAATTTACACATTGTCTATGTTTTTCTTAGGGACTTATCTTTGGAAGAGGAAAGGTTTATGAAACCCAAAGTCACAATGATCGCTTGGAATCAGAACGATAGCATTGTTGTCACAGCTGTGAACGATCATGTCCTTAAAGTGTGGAATTCTTACACAGGGCAACTGCTTCATAACTTACTGGTAGGTTGTTTTTATATAACGAATCAAGAATTTTTTTGAACTATAATTTGATTTTTGAAGCTGTAATATTAACATATTAAATATGTTTCACCCACTGATTATCAAATGAGTAGAAATTTGTAGATATACTAATGTTCAAGCCACTGTTATTAATACATTTTTAAAAGCCTTTATACACGATGACAATATGGGTTTTTCATTTTAAACTTAATAACTTGCAAACCTTCGTTAACTTTATGACTTTGTTGAATAAAGGGACATGCTGATGAAGTATTTGTTTTGGAGACACATCCCTTTGATTCCAGAATTATGTTATCTGCAGGACATGATGGCAGCATATTTATATGGGATATTACAAAAGGCACCAAGATGAAACATTATTTTAATATGGTAAGTGAAGTGTATCTTCATGTATGCTTGCACTGGTTTCAAGTATTTGGATCAGAAGTTTAGCCAGACACCGATCTGCATGTTTTGGCTGTTTATATTTCTAGAAATCAGGATGCTTAAAGCCTAATAAATATCCAACAGCCATACATATATACCCTCATGAAATTCTTTGTGTAACTGAGTCACCCGAGGGAAGGAGTTTCAAAAGTTACTTATTTAGCCCTCTGTATATGTGCAAATGTGTTTGAATTTGTTTAAATTTGCAAAATTATGGTAATTATACACATTTTCACCAAATTTATTGAAATATTTGGTAATAAAACAATACTCAGTAAAGTCACCTAGGGAATTAAAAACATCATTGGGTTTTTCCAGCCTGTTTTCTTTTTGCACGTGTAATATCCTAAAACCAAATTAGGATCCTGTTGCATATTTTTAGAATTTCTCATATATAACCACAAGCTAGTTACCAAAATCAGCAAATTTAACATTGATAAAGTAGCATTATGTAGTTCTGCTCTATATTCAAATTTTGTCAGTTGTTCTAGTAATGTCTTCTTAGTTATATTTGGCACTTGGAGCAGTATTTAATTCAGGATCATTCATTATGTTAAGTGGCTGTATATTTTAGGTTTCTGTAATCCTCAACAATTCTTTTTTTCTATTTCTCACCTTTTAACTTTTGATGAGTGCAGACAAATAATGTTACAGCGTATCTGTGTTTTGTCTGCTGTTTTTTCATGATTTGATTCTGTTACACCTTTTTTTGGTGGTATTTTTATTTTTTTAGATTTTTTTTTTTTAATTTATTTATTTTGAGAGAGAGAGAGCACACATGAGAGGGGGCAGGGTAAGAGGGAGAAGCAGACTCCCTGCTGAGCAGGGAGCCCGATGCGGGGCTCAATCCCAGGACTCCAGGATTATGACCTGAGCCGAAGGCAGTCGCTTAACCAACTGAGCCACCCAGGCGCCCCTATTTTTTTTTTTATAACCTTATTTATTTTTAGAGAGAGCAAGAACTCTCAAGTCTGTGAGTAGGGTGGGGAGGGGCAGAGGGAGAGAAAGAATCCCAGGCGGGCTGCATGCCCAGCCAAGAGCTGGATGCAGGGCTGGATCTCAGGACCCTGAGATCATGATCTGAGCCGAAATCAAGAGTTGGGACATTTAACTGACTGAGCCAACCAGGGTGCCCTGGTGGTGGTAATTTTAAAATTTGGAAAGGAGGCATTTGCCAGGTTTCCCCACAATGAAATAGTTTTTCCTCTTTGTAACTATTAAGCTAATTTTTTCAGGAGGTATTTTGAGACTCTGTAAATATCATATTCCTTGTTATACTTTCACTCACAAACAGTAGCATCCATTGAAGGTTTTTAGTGGCATCATTCTTTCCATAGTTATTACTTGGCATTCTCGCACAGTTTTTGTAATCTTTGTTTCATTTTATGTAAAGAATGTTTTCCAAAATCTTACATATATTTTTAAGAATTTGCAGTTATATTTTTGACTGTAAATTCAGCATTTCTCAGAAGATTACATATATAGTTAACTTAGAGTTGTTGAGTGTTTAAGTGGTTTCTGAATCAGGCACAGCAGCACCACTTTGGATATCCAGGTACATGGCTGTTTATGTAGCTCTGTGAATTTACCTTAGGGTAAATTCTAAGGGGGTTATTATATAAAAGAGTTTCTGTGTTGTCAAGACTATTGTTTGATCTACATATGAAATGTTTTGTAAAATTACTGTGCAGTTTATATTGAGTTCCAGCTCATAGTGTAATTCATTTTGGAGGCAGTCTAGTTGCAGGGTATAGATGATTGGTTCTTAGATCTTTTGCTTGAAGGCCATCTGAGTCCATGTGTTCCATGTTTTTGTTTTTGTTTTTTTTAACCTTAAAATTTTTATTTCAGTGTGCTTATTTTGGACAATTCTTGACAAACAATTTAAAATGCAGTGTTTTATTTATTACCATAAAATGCACTGAAATAACTCAAATAACATGGCCGAATTGCACATGTGTAATTAGGCATCTCTGGAAGTTGCATCTCTGGGTTCAAATTATTGGAAAAATAAGTCTTTTTCAGCAATTTTTTTGTGGTCTTAAAATTTATAGGTATCTCCATTTTCTTCATTATCCTTTAAAACTCTCTTTAAGAACATTACATCCTGAATTTAACTATCAAAACAGAAAACTACATTAATTAAGGCTTAAAGGAGAAAATAAGCTAAACAACTTCTGAGCCAAAGAAGTCTCAAGTGGGCAACAATGATATTACTTCCAGTGAGACATACAAACTTCGCTGCGTATACTGGGTTTTTCTTCTATTTTTTAAAAAATTTATTTATTTATTTTAGAGAGAGAAAGAGAGTATGTGTGTGCATGCAAGCGGGGTTGGGGCGGGGGGACAGAGGGAGAGGAAGAAATCTCAAGCAGACTCCCCGCTGAGCACGGAGCCTGATGCGGGGCTCAATCTCACGACCCTGAGATTGTGACCTGAGCCGAAATCAAGAGTCGGATGCTCAGCTGACTGAGCCACCCAGGCGCTCCTGGACTGAGTTCTTACATTTACTGCTCAGCTGAGAGGCTCCCAATTTTCTGTTAGATTACATACGGTTATAAATTACTAACATTACAGTATTTCATTAAATACATCATAATTTTCAATGTGATATCGAATTGTTCTCCAAGCACAGTTGCAGGTTGCATTTTGTCAGGAATCGTTGTGGAGGACTCTTCAAACTGCAGGTAGAAACCCAAGTGGCATGCTCTGCAAGTGCCTACTCAGGAAAATTTCCTTCTCTCCAGGTACCTTAGCAGCACTTTTGGTGCACTTAGGTCCACGTGTATGACAGGAGAGGAGCTGCCACCATCTTTGACTTGCCAGCAAAGGGCCTGGCCCCCGCTTCTGCTTTACTTGGACTGTAGGTTCCAGGCCAGGGGTGCAAAGTGGTTCCAGGGCATGGGTCAGGCTGTAGTGGAGATGGCTCCTCAAAGGACTGTGTGGGTGAATGTGTGTTCCTCTGTTTCAACAAGAAATTGGAAGAAAGATATTTATGCGGTTTATTCCTTTTTATGTTATTAGAGAATACAAATTTATATACATATTATGTGTACACATAATAGGGCAGTGCCTTAAATATCCCAGTAACTTTTTTTAAGTTTGTTAATCATCACCCACTTGTGTGTGGTATATAGTAGTGAAGTGTTGCTTTTCAAGCAGGTATTTCGGCATGGTGTGAGTTTGTTTTGGCAGTTAGTGAGTGGAGGATTCATTTTCCAGCACTGATCAAACTTGCCCTAAAGTTTAGTTTCTGGAAAGTTACAGGCTCAGACAACAAATAGGCATAGCTTTAAGCTGTTAATGAAACAACTCATTTAACTATAAATTGGTAGTGCTAAACTAATGTAATTTCAGTTGAAGAGCAAGAATAAAGTTGAAAAGCTCTCTCTTTAAGGCAACATTCATGATGTAATTGGAGCGTCCTTACTGAAATCTGCGGTAGTTTGCAGTAAGGTAGGTGCAGGCATTTCTGTGCGCACCTGTGTGACTTGGCAGCATTCCACTTCTGCATGGTGGTCAGTCATCTTCGTGGAAAGTTTAAATTGTTCGTACGATTTTAGTTCGTGCATACCACACTTTGTTGATCTTTAATCATTTATCTTGTGGGTTGTCAGTCAATAGCCTTTTGCTATACATTAAAACAAAAGTTTATGAAATTGCTTGTCATTCACTTCTAAGAAGTAAAGGAAGCCTTTACTTTGGATTTACTTATGATCTTTCATTCTATGATTCTGAGAACTCATTCTTAGAATACCTTTCAAGATTTTTTTTCTAGGCTAGTGGTATCTGAAATGAATTTTATTTTCTGAAAATATTATGTGCTTAATGCAGAATTTGTTTTTAAATATTTTCTTTCAGAAGTGATGTATTTGGGGGTGCCTGCATGCCTTAGTTGGTTAAGCGTCTGACTCTTGATCTCAGCTCAGGTCTAGATCTCAGGGTTATGAGATCAAGCCCCTCATTGAACTCATTGAAAAAAGAAAAAGTGATATTTATAGCAGGCAGATGACATGAAAACAGTTGATAAAGCAAAAGCACTCGTGTAGAATTGGCTATAACTTTTTCCCTCTGTGTTTCCTAGATTGAAGGGCAAGGACATGGAGCGGTCTTTGACTGTAAGTTTTCACAGGATGGACAGCATTTTGCCTGTACAGATTCTCATGGACACCTTCTGATATTTGGTTTTGGATGCAGCAAGCCATATGAAAAGGTCTTTTTTTTTTTGTAGCATTTTAACCACTTTTACAAAATTATAATTCCAGTGTAGTTAACATACAGTAGCTTCAGGTGTACAATATAGAGATTCAACAATTCTGTATATTACTCAGTGCTCATCAAAATAAGTGTACTCTTAATCCCATTCATCTATTTCACTCATCTCCCTGCCCACCTCCCCTCTGGTAACCATCTATTCTCTATATTAAGAGTCTGTTTCTTGGTTTGTCTCAAAAAGGTCATTCTTAATACTTTTTTACAGTAGTAAAGTAAGTAGTTATGAAGGATGTTTTGGAAATAGGTGTATTGATTTGGTTTCATTGTTTTTTTTCGAATTATAAATAACTTTAATATTTGTATTCTTTAACATATATAAACCTCAAAATGTCAATCTGTAAACTTCTTTTTTTCAGATTCCTGATCAGATGTTCTTCCATACTGACTATCGACCACTGATTAGGGATTCTAATAATTATGTCTTAGATGAGCAAACTCAGCAAGCTCCTCACCTTATGCCTCCACCATTCTTGGTAGATGTAGATGGAAATCCTCATCCAACTAAGTATCAGAGATTAGTACCAGGTCGAGAAAATTCTGCAGATGAACATTTGGTTCCACAGCTAGGCTATGTGGCAACAAGTAAGTGCAGTCTTTTTTTTTTCTTTCACTTTTTATTCAAAAAATGTAAAAAATAATATGCAGAACTCACATACTTTTAGATTTACCAGTTGTTAATAGTTTGTAATACTTGTTTTATCATTCTATTTCTAGATACATGTAATTGTTTTTAACCATTTGAGAGATAAGTTCTCAACCACGTGTTCATTTATCCCTAAATACTTCAATATGTGTTTTCTAAGAACAAAGGTATTCTCTTATGTAACCGTAAGCAATTATCAGAAGTAGGATGTTTAACACTGATGTAATACTGTTATTAAGTCTATGGTCTGTAATCAAATTTTGTCTGTTATTCTGATGCCTGTTAACTTTTATTGTTCTACTCTGATGTGGATCTCAGTTTGGGACTGCACATTAAACTTAGCTGTCCTTGGTGAAGTTCAGGTTGCGCTTTTTTTTTTTTTTTAAGTTTTATTGATTTTTAAGTAATCTCTACACCTAGTGTGGGGCTCAAACTCATGACCCCAAGATGAAGAATCACATGCTCGTCCGACTGAGCCAGCGAGGCACCCCCCGGTTGTACATTTTTTGATAGAATACAGTATAAATGATGATGTAGTGTTGTTGGAGCATCATGTCAGGGTGCTTATGATTGTGCTTTGTCCAAATATTGGTGATGTTTTCTTTGAAAACTTGGTTAAGGTGGTGCCTGCTAAGTTTTCCTCTACAAAGTTATTTTTCTCTTCGTAATCAGTAAGAAATTTGTGGGGAGATATGATGTAAATAACCTGTTCCTTACCAAACTTTACCTATAAGTTTTAGGATCCATTGATGATTTTAGCCTGAATCAGTTGTTCTAAAGGTTGCAAAATGGTTGTTTTCTAACTTTGTGGTCATTGCATATGCATTTTATTAGTTTGCCTTTTATATGTTGATGTAGTTCATTAAGTTTTAATATGGACTTAAGGGTTGTTATATAGTGGGTTATAATCCATAATGGTCATTATTTTGTTGCTCATTATTTTTAGATTTGAGTGTGAGAGTCTCTTCAGGCTGCGTGTTCCCTTTCCTGAGTCCCTTGAACACTTCCTTAACTTTCTGGTGCAAGATGTTTAGTCCCATCTTGTACTTTGCCTGGCCTAGTCAAGGGCAGAATTTTTGTTTTGTTTTGTTTTTTTGTATTTGTTACCACAGTGTAGTGTTTCTCCATACAGATGTTATTAAGCAAAGAAAAAAATGCTTCTTTTTTGTTTGGATGAGGTTTGTTTTACTAAAAGTTAATCACCAGTTATCACTGTGTGTTTACTGTTTCAAGTGTTTATTTTTTATTACTTTAATTGAAGTATAGTACGTACAACAAAATTCACCATTTTTAAGTGTACAGGTCAAATGAGTTTGGCAAATGTTAAACAATCAGGTCACCACCACCACAGGCAAGGTATAGAATGTTTCCAGTGCCCTCAAAAGTTCTGTTGGGCTTTTTAAATTAATTAATTTTTATTTTTATTTAAATTCATTAACATATAATGTATTGTTAGTTTCAGAGATAGAGGTCAGTGATTCATCAGTCCTACATATAACACCCAGTGCTCTTTACATCACGTGCCCTCCTTAATGTCCATCACCCAGGTACCTCCCCCCACCCCCAGCAACCCTCAGTTTTTTCCTAGGATTTAGAGTCCCTTATGGTTTGTCTCCCTCTCTGATTTCATCTTATTTTTTTCTCTCTTCCTCTATGACCCTCTGTTTTGTTTCTTGAATTCCATATGTGAGTGAGATCATATGATAATTGTCTTTCTCTGACTGACTTATTTCGCTTAGCATAATACCTTCTAGCTCCATCCATGTCCTTGCAAATGGCAAGATTTCGTATTTTTTTGTTGGCTGCATAATATTCCTGTGTGTGTGTGTGTGTGTGTGTGTGTGTGTATGTATGTATACACCACATCTTCTTTATCTATTCATCTATTCATGGGCATCTGGGCTCTTTCCATAGTTTGGCTATTGTGGACATTGCTGCTATAAACATTGGGGTGCAGGTTCTTTTGGGCCTTTTTGGAATCTTCTGCTGGTCTATGCATACTTCCAATTCTAAAACTCAGAACAGTTAAAAATGCGTGTTTAAGGCAATGAAGAATACAATGACTCTTTATCCTTTAACAGTAATGACTGCTATTTTGTCACTTTTATTTTGTCTTTTTGAGGAATTTTGTATAAATGGAGTTGTACAATACTAAATCTTTTGTGTCTGACTTCTTAGCCTGGTGCTTTTGAGATTCATTTTTGTCGTTGCACAGATTAGTTGTTTGTTCCTGTTTGTTGATAGTGTACCATGGTATGTGTATACCCTCATTCATTCAGTAACAATTGAAGGACAGTTGGCTTTTTTCCATTTTGGGGTTATTATAAGGAGTGCTGAAATATCAAATTACCATGTGGGCTTATCTTATGTCCCTTGGTTCTGTTAGTTTTGTTTTATGTATTTTAAAGTTCTGTTATTAGGTGCAGACACATTTCAGATTGTCCTCTGGGTGAATTCTTTTATCATTATGAATTGTTCCTTTTTCCCTTGGTAGCATTTCTTCTTTTGAAGACTTTTTCTGTTTCATATTAACATGCTAATCCAGCCAGTTTTGATGAGTATTGTCATGGTGTATCTTTTCAGGTTTTACAACCAATTTGTGTCTTTATATTAAAACAGATTTCGTGCAGGCACCAATCCAGTCTGACAACCTGTCTGTTAATTGGAAAATGTGGACCATTTACATTTAAATAAAATTACTAGAATTGTCAGGGTAAATTCTCTGCCATTTTGCTATTTTTTTCTCTTTATCCTTTGTTCTTTGTGCCTTTTCTTTTTTTCCTGCCTTGTTTGAAAATGATTACCTTTTAGTATTTCATATTATCTCCACCAATGTCTTAATTAACAATACCTGTTCATCTTATTTATTTCTAATGGTTATTTCTCATGGTTCTAAAGGTAGGACAGGAATTGTCTGTGTGGTTTGCAGACCTGTGGTTTTATCCTTGACCTTTTTTATGGGGTCTTTAAGGTCACAACTATTTTCATAATAATATGGAAATATTATTTACCTTTTTAGTAGTGTTGACAGTTGGACTGATGCCACAGAAGCAGTGGTGGGTAAAGCTTCTGACACCACACCACTAAGAGTCATTGTGTTCTTCATTGCCTTAAACACACATTTTTAATTGTTCTGAGTTTTAGAATTGGAAGTATGCATAAAACAGTTCTGTATATTCTGAAGTTTTTGTGTTCTGGCTGGTGGGAACATGGACTATTTCTGGGTCTGTGAGAGCTCTGGGAATTTTTGGGGTACTGCCTTTTCATGTCCCCCCGCCCCAATACGGTAGAGTTTGACCCAGTGTGTGCACATACCATTATTTAGTAGAATAATCAATTCAACCTCAGTGTATATCTCTGAGCTTTCTGTGCAATTCAGTCTTCTCTGATGTTCAGCCCTGTTTTAGTCTTCACCTCTGCTCCCAGGCTCTGACCTCTGTCTCCTCAACTTACTGAGACCTCTGGATGCTGTTTGGGTTTCCTCTCCTTGTTCTGCAGCCTGGAAACTGCCTCCAAGCTGTTACCTGGACCAATCAAAGGGCTAGACTCTTGTTGATCTTCTCTCAGGGATCGCAGTCCCGTGTATCTCTTGTCCAGTGTCTGAAAACCGGGGTTATATATATATATGTATATACATATATGTGTGTGTGTGTATGTGTACGTATATATGTGTTTTTTTCCCCAGGGTTTTAGTAGTTTATAGTGGGAGGGCAGTTCCTGTAGCACTTAGCAGTTTCTAAAGATTCCATTTATTATTTGGCACAAGCAGGGGGAGCGGCAGGCAGAGGGAGCAAGGAGCCCCACACTGGGCTCAATCCCAGGATTCTGGGATCATGACCTGAGCCTAAGGCAGACACTTAACTGACTGAGCCACCCAGGCACCCCTATTTCATTTTATTTTTAAGATTTTATTTGAGAGAGAGAAAGCCCCACACGGGGCTTAATCCCAGGATTCTGGGATCATGACCTGAGCCTAAGGCAGACACTTAACTGACTGAGCCACCCAGGCACCCCTATTTCATTTTATTTTTAAGATTTTATTTGAGAGAGAGAGAGAGAGGGGAGAGAGCGAGCGCACCTGTGCACGAGTGGGGCGGGTGGGAGAGGGAGAAGCAGACTTCCCACTGAGCAGGGAGCCTGATCCCAGAACCCCCAGATCATGACCTGAGCCAGAGGCAGATGCTTAAGCAACTGAACCACCCAGTAGAACCCTACTTTAATATTTCAGTATTTGAATAGCATTATGCCAATTAGAAACAGTTATCGTTCTGATGTTTGCCACATTCCATTTAAGTGTTCTGTGCTGTGAATGAAAAGTTCTATAGACCTTGGGTTTTTGCAGAGAGGGGGAGAGGACTAGAAGTCTCCTTTTCTACTGTTTTCCCTTTGGTTCCAAGTTGTAGTCTTAGGAATCTCTTGTTATTCCCAGTTCTAATTAAAACCTTTTTAACCTTTTAGATTAGGGCTCCACTTTTTGCTTTCTTAGCTCATTTTTTGAAAATAAAAAAAAGATTTAGTGATTTTAAGATAGTCTTAGACATTTAGTTCTTGTAAGTTCTTCATTGATTGCCATGGTAAAATGGAGATGTTATCAGTGAGATATAAGGGAATTTAACTGAAATAGTAGGATGCAAATATTTTTTCTTCTGAAACAGTACATGACATTTTTTTAGTTTCTGGATCTGTTACTATGGAGGCTAGGTTATATTTTTGCATTCTTTGCTAATACCCTATTAATTTCAGTCTGGGGGGGTTCTCTTTATAAGTTGCTGGGTGCTTGGTCTGTGTTATATGTTATGTTCAAAGAAGATGCATTTTATGTGGGAGGATATGTAAGGAATTGTTTGCATGAAAAAGTTAGTGTTTAGATAATTTTTCCAGACCCCACAACCATCTAACACTTTTTATCCATTAATATTAACTAAACCTGTGATTTCAAAAATAAAGAAGCAAAGCCACTTGTAAAAAATCTGATTTTTGTACTTGAAGAGAAGCATACCTAAGAGATAAGAGTAACTTAAGCTTAGTGGGAGAGGCATGTGTAGCTATCTCCCTCAGCGGCACCTGCTCTCAGGACGCTTGGGCTGGGAGAGCTACAGCTTTAGTTTGTTGAAGCGTATTACTCCTTTTTTTTTTTTAATTTTTTAAGAGAGTAGAGGAGAAATGCCACTGCTTTTCTCTACATCAGAAGTTATACATTTTTGCTCTGGTCTTGTCAGAGACCTTGGGAAATAAAGAGTTTAATGAAATCTATCTTACGTGAGGCAAGGGGAGTGTTAGTGTGAAACAGCATATTAAAGCTTCCACTGAAACTTCCACAGGTTTCCATGTGCTCACCTCAGGGGTTTCAGAGGCTCTGTTGAGGTTTTTGTGGTGTTTGGTATAAAGGAAGGGTTTCATTTGTTTTGAATCTTTTCTCTGATCCAGTTAGTTATGAATATATAGGATATTTTTAATTGCTTATTTTTTATTTTTTTATTTTTATTTAATGATTTTATTTATTTATTAGAGAGAGAGCACGCGGGTACATGAGCAGAGGGGAGAGGGAGAAGCAGGCTCCCTGCTGAGCCGGGAACCTGATGTGGGGCTTGATTCCAGGACCCCGGGATCAGGACCTGAGCCGAAGGCAGATGCTCAACCGACTGAGCCACCCAGGCGCCCCAATTGCTTATTTTTTAAAAGAAATCTGATAATTGCTAATATAATTTTAATTGTAGTTTTCTGAAAGTTTGTTTTTCTGTTCATGTTTATTATGATTTTGTGTTATGGTTGTGAATTTACAGGTGATGGAGAGGTGATTGAACAAATTATAAGCCTACAAACCAATGATAATGGTGAACGAAGCCCAGAATCCAGTGTTCTTGATGGAATGATAAGACAGTTGCAGCAGCAGCAGGATCAGAGAATGGGAGCAGATCAGGATACTATTCCAGGTGGACTTCCAAGTGGAGAAGAAACACCCCGAAGAGGTAAAATATCTGAGAAATATTTTGTCTTATTATGGCTGAAATTGAAGAGTAAATGAAGTAATTTTCAGGTACATGCAATGTGAAAAATTTTAACTGTATTTTATAACTTTAGTAGTCTGAGAGTAACTTCATTAGGTGTGAAGTTGATGATGTACTAGCAAATGACATTTGATTTTCAAGTACTTTGAAAGGCTGTTAAAACCTTTTTTGCTCTAAAATAAGAGTATTTACAAAACTGTATTGAGTAAAGAACAAAGTTTTTTTTTTTTTTTAAGGAAAACTACAGTTCTAGGTTTCCCTTTAAACATTTTTAGTTAAAAAAAATTAGTTGGGTAGAGCATGAAATGTTTCTTACGGAACCAGAAGGCTTGAAGTGAATTTTCGGGGTGAGGTTTTTGATCCTGTAGTATAGTATTAGTTACTTTTTAGGAGTGAGAGTACTGGCGGGGAGCAGACCGTGGTTATGCAAATGGAAACTCGTTGTGGAAGATGAGAGAAGCCTCAAGTGCCACAGAGGTCATCCCTGCCACGTCACACCTGCTCAGGGTACTCGGCCACTAATTTCAGTACCTTTCCTTGCCAAATGTTTCCACTTGTCTACAGAAAAGAAAAAGCAAATTCTCCCAATAGACAGGTTAAATATTTTGGGCAGGAATACTGCAAGTTGATGCTGTGTTCTTCTCTGCCTTGCTTTTTCCCCTTGACACAATATATTCTAGAAATCACTTCATATCCACTCACGGCACTTGCTCATCCTTTTTTATAGCTTCATAGTACTCCACTCTGTGGAATAACTGTTCTTTGTAATTAATGTTTATGACCATTTGAGTTATTTCTCAGACTTGCTGTTTACGAAATGATGTGATCAATAACCTGTGCATATGTTTTCTTCACATTGTTGGAGAATAATACTATAACTTGGGCAGTTAAATTTAGAATTTATTGTTGGTTCTCAATTCAAAACATGTTTCTTAAATATCAGTATATTTTAATATAAATATTTGGATTGATGGGGGCCTTTAAGGGGTGCCCGTGTGGCTCAGATGGTTAAGCGTCCCAACTCTTGATATCAGCTCAGGTCTTGGATCTCCGGGTTGTAAGTTCAAGCCCCATGTTGGGCTCCATGCTGGATGTGGAGCCTACTAAAAAAAACAAAAAACAAAAAAACAAAATAGGGTCATATAATGTTCTCTTCAGTAGATGAAGTGTGGTGCAATGCAAGTTGGTTCACATTTGATTGGTAAACAGAGTGCTGTACCTAGAAGAACGCAGGGGTTGTGTTCAGTCATGTGGATTTTGCCCTGGCCCAGGAGAGCTGGCAGAGTTGGAGTAGAATTTTATAGGCTCCTGCAGGCAAGGATATAGCTCCCAGTTTCTCTGTTGCATTAATAGCAGGAGGCCCTTCATACAGTATTTTAATAAAACAAGCACTTTATCTAGGGCACCGTTGTTCTCCATCCTTCATCCTGCTGACTTCCACTCATGGGGGATTGTCCTGCCTCCTCTGCCCACCTGATCAACTCTGCACAGGCTTGGGGCTCACTGTTGTCTGCGATGCCCTGTCCACTCTCTCAGCTCCAATTCAAGTGCTGCCAGCATTTCCCCAGTCTGCATTTTGTGAAGTTTTAATATCCACTCCGGCGGCTTGCCTGCCTGAGTGGCTCAGATTATCTCTTAAAGTCAGAGGTAATGTTGGTGTTTGAGCTTTTGTTATGAAGCCACCACAGTTTGAGGAGACTGTCATGCAATGCTAATTTTTCCAAAAAGATGTGTTTTTAGTGTACAGTTTTGAAGAAGACAAAGCCTTTAGGATGGCAAATAAAGCATTATAGTAGAAAATATCTGTACATTAAAAGATTCAGGAAGTCTAGTAAAAGTAGAAGTTGAAGTTAATGTTTGTTCTGTATTTTGATAGTTACATTATGATTTTTACAAAGTTTTTTGGATTTGTATTTTTGGTTTGTATCTTATTAGGACTGTATATGCCTATTAATGTGTTAAATGCATATTAGATTGAAATTTGGGAATCAATTTTGACAATTTTCCTGCAGGTTTTAGAAGACTGAGCTTAGACATCCAGTCCCCTCCAAATATTGGTCTGCGCCGTAGTGGACAAGTAGAAGGTGTTCGTCAAATGCATCAGAATGCTCCTCGTAGTCAGATTGCTACAGAACGTGACCTGCAGGCTTGGAAACGAAGAGTGGTTGTACCAGAGGTACCACTAGGCATATTTAGGTTTGTTTTAGGATATCTATTAATATTGTTTCTTTTTACAGAAATATATCTATATGGTTATTTACATATTTTTTACTCCATTAGTGGTATAAATAATCATATAAATATATTTTAGTAATGGGTCGGAATCTATTTTAATTGTGGTAGGAAACTGTCGAAATTGTTCTCTTAAGTTTTTACTGTGGTAAATTTTTTCTTAACCTTTCCTGTTCCATCTTTACAAATACCCGCTTTTCTCCCTTCAGTGTTATTTTGAAATAAATCCCAGGTGTATCGTTTTGTTCATAAATATGTCTAATTCTAAAAGATAAGGAATTGTCTTTAATATTACCACAGTGCCATTATCAGTACCTTAAAAAAATAATTGCTCTGTAGAACCAAATGTCCGGTCAGTGTTTAAATTTCCAATTGTTTTCAGTTCTTTTGCAAGACTGTTTCTTCAGTGGCATAATTTTGTCAAAAGGCACGTAATATATATTCTCTTTCCGTGACGCCGGCAGGCATTGGTGCTCACTGGCTAGATTCATTAACTCATTAGGGGCCATAAAACAGCGATCGCTCAACTCGGTGAAGTCTTCATTTGTTACAGTGGGTACTTCTAAAAAAGAAATTTACCCAAATGTACTGTGTGATTATCTAGTGGTAAAGTTCATATAAAAAAGACAAGATAGATGCTTCTTTTGCTTTATTTACTTTCAAAATGAAGATTTACTCCCACCCCCAGTAATGACCAGTTTGTGTTCTCCACTGTATAAATCACACTGCTGTGATTTAGCTTATTTCTAATATCCTTATTAAGTTTTTCTATCTCTGGCCAGGAGGAGCCTCTTCAAGGTACCTCCTGAGTCCTTTTGAAATGACGGTAGGATCCTTCTGTGGTGCCCCTGCTATCAGGCATGGCAAGGTGTTACAGGTTCGTCTTATAAATTTCTCATCCTGGATGTAGAATCGTTCTTGAAGTAGCCTGATTTTCTTGTAGTGGGAAATATTTTATAATTATAGTCTGGGCAGTAGGGTCTTTCTTTCTACTGAGGTGTTACCTGCTGATATTTGAGTTAATGAAATGGAGGTAGCAAATGTTGCTTTTCACTGATATCTGAAATGTTCAGTATTCTGTTATGTCTCATAATAACTAATACTTTGAAGATTATTTTGTAAAGGTATGTCCTCCATGTGTTTAGGCAGAAGAGTTTCAGTGATTGGTGGAGGGATGTAGTACTTACATATTGTATGGCGAATTTAAGGATGTTTACAAATACACGATAAAATAATGAAAAGCAAAATGTGGTATTGGGATGAGAAATACAGAAAATTACCGTCATGTATGTACTGTGCTATAATTAAGCCTTAAAATTGTGTCTGAGTTGCATAGTCATCAGAACCAAAAGTGTCATTTTGGGATACTTTTTGTTGTCAAAACCAAGGGAAGCAAACAAGTACCAAGAGGGAAAGATCTGAAGAATACTTCCTTAAACAGGCATATATTTATTCTCTTAACATGGAAGACTGGAAATAGTTTTAGGCTGGAATCATGGTTCCCTGGTTAATCAGGGACTCAGGCTCCTCTGTTTCTGATCTCCATCTGGGAGTATGGCTTCCAGGCTTAAAGTCACCTCAAAGTCTAGGATAGCTGGACTTTGTACAGTAGCCATCAATATCTGCATTTGTAATGGAGGTGGAGATTTAGGCCAGAAAAAGGAAGAGAGAGGCAAAAAGGACATTTCTTGTTGAGAGACTTCATTTAAGCAGCTTTAATAGTCGGACATGACCTTTTCTGTTTATAACTCATTGATGAGAATGTTGTCATATGGCCATATTTAGCTACAGAGGAGGCTAGGTGATAGTTTGTATTTAGAGCAGCAAACAGCCTAGATAAAAACTGAGGTTCTGTTTCAAAGGAAGAAAAGGAGAGTGGAGTTTTTGCATCAACTACTGTCTGCTATAATAAAATTTTCCCAGAGAAGAGCGTAGCTTATTGTAGTGCTGTATTCTAAAATACATGTGAGATTTTGTAAGGGAGATGCTGAGTAATCTAGTAATGGTCAGTGCTCTTGATGACAGTCCTTCTAGTGGGAGCAGTAGGAATTTTACCTGTTTTCTTAGTGTGGTATTTGATGAGGATCAAGAGAAAATTAAAGTTTTGTTTTCCAACTATAAAAGTAGTATGTGTCCATTGTGAAAAACTTAGGTAGTAGATGAAAGTGTGAGACAATCAATCAATGACCCTAATATGCAGAATGTTGAGCAAACAGTATTGCTTGCCAGTAGACACAGTTCTGGTTGGGGCTGGATTCCAGGCATGTAGTTTGTCCTAATTCAGTAATAGTAGAAACTCTCTTCATTCTGTTCATGCTAATTCTGTGATCTTTATCTTTTTTCTTAACTGACCATCTCATTTAGCCATGAAATTGCACAGAGTTGAAGATGATACTCATGAAGGCCTAGAGTGTTCCCTTGCTTTATTATTGAGAATGAAATGTATGTAGTGTTTCATTTTCAAAACAAAGGGAAGCATACAGCTATGGAGTAGAATTCCATTTGGCTGCGAGTGAAAACCTTATATAGTTCCTTAAATACACATAAAATTGGTGACACAGACCACTTGTGAAGGGCTGAGTCTGATTTAGAGCTCCCCTATAGATATAGTGTTGCTCAGTGTTGCTCATCTCCAGTGGGCTGGAGATGTACCTTGAGGAAAATGCCCTAAGGTAAAAACTGAAATCAGTTTTTACCTTAGGGCATTTGTGCATATTCTCTTTCTGAGCATCTGCTTGTATCTTGGATTATGGCCAATATGTCAGTTTTGAAACTGGCCCAAGTGGGGTTTTAAAGTGAACACAAACACAAAGCCATATGTTTTCAGCAAGGTTCAAATTAGAGAAAAAGGACATTTAGTCACTTGAATTCCCTAACCATGGAGAAGGAAAAAGAACTTCAGTACCTTCCTCATGGTGGAAGGTCCCTTGTTTTGAAATTGGTCACTGTAACAATCTTTTGTATCATGTGAGTTGAGAGAGAGAGGTGATTAGAAGTACTAGTAACACTGCTGTTCTGATTTTCTACAAATTATAAAACATGCAGTTTGAATAAATTTGGAGGAGGATTCTGCTTTTATTTCTTGAGAGAAAGTAATTGCAGTCTTGGAAAATTCATAGGGAGATTTTGAGTAGCTAATATGAAAAATCCTGTTTGAGTTGACTATACTGGGTCAGTGAAAATATAAACAATTATTTCTGTATTAAATATGAAACATAGGGAGTGCCTGGGTGGCTCAGTCCGTTAAGCGTTTGCCTTCAGCTCAGGTCATGATCCCAGGGTCCTGGAATCAAGCCCCATATCAGGCTCCCTGATCCTCCGGGAGCCTGCTTCTCCCTCTCCCTTTGCCTACTGCCTCCTGCTCGCTCCCCCTGCTTGTGCTCTCTCTCTGTCAAATAAATAAAGTCTTCAAAAAAAAAAAAATGAAACATAGGACCTCCTAACTGCCTCTGCGATTATATTAAATTTCTAACATAAAGTATAGCTTGGTTTGTTTTATTATAACTTTAAAATTTTTCTGTATTAATTTAAAAAGTATATAACCTTATGCCCAAAATCATAATGATTATTTTTTTCCTCTTTATATCCTTTACTTTATCCATCAGTTCACTAACCAATATAACTGGATACTTATATTTGTAGGAAGTTGGAAGACTTCAGAATAGAGAAAGGTGAAGAGGAAAGAAATCTTTATATAATAGGAAGGAAAAGGAAGACTCTCCAGCTCACACAAAAGGTAACCTAAAATCTGTTTTCTTAGGAATAACTAGAAATTAAACTGAATTTGTACTTTTTTTTTTTTTTTTTTTTGGATCGGTGAGAATATTAGTAACTTTTGCCTGAAGTAGGATATTTCTTGCTCAAGGTCTTCTGTTTTGGATTTAAAATAGTAGACATAAGGTTGTACAGCTGTTAGGAAAGAGTAGTCTGAATGAAACTTGAGGGAAGGACATAGCTAATACCTAACAGTGCTAAAGGATTCTAGAAAACTCCTGTCTGATGACCACTCAGGTTAAGAACTGGAACATTACAAGCCCATTGCATGCATTTCAGGTCCATTCCCACTCGCTAACTGCCACAGCTAGCCAACCATTTGATGTCTAAAACTGCTGGTTAGCTTTGTCTATTTCTGAAGTTTGTCCAGATGATGCATTTAAAAAAAAAAACCTTAGATGTTACAATGATTTGTGACCCTCCAAAGCTCATTGTCCCAAAGAAAATCTCATTCCTTAATATTTAGGTTCTCTTGATTTTCATGAGCATCACATGAGCAGCATTAACATTGATTCATGGAAGATGCCCAATGTTTGCAAGATCAGTGCTATAGAACTTTGTTGGAAAGTGGTTGTGTTTCCAGGACTTGCTCTCAGTTGACCTCTCAGTCTTGAAGGCATGTCATGACAGATGGCCTGTGCATGCCTAGCTGCCATGACATGCCTTGTCGTTTCGGCTTGATGCTTGATAATTTTGTATATGACTTGGGCTTTGAGAATGAAGTAAAAATAGTGTTTAATTTAAAAGTGATTTAACTCATTATGTCAAGTCTGAAAAGAAAAAACATGTTGACTGGAATGAGTATCTTTGGCCTGAGTTAGGATGTTTTCTCATGAAAAAAATTTGAAAGTTAAATTCACTAAAATAATTTTTAAGAAACTAATAAATTTTTTCAGTTGTTTTACTTTTGCTGGAAGAATAAGTTCTGGAAGATTTTTAAAAATTTGATTACATTGCTGTTCCTTATGTATTCATAGTTTTCTAATTTGGATATATTATTTGATATAGTCTATGCAATTATATTAAAATTCAAGGAATAGTTATAAAGCTAAATGTGAAGTGCTTTAAAGTTTTCAATTTAATTTCTAACTGAAAAATTAGGATTCTTAATCCTGTATTGAGTAAAAAGTCTAAGCTTTATACTTAACCATCTTATATACAAAGCCCAGTTATATACATACATAAACTGACCACATAGGTCTGTGGCATTACATTTTGTGGGGGAGCAAATTAGGAAAAAGTTCAGAGTTTCCTGTAGGGTAGTGATGTTGTAAAAATGTCAAGAAACACTAACCTAAGTGGAATCCTGCAGTATGCAATCTTTTGTATCTGGCTTAGTCATTTGGCTAGATGAGATTTATCTGTGTTGTGGTGAGTAGGTGAAGTCCATCTGTTTTCATTGCTGTGTAGTATTCCCTTGATGAACATGCTGCTACTTAGTCTGTTCTTGAAGGACATTTGGGTTGTTTTCATGTTTGACTATTAGTCATAATTTTCCTTTCAACATTTTGTATATATCTCTTGGTATCTCTCTGCGTGTTTCTTTTAAGTACATGCCTTGGAGTGAAATTTTTGGATTATAGGATATGTATATATTCCACTTGGTAGTTTATGCCCCGTGCCATTTCAGAATGATTGCACTTCTACCTGTAATATGTGTGAAAATTTCATTGTTTGTAGATTTCTCTCTTTCTACTTGTTTTTCTTTATATGGTTTGTAGCTATATTATTTGTTACGTACACATTTAGAATTTCCTTTTTCCCTACTGAATTGAACCTTTTCTCAGTATTTTCACCCCTTATTTCTAGTAGTGTTTTATTCTCAAAATTCTTTATACAGCTATGCTAGCTTTCCTTTGGCTCGTGTTTGCATAGTATATGTTTCCCTCCTCCTGACACTGCAGTTACGTGTATATTAGACTTTTACTGCTGATTCCCTTTTGTTAGGCTGCTGCTTTTCTGAATTTTTTTTCTGACCTCGATTTCACCTTGTTAGTTCTGTTTAGCTGTGTGTGTAATCTGGTGTTAAACCCGTTGTGTTCTTAGTTTTAGTTACTGTATTTCTCACTTCAGAATTTTTATTTAGTCCTTTTTTAGGGCTTCCAGTTTTCTGCTAAAGTTCTCATTATTTTAATTTCTTAAAAATCCGTGTCTGATAATTTCATTGTTTTAATATCTTGTTCCCCTGTTTCCATTGCTTGTTGATTTTTTTCTCATTTTTTACCATCACATTTTCTTTGTTACCTGTGGTTTTGACTGAATGTTAAATGTTAGAGATAATTGGAAGCCTAGGATGATATTTTTTCCCCTGGAGAAGTTTTACATTTGCTTCTGGTAAGCTGCTAGGGCCGCTGTCCAGCCTGTATTGCCTTAATCCAAACAAGGATGGGGCTGTAGTTCCTTTGGATTACTGTTCATCTGTAGTTTACTGATAGGGCTAGGCAGTACCCTTTGATCGAATAGCCAAAGCCTAGAGTGTTCTCCCACACATAGGAGGCTCTGAATTGCAATTTTTTGTTAGCCTAACTGGTTTAATCTGTCAGTGTTTTGCTTACCTGTTCAACCTGTCAGCTTCCTCTTCCAGAGTGAAATTCTAGGTTTTTCTTTTGTTGTTTGCACTCTTTTTCCTATCTTGGGCCTACAGTTCTTTATAGGTTTATTAGGTAGATGCCCTCAAACTTATTTTTTAAAAAAATATATTTTGAGATATTTTCTTGTCCTTACTGGTAGTTTGGTCCACCTGTGTTCACAAATTTCAGTCATGAAACTCATTAATAGGAGTTTTTGTTTTAACAAAAATCAGTACTGACAAATTAAGGAAAGCGCAATTCATTTTATTTTATTTATTTATTTATTTTTTTTAAGATGTTATTTATTTATTTGACAGAGAGAGACACAGCGAGAGAGGGAACACAAGCAGGGGGAGTGGGAGAGGGAGAAGCAGGCTTCCAGCCTAGCGGGGAGCCCGATGCGGGGCTCGATCCCAGGACCCTGGGACTATGACCTGAGCCGAAGGCAGACGCTTAACGACTGAGCCACCCAGGCGCCCCAGAGCGCAATTCATTTTATTTATTTTTATTTTTTTTTAAAGATTTTATTTATTTATTAGAGAGAATGAGATAGAGAGCATGAGAGGGGGGAGGGTCAGAGGGAGAAGCAGACTCCCTGCCGAGCAGGGAGCCCGATGCGGGACTCGATCCTGGGACTCCAGGATCATGACCTGAGCCGAAGGCAGTCGCTTAACCAACTGAGCCACCCAGGCGCCCGAGCCCAATTCATTTTAAAAGCAGCCAGTGGCATACTGAAATGATAAGACAGATACCAGTGATTATCACACAGAAGGCACTGATGTGAAAATTAATTTGTATATCAATTCAAGGAATATGTGCTTTCATTGAGTGATTTCACATACAACTTGGGTGTTTGAGGAATAGCAGGCTCCCTCCACCCTTTAAAAAAAAAAAAATTGCAGCCAGGGCACTTGGGTGGCTCAGTTGTTGAGCGTCTGCCTTCGGCTCAGGTCATGGTCCCGGGGTCCTGGGATCGAGCCCTGCATTGGGCTCCCTGCTCCGCGGGAAGCCTGCTTCTCCCTCCCCCACTCCCCCTGCTTTGTTCCCTCTCTCGCTGTGTGTCTCTCTCTGTCAAATAAATAAATAAAAAATCTTTTAAAAAATGCAGTGTATTATATTTGGATGCTTTTTAAAGATTATTTTGTTTTGATAAAATATATTTTAAAAATTCAAGTGGAGCTGAAAAGTACTGAAAACAAATCTTCTAAAAATTTAAAACCTGGAAATAAGTGGGGTTAATATTTGAGGATTATTTCAGATATTTTTCTATACCTCTGTTCCTTAATGTTGGTGACAGCATCATAATATACGAATATATACTTACACTTCTAAGATGTATATTCTAGGGGGTATCTCTTTTGGGTTGGTTGTTGTTATATTATTAATGCCAAAACAGTTAACTTAAAATTTAGTTTGGAAAATGCTGATCTAATGTGCCTCATTTACCATGTCTTCTAAGTACCTTAAAAGTAAAAATGCCAAGTTTAATTTATGTGTGTGTGTGTGTATTTGAACTGTTGTTATTTTTTATTTTTGCCTTAAATTCCTTTTGGAATTTGAAAAAATGCCCATCTTGCTGACGCTTGTACTTATTTGGGTGTTGATTTTCGTCTGCATGTTTATGTTTCAGTCTGACTCGGTGGTTTTGCTGTCACAGTCTAGGCAGAGGACATGCAGGCGCAAATACCCAAATTATGGTAGAAGAAATCTTGGCCGGCTTGAGTTATCTTCTGGAAATGAATCTTCAAGCTCTATGAGACATGTGAGTCTTGTAACTTTAAATTATATAAAGTAATGTTCAGTAACTTGTCTTAATTCTTTCCTTTGAATCTGCCAAGAGACTAGGATGAATTTTTAGCAGCTTTGTTGAGATACTTACCATACAAGTGTATAATCCAGTAGCTCTAGTATATTAACAGAATTGTGCCATCATCACTACTATTTAACTTCAAAATATTTTCATTTCCTCTAAAACGAAATCTTAGACTCATTTGCAGTTACTTCCCAGCCCACCTCACTCAGCTCCTGGCAACCACTTTCTGTCTCTGTGGGTTAAATTGGCCTATTCTGGGCATTTTATATAAGTGGAATCATACAATATGATTTTGTGACTGGCTTTTTTCCCTTAGCCTAATGTTTCCAAGGTTGATCCATGTGTAACATGTATCTATGCTTGTTTTTGGCTCTAAGGAATAATGCAGCTTACTAACAAATAGGTTTTTGATTGAACATAAGGTATCATTTCATTTGGGTATCTATCTAGGAGTTCGTTTGCTGGGTCATGTGGAAACTTTATGATTTAATCTTTTGAGGAATTGCTAAAAGGTTTTCCAAAGCAGCTGCACTATTTTATATTCCCATCAGTAATGTGTGAGGATTCCAGTTTCACCACATCCTTATCAGCACTTGGCATTGTCTGTACTTTTGATTTTAGCCATCCTAGTGGGTGTGAAGGGGTAGCTCACTGGTTTTGATTTGCATTTCCCTAATGATTAATGATGTGGAACATGTGCTTATTTCCTGTCTATCCTTGGGGAAATGTCTGTGCAAATCTGTTGCCCATTTTTCAGTTTGGTTGTCTTTTTTTATTGCTGTGAAAGTTCTTTATTCTGGATATGAGTCCTTTGCAGATACAGGATGTGCACATATTTTTTCCCATTCAGGGCGCTGGCGTTTCACTTCTTTGATGGTTTGTTTCCTTTGAAGCACAAAAGTTTTATGAAGTTTGGTGAAATCCAGTTGATTTTTTTTTTTTTTAACTTAGTTGCTTGTGCTTTTGCTGTCATATCTAAACCTTTCTCTAACCCCTTTGCTTGACTTTGAATAATCACATGGAATTACGGGTCTTCATTTTGATTTTTTGGGGGAAGCCAATATTTTTATAAAGAGTCTTTAAAATTTAATAATAGAACGTTAATATTTTCTAATCAGTAATGTTTTGAGGTTTGAAATGTTTCATATGGATAGACAAACAATTCATTTAATTCTGTTACAAAGCATTAAAGTAGTAGTTCAGCACAGGGTTTGAGATTAAATCTAAATTCTTCCACTCGGACAAGTTGTTTAACCTTTTTGTGCCTCTGGCCAGATCTATAAAAGCAGTTAGTGGTAACATATGTTTCTCAGAGATGTGAGAACTTATTTGATTGTGAAGTATTTAAAACAGTGCCTAATATCCAATAATGCTAGCTGCTATTATCACCAGCCTATTAATTTAGCTGATTTTGTTTTATGTAATGAGACTGTTTTTACATTATTTTCTTATTTATAGTGAATTGAGCATGTTTTAACCCTTTCTTAATAGTTTCGGGTAATTATGATAAACATTCCCACCTATCCTCACTAGTTTCTGGTTTATGCTTACTGTGTTTTTTCTTCATACGTGTGTATTTTATTGTTTCTCCTTTTGTACACAAGGTAGAGCATACTATAGATGCTCTTTTGCTCTAGACTTTTTTCACTTAAAATATTCTTGAACCCACTCCATATCAGTTCTTAAATATCTTCCCCGTGGTTTTTTAAGAGTTGCATCACACGTAATTGTGGGCTTGTAATAGTTTATTTAACTACTCTCTTACTTATGGGCATTTACGACATTTCCACTGTTTTTGTCATAAATAGTGTCACAATGAATACTCTTTTTGTCTTTGTATGTAGTTTTGTCCTGTCGGAGATGTAATTTGGGAGTACGTTCCTGGGAATGGGATTGCTGGGTCCAAAGATAGATTCCTATGAGTTGTATGAGATAGTGATAAAAAATTCCTGCTGAAGGAGGGTTCCAACCTGGCGTTCCTACCAGCGGCGCCTTGGAATGCCTGTTTCCCTACCTGTTAGCCAACAGAGTGTGTTATACTTGATAATTTTTCCTAGTGTAATGGGTGAGAGATGGTGTCTTAGTATAGTTTTATTTGTATGTTTTGGCTGTTCTTTTAGTGTCGTAAAATATATATAACAAAATTTATCATTTTAACTATTTTTCTGTATACAGTTCATTGGCATTAACTACATCTACAGTGTGTGCAGCCATCACCACTGTATGTTTCTAGCACTCTCTCATCATCCCAGACACTCTGTACTCATTAAACACTGACTCTCTATTTCCCTTCTCCGTCCCTGCTAGCCTTTCTTCTACTTTCTGTCTCTCTATAAATTTGCCTATTCTAGGGACTCCTGTCAGTGGAATCATGCAGTATTTGTCCTTTTGTCTTTGGTTTATTTCACAGAATAGGTTTATTTTTACTTTTTCATACTACGTGTGAAGTTGTTGAACATCTCTTCATATATTTAGAGTGGGTTTTTTTTTAATCCTTATGCACTATGTATTTATGTCTTTTGGTCATTTCTCTATCATGTTTTTGGCCTCTTCACTCTCCCCCGCCTTAATTTTTATCTTTCTTTGGGGGTGGGTCGGGATGGGGCAGAGGGAGAGAGCGAATCTTAAGCAGGCTCCTGCCCAGCGTGGAGCCTGATGCAGGACTTGATCTCACAACCCTGAGATCATGACCTGAGCCGAAATCAAGAGTTGGACGCTTAACCAACTGAGCCACCCAAACACACTCCCCTGCCTTTTTAAAAAGTTCTTAATAACTAGGGATTAATCTGTAGTTTGTAAGGTGCTGGGTGTTTTTTCCATTATGGCCCCTAAGTAGTTATTACTTTGCATAGATGAAGGCTTCTGATTTCAGTAGATTTAATTTTTTACACATCCTGCTGTGTTCCTGAATTGTTGGGTTAATTTTATCATTGAATTCTCTGAGGTTTTTCAGGTATCTTCTCCTTTGTACAGATAGTTTTACCCCTAATTTTTGTACCTCTCATTGATTTATCTAATTGCATTGTTCAATTCTTCCAGCACAGTGCTGAATAGTAGTGGAGATAATGGTCCGTATTCCTGTTGGTGGACACATGTCTACCACTTTCACATTAAGTAAGATGCTTTATTTTATGTGTCTACAGTATACACATATATTTTATTTTGCCAAGGGGATATCAACGAATGCTTATTTTCTTATGTTCTTTTTGAAATACCAGGATTGATTATAGATTTTTTTCCTTTTTAAATCATCACTGGTATGAATCTTACAATTCTTGTCTTTATATCTGTTAATTTGGTGTGTTTTAAGTAATGGGGAACTTTTTAAACTAATGCAAACATAGATAATACGGAATGTTAAATCCACTTGACCTTTTAAAATAAATCATAATTTTGGGACACCTGGGTGGCTCAGTTGTTAAGTGTCTGCCTTCGGCTCAGGTCATGATCCCAGGGTCCTGGGATCGAGTCCCACATCGGGCTCCTTGCTCACCGGGGAGCCTGCTTCTCCCTCTACTGCTCTGCCTGCCGCTCCCCCTGCTTGTGCTCTCTCTCTCTCTCTGACAAATAAATAAATAAAATCTTAAAATTTTTAAAAAAATCACAATTTTGTGTTTTG
Source organism: Halichoerus grypus (assembly GCF_964656455.1). Lineage (NCBI taxonomy): Eukaryota > Metazoa > Chordata > Mammalia > Carnivora > Phocidae > Halichoerus > Halichoerus grypus. Next base: position 6,441,928 of record NC_135712.1, read on the forward strand.
GTGTCGTTGGTTTTACTTCCATCGATATTCATTCGCCTGTGTTGTTGCAGTGAGGTGAGGGGGAGTGGGGGGGTATCTCTTGTGGCTGGTGGAGATGGGGTGTGTGTATGTGTATGTGTGTGTGTGCGTGTATGTGTATGGCAGCAGGATAGAGATTGTGGCATTGTGTATATGCATGTTGGTTCCATTCCATTTTGGTTTGGAAAATACTGATGGTAGAAAAACTTTAAGGGCTTTCTAGTTAGCCAGATTTTTAATTCCAGTTCCTGCACTTACCCTCCTGTGACCCCAGGCATGTTACTTTACTTTTCTTAGCCTTGGGTGTCCCTATAGATGAAGAGCTAGTAATATACAGGTAGGGACCTGGGAGACAATACAATACTCATAGGCAGGGTGGATCCAAGTTTTGTGGGGTTGAAGCTTGTGTAATTTTAGAGATTTCTTCTTCTTCTTCTTTTCTTTTTTTTTTTTTTAAGAAAAGTAACTCAGTTTCAAGTAGATACATGCTGCCTTCATAGGCAAGTTAAATCAGAAGTCTCTGAAACTTAGTGTTGTTAGTTTTCTTAATTCTGCCTCTGTTACCAGAAGTGTTTGGAGAGTTGGGGTAAGACATATATGACATTTCATAGGGTGTATGGTTTCTAGGTAGTAGCTTTGAAGAGTTTGTTTTTATTACTGTGCTTTAAAAAAAAGTCCATTTGAGCATGAGAAGCACACTCCTGTTTAGTAGTTCTGTTGTGCTAGGCCTAGAATCTGTACTCGTGGAATAGTGTTGGGCTCACATTTTGAGAAACAGTTTGTAGAGTATGTTGACTTTACATTTTGCCTATTCAAATGAAGTAAACAAAAGTAGATTTTTTTTAAAGGATTTTATTTATTTATTTATTTATTAGAGAGATTGAGAGCACAGAGGGAGACTGAGAGGGAGAAGCAGACTCCCGCTAAGCAGAGAGCCCGATGCGAGACTCGATCCCAGGACCCTGAGATCATGACCTGAGCCGAAGGCAGATGCGTAACTGACTGAGCCACCCAGATGCCCCCAAAAGTAGATGTTAACTTGAGATTTTGTCTTTAGAGTTTTGGATCTCATTGACATTTTCATTATCCATTATCAAAGCTGCTAACGTAAATGCTGTTACAGGAAAAGGTCCTGTCTCAGTTTAAAAGTACCTGCCTGGGATCCATGGCCAGAACTTAAAGTAGATTGCAACCGTTAGCTCTGTGGGACTCAAAAAGTTGTTTGTTCCATTCTCTCCCCTTTATTGACTTAAAAAAAAATTTTTTTTTTTGTATATGGTCAAGTAGTGTTTGACAAAGGAGCAAAGACAGCTCAATGGAGAAAACATAGTTTTTCAACAAATGGTGTTGGAACGACTGGATATCCACATGTAAAAAAAAAAACAAATCTAGAGAGAGACTTCTCACAAAAATTAACTCAAAATGGATCATAAACTTAATATAAAACGCAAAACTGAAATTTCCAGAAGATAGCAAACAATAAAATGTAGGGGACCTTGGGCAGTGACTTTTTAGATAGAATACCAAAAGCACGATCCATTAAAGAAAAACGTGACAAGCTAGACTTCATTGAAATTAAAATCTGCTCTGGGAAAGATACTGTTAAGAAAATGAAAGGCAAGCCTATTGACTGGGAGAAAATACTTGTAGAGCTCCTGTCTGATAAAGGGCTTGTATTTAAAACATACCATGAATTCTTAAAACACATTCATAAGAAAAAAAAATCCAATTTAAGAATCAGCAAAATGCCTGACACCTCATCAGAGAATATCTATAGATCACACAGAAAGATGCGCAACGTCAGTCATAGGGGATGGAAGTAGAACGACGAGGTCCCATTGCATACCTGTATCACGATGGCCTGAGTCCAACAATACACTGAGAACATTCACATTGGCTTTTTATGAACTTCACTCAGAGAAGGGCTGGCTGCACTAACAGTAGTAGCGTTAAGTCTTAGACTCTGGCGCCTTGTGCCTTGATAAGAAAAAGAATCTAGTAAAGACATTTACCTTTTGTTTTTTTAAGTCCATTTAATTCTGTTTCTTGCCCGATGGCCTAAGATGATTAGGACGAAGTGCAGTTTTTCTTGACTTGTGTTACTTAATCTCCAAGATCAGGATTTTTATTTTATCTACCCACCCCCCCTACCCCCCTACCCCCCACCCCCTGGCCAATAGGAGACTTCCTGTGATCAGAGTGAAGGCTCTTGTTCTTCTGAAGAAGAAGAGTGGAGGAGTGATCGAAGAAGTGAGAGTGACAGCGAGAGTTCGAGGTACCTGCTTTTCCTTGTTCCATCTTTTCAGCAGTTTAGTCATAGGCTTGGATGCAGTGGGACTCGGGTGGCATTCAAGATGTGAGAGCTCATGTCTGTGGGACAACTGACTGTTTAGTACATTTAAAAGCAGGAGAAAACCAGATTAACAGTTCTATAGAAAATATTTTGGGTATTTTTGACTGTAAACATTTGAGCCAGCAGGACGTAGGGTGTGTGTACTCAAAATATCAGTCTAGTCTTGGGCTGCATTTATAAAGAGTAGTATCCAAAGTATATGTGGTAAGACCATCGTTCTCTTTATTATTAGTTAATGCATGTGTTGACATTTTGCTTAGTTTTGGTATCCAAATTTCATGGGTTGACCAAGATGTTAACATCTATTCCTCCTCTTGGTAAATAAATGTCAACTTCACCTTTGGCAGATGCTCAAGCCAGAAACCTGGACCTCTTTCTCTTTTCACAAACATATCCATCACCACATCTAGGAAGGTGCCCCTTCCAAATATGACTCAAAGTATCTTCTGTTTCCATTGGTCCTGTGCTCGTCTAAACCACCATACTCTACTCCCTGTATCCTTTCTTGACTTCTTTTATTCCATTATGATTAGGAGCTGGAGTGATTTTTAGAACACCTGTCTTTTTTTTTTTTATAAATTCCTTTTTAATTATGAAACAGACATGATAAAATTTACTCTCTTAACCAATGTTAACTGTATATTTCAGTAGTGTTAAGTACATTCATATTGTCTTGCACCCAGTCTCCGGAGCTCGATGCAAAACTGAAACTGTATACTCATCACTGTACACAGGGATTCTCCACTTCACACCCCCATCCCCTGGCAACCACTGTTCTGCTTTCTCTCTCTATAATTACTGTCTTTTAATTCAACTTTTCTTGAGTTTTATTATACAAAGCAGGTGCTCTTAAAATTTTTCTAAATAGCTCTTTTTATAATAAACAGCTCTTGGAAATGTGTTAGTGTGAGTGGGTTTTATTGAGCCCGAGAGGTATGTGGTTGGCCAGTGATGGCCCAGTAGAGCCCTGTGTCATCCTTTTCTGTATTTGCTGAAGCTAGTAGTGGGCAGGGGGCTCGTTTTCTGGATCTAGTTTTCTGTTTGACTCTGCTTCTGCTCTGGGGTGGGCTAGGACCAGTTCCTCTCGTGGACCTTCTGTCGTATCAGGGAAGGGTCCCCCTCTTGGCAAGAAGCTCTGACCACTTACAGCTTTCTATTTGTTGTGGCTTTGTTTTCCTTGGGCTTCTCGGTCTGTTCACAGATGTTTTTTCATTCTGGTTAAAATTTCTAGTCTATTCCTGAGCTACCTCTCATTCGGGGTGGGTAGGGGGGGCCTACTCTTAATGGCTCTGTGTGATCTCTTCTGTTTTCATAACTACACTCCGTCTTCTGAAAGGGGAATCGTTGGTTGGCTCTAAATGTTGTCTTCCACGAGGTCTCCTCTATATTATACTTTAAAAAAAGTTCCTCAGGCTTACATCCTTTCCCTCATTTCCAGTGAAGGTTTCTCTCTTTCTCATGATCTCTGGTCATTTCAGTATTCGCTGATGGTGAAGGCAGATTGTTCAAGTTAAATCTTCCCAGGATCTTTCCTTCCTTCCCTCTTCATCTCTTCTCTTAATGTTAGGTGACTGATTTGCTCTCAGGGCTTAGATTCTGGTTCCCTGCAACTTACGCTGTTTTCCTTTGCCAGTGACTCGTCATCTCGATACTCTGATTGGACCGCCGACGCAGGCATCAACCTGCAGCCACCTCTACGGATGTCATCACGTCGGCGAGTTACCCGTTTTTGCAGTAGTTCAGAGGATGAAATGTCTACTGAGAATTTATCTCCTCCAAAAAGGAGACGAAAGAGAAAGAAAGACAATAAGCCTAAAAAAGAGGTAAAAGAGGTATATCTTTAAAAACATTTATTTACACTTTTTATAGGTGTTTCTGTCCATATTTAGAAATTAAAAATCTTTGGGAAATTGGAGCTTTTACATTCTTTTGGCACTATTAAGTCATCAAGACTCAAATGTAAAATGGAATTTATATTTGGAAAAGCTACTCTTATTATGAAGGCTTCTCTGTCGAATCTGCCGCAAATTGGCCTTGGCACCGACTCCTTCCCCAGTTTGACATTTAAAGGGGGAGCCCTGTTTCGCTCAGAATCCCACCATAACTCTTTATTTTCTCCCGTTAATTTCAACACCAGAAATGTGCTTCAGGGCATTTTAAGACACTTTCTTCTTCTTTCATCTGCTGTTGCCATGTTTCCCAGATGCATCTGGTATGTTCTCTTTCATTTGGCAGGTTCACACACTCCTCCTAATTGTGCCTACTCCTTATCATATGCGCAGTGCTTGTGTCGTGCAGGTGGTGGCCATTATTTAAAGATGCCACGTCCTTGTACTCGTTCTCTATTGCTGTGTAACAGATGACCCTGAAATTTAGCTCCCTAAAACAACAAACATATACTCATGTTTTGATGAATTGGGAATTTGAGGGCTGATTAGCTAGGTGATTTTTGGCTAACAAGGTTGCAATTATCACATTGGCTGGAGTTGGCAGCTGTCTGAAGGTTTGACTGAAGCTGGCTGATCTTCTTTGAAGCTTATTCATTGGGCAGTTGGCTGGTGGACTCAGTTGCTAACCACATGGGCCCCTCCATAGTGCTGCTTGAGCATCTGCAGGACATGGTGGCTGATTTTCCCTAGAGCAAGTGATCCTGAGGTGTAAGCAGGGGGTGAACCCTAATGCTTGTGACAGCCTAGTCTTCGAAGCCTCTCGTTACTTCTGTTTTATCTTCTCTTTGTTAGAAGCACTTCCAGCCCACCCTCCAGTGGAGATGTGGCTGCACCTCTTGAAGAGGAGAGGAGGAGAATCAAAGTTTGGTCATGTTTTAAAATCACCAGTTTTATTTTTTTTTTATTTTTTTTTTAAAGATTTTATTTATTTATTTGACAGAGAGAGACACAGCAAGAGAGGGAACACAAGCAGGGGGAGTGGGAGAGGGAGAAGCAGGCTTCCCGCGGAGCAGGGAGCCCGACGCGGGGCTCGATCCCAGGACCCTGGGATCATGACCTGAGCCGAAGGCAGACGCTTAACGACTGAGCCACCCAGGCGCCCCTAAAATCACCAGTTTTAAAACCTCAAATCAAGAGGAGACTCCGTGATGATTAGTTCATGGTGAAATTCAGAAGGGTGTGTCTGTAGAGAGGCTGTCTGTTGAAGAGGATTTAGGTTGGAAATTAGGCCCCTTCTCTGTAGGATGTAAAGTGTTAGGAAGAATCTATGAGAAATTCAGGAGATGCTAGAAAAGTCCTAGGTAAATCTACAATGCTTTCACAAGTGATACGTTCCTGTGTATGTTAAGGAACCAAATATGTATGCTATTTAAAAACTAATTATATAGCAGCGATGTCCACAATAGCCAAACTGTGGAAAGAGCCAAGATGTCCATTGACAGATGAATGGATAAAGAAGATGTGGTACATATACACAATGGAGTATTATGCAGCCATCAAAAGGAATGAGATCTTGCCATTTGCAACGACGTGGATGGAACTGGAGGGTGTTATGCTGAGCGAAATAAGTCAATCAGAGAAAGACATGTATCATATGACCTCACTGATATGAGGAATTCTTAATCTCAGGAAACAAACTGAGGGTTGCTGGAGTGGTGGGGGGGTGGGAGGGATGGGGTGGCTGGGTGATAGACACTGGGGAGGGTATGTCTGTGGTGAGCGCTGTGAATTGTGCAAGACTGTTGAATCACAGACCTTTACCTCTGAAACAAATAATACATTATATGTTAAAAAAAAAAAGAAGATAGTAGGAAGGGAAAAATGAAGGTGGGGGAATCGGAGGGGGAGACGAACCAGGAGAGACTGTGGACTCTGAGAAACAAACTGAGGGTTCTAGAGGGGAGGGGGTTGGGGGGATGGGTTAGCCTGGTGATGGGTATTAAAGAGGGCATGTATTGAATGGAGCACTGGGTGTTATATGTAAACAATGAATCATGGAACACTACATCAGAAACTAATGATGTAATGTATGGTGATTAACATAACATAATAAAATAAAATTAAAAAAACAAAACAACAACAACAACAAAAAAAACTAATCATTAGGTGACCTGCCCATAAATAGTCATTCTCAGTGGTGAAGTTTCTTTTGTTTTTCAATTAAACAGTGTATGCATGCCCTTTCTCTTGAACTAAACTTGTTCTCTTCCCCTTGGCAGAACTTGCGAAGAATGACTCCGGTGGAGCTTGCAAATATGGAACATTTATATGAATTTCATCCTCCAGTTTGGATAACTGACACCACACTTCGAAAGTCTCCTTTTGTTCCTCAAATGGGTGATGAGGTGAGAGTAATAAAATTTAAGAACGTGAATATGGACCATAAGAAAATATTTTACTGTTAGGTTTTAATGTAAATATATGCTTTTTTCAGGTAATATATTTTCGACAGGGTCATGAAGCTTATATTGAGGCTGTCAGAAGAAATAAAATATATGAACTGAACCCTAACAAGGAGCCATGGAGAAAAATGGATCTCAGGGTAAGATGATATTTTTAAATCATTAAACATTTAGCACATGTATAGTTAAATATTTATAAATCCATTAAAAATAAACCTACTGGAGGCATATTTCATTACTATCTTTCCATTGATTTCCTACTTACAAACATTTCTGTTGTCACCTTGTAAGCCTTAAGATCCAGTAGGAAGACATGTTTGTCAGTGGGCGCTCTTTGTGTATTGCTGACTGGTGTATAAAATTGTGTGTTAGAGTCTTTCAGGAAGGCATCTTGGCAGTATATATCATTAATCTTAAAATGTGTATAAGTACATATTCAAAAGAAGTACGGCTTTTCAAGAGAGGAAATACAAATTAAAAAGGGTTGGACCCCATGCATAAGAGACTAGATTGATGAAAACACTTGCGTACCCCTGTACTTAACCAATTTTATAAATTTTTTTTTTTTTAAATAACATTTAAAGAAAGAAACTACCACATTTCAGCAAGTAGCAAAGGTTTTGGTTTGTTACCAGTTACTCACATTGGTGACAGGGTCCATGGAACAGCCCAGGCTTTCTGGAGGCTATTTTGACAATTGGAATTGAAACTGAAGAATATTTCGATGTTTTAATTCAGTGATTTTACTTCCAGTAATTTAGGAAACAACTGGAAATGTATGTGAATTTATGAGCAAGGCAATTTCATATCACTGTTTATAAAAAGAAAATATTAGAAAAAATCCAAATATCCTATGGTATTGAATGAATCAAATCATGGTACATTCACAGAATTGACTACTAGGTGGAGCCCGCTGCTTAATTGAGGCTTTTAAAATATTTGTTGAATGAACAACTATTAAATTTTTATAATTTATTACTAAGAGGAGAAATGGGATGTGAAATGTTGTTTGTGGTTAAGATAAAAATTTACAGACATATATCTCAACCAAAATAAATACATCAAAAAGTCAATAGTGATTATATGTGGAATAGCACTACAGTTGATTTTTATTTTGTTCTTTATACTTATATGTTTTTGATACTTTGAGTAACTGTTAGAAGATGAAAACAGCTGTTAGCAAAGATAGCCGTTCTTAACTCCCCTTTAACTTAGTGGCTGTCCTTCTTGAACTTGGGTTGAGTTATGTTCTGATTTATGTATGTCTGTCTCACTACTGAGTCTTCTGAGTACAGTTGATCCTCATTATTCACAGATTCCATATTTGTGACTTTGCCTACTTGGTGTATGTTATTTGTAACCCAGAATCAATGCTCAGGATGCTTTCTGGTCATTTGCAAACATGCACAGAGTGGCAAAAAATTAGATTTGCGTGACCAGCATGTTTCCAGCTGAGATTGAGCAGTGGTGCCTTCTTATTTGAGCCCTCATCTCATAAATAAGGGTCCTTTTTGCAGTGTGTTGAATGCAACAGGAAAGGATGTTTACATTTTTATGCTTTTTGTTGGTGACTTGCTGTTTAAAATAGCCCCCAAGTGTAGTGCTTAAAGTATTCTACAGTGTTAGCACAAGAAAGTGATGACGTGCTTTATGGAGAAAGTATGTGCATTAGATAAACCTTGTTTAGACCTGAGTTATACTGCTTTGGGTTGTGAGTTCAGCACTAATGAATCAATATATTAGATGAGGTGTCTTTACACAGAAACACACAAAACAGGGTTGTGTATCTCTAGGAAGAGAACAAAGCTGGAAAGAAATTCAGATTGTTCACAGTAGTTGCTTTAGATATTGAGCTGGTTAGTGACTTATATGTTCCTTCTTAATACTTATGGTATATTTTTTTTCCTTTTTAAAAAAAATTTTATTGTTATGTTAATCACCATACATTACATCATTAGTTTTTGATGTAGTGTTCCATGATTCATTGTTTGTGTATACCACCCAGTGCTCCATGCAGAACGTGCGCTCTTTAATACCCATCACCAGGCTCACCCATCCTCCCACCCCCCCTCCCCTCTGGAACCCTCAGTTTGTTTTTCAGAGTCCATCATCTCTCATGGATTGTCTCCCCCTCCGATTTCCCCCCCTTCGTTCTTCCCCTCCTGCTATCTTCTTCTTTTTTTTTTTTTAAACATATAATGTATTGTTTGTTTCAGAGGTACAGATCTGTGATTCAACAGTCTTGCACCATTCACAGCGCTCACCATAGCACATACCCTCCCCAGTGTCTATCACCCAGCCATCCCATCCCTCCCACCCCACCCCCCACTCCAGCAACTCTCAGTTTGTTTCCTGAGATTAAGAATTCCTCATCAGTGAGGTCATATGATACAAGTCTTTCTCTGATTGACTTACTTCGCTCAGCATAACACCCTCCAGCTCCATCCACGTCGTTGCAAATGGCAAGATTTCATTCCTTTTGATGGCTGCATAATATTCCATTGTATATATCACTTGTGGTATATTTTCTAAGTATCCTTACATTAGAAACAGTATTAAATGTCTATCCTAAAAAAGATGTGAAGATTAACATTAGCAAAAATTATTGTAATTAATGTTAAATTGGAAGCTAAATTGTGAGTTGACTTACTGTGGCAATATGGAGAATTATAATCTTGAGGAATTGTTCTGTTTTAAACCATTTTAAACACTTGCTCTTTTAAAAATATCTGTTAAAGGATCAAGAATTGGTCAAAATAGTTGGAATACGATATGAAGTTGGGCCCCCTACACTCTGTTGCCTCAAACTGGCATTTATAGATCCTGCAACTGGAAGATTAATGGACAAATCTTTCTCTATTAGGTATGTGTTACTATTTTTTTATGGAATTATTTAAATTTAGATTTTTTTCTCTAGCTGATGAGCGTGCCCTTTCCATAGCTGCAGGGGTAGAGCACTGTAGACAGCCTGTGAGTTAAGGTTCCCGGTAGAGGGGAGCCCACTAGAAGTAAAGATCATGTGCTGTAGCAGCAGTTACGCACTGGCATGTTTTATACCTTTCCCCGTGCCACTTAAATGTGTGGAGAATTTTGGCCTGGAGGGGACATTTCTTCTGTCTTCATTTTTGAGAAAATGTTAGAATAAATAATTTGTTAGGCCTGTGTTGTCCATTATGGTAGCCCTTAGCCCCTGTGGCTCCTGAGCACTTAGAATGTGGCGGATTTCAATTGAGTGTGATGTTAAGTGTACACACTAGATTTTGAAGACTTGATACGAAGAAAAAGATTATGTAAAGTGTCTCATTATTTTGTGCTGATAACATTGTGAAACAGGATTTAGGGTATGTAAGGTTAAATAAAATACACTCTTAACATTAATTTTACTAGCTTCTTTTTCACTTTCTTTTTAATAAGGCTAGTTGAAAAATAAAAATTACAAGTGCAGCTCCTATCCTATTTCTTTTTGACATTTTTGCCCTAGACTATAACCTGCTACTCAGGGAGTTTAACAGTTTTTTATATTTCTGTTTAGGTATCATGATATGCCAGATGTTATTGACTTTCTTGTATTGCGTCAATTTTATGATGAAGCAAGACAGAGGAATTGGCAGTCTTGTAAGTCCATCCTTACTGAGTTTCATATGCCTTTAGAAGACGATCTCTCATTTTACTGGTCATAGTGCTGCTTAGGTGCATGCAGACATGTAAGTCATGCAAAGATACAAGTGACTGGAGTATATTTTGCTTAGGGCTTGGTACTTACTTCTCCTTAATACCCTTTTTAGCCAAGCACCATTTCTTGTATTCTTACAGTAGCGGACGTTTTGAAGGGATTATTTCTTACTCATTGATTATATGCTAGAATTGACCTTTTATTTCCTTTCAGACTTCCTCGCACTGCCTTTTTTCTGTCTTTTTAATGTGACTGGCATAATTCACAAAATTATTCTATGATATAAAACAATCAGAAAGGCGAAAAATAATGCAAATTTCACACTGATAATGTTCTGGTATACCAGAATATTTTACTTTAATGTTGTTATCAACCCAAACTTAAATAGGTTGACTTGAGGAAACCATTCCTCTAAAAAATAAATTCATAAAACACACTTTATAACCCTGAGACATCTGGCTGGACAAAAAAGTCGAATTACCTCAATGTACATGCTAGCTTGACTGTGGTTTTTGTGGTGACCATTTAGGGTGGGCTGGTGGGCTCCTTTGCTTGACTGTGTAGGTCATTAATCTCCATGGGACAAAATTGATGATTGTAACCAGGCCAGGTAATACTACTTAGCAGCTGTAGTGTAGTACCCATTTCATAGGGGTGCATGTGTTACTTTCAGTTTGGAACGCTGTCTGGGGAGCTCATGTGTGGAGCTTGACTTGAATCCCTTAGGATCGTTCATTCTCCTTTTATCAGTTTTGGTCTCTTAGAAATACTAAGTTTTATCAGATCTCTTATTAGAAGTATTAAGTTTTACATCTGGTGTACACATTTGTAAATGATTTTAAGACCTCATTAATTTTCCTAGTTTTTGTTGCCTTTTTCTACAGGTACTACAAATAGGTAAATTTTAGATAAATTCCCCGAGCCATCCCTATTTGAAACGAAAGATTGTCAGGGAATGTGGCCGCTCTTAGTAGACTGTTTTTAATGGTAATGTCCACTCAAGTAGTCCGCATTATTTTGGGACTAGAGGTAAAGGAAATTTTTCTTGAAGAAAAACATCTAGCCACACACAGAAACAACAAAAACCAAACTCGAGTCATCTGGAATGTGTGGGAGTTAACAAGTCCTATAGCCAGATTCTGAAGAACTGTCAGGTTTCCCATCTATTATGGGATCTATTCCCATCTATTTATCCAGCCCCCATGATGTCTAAGTTGGAAGCTGTCCTTTTGTTCCACCAACATGTGCATCCAAAAATTGTTTTAAACTCCGTTCTCTTTAGCTCAGCTCTAGAGATGGATTCCCACTTGCCTCTTGCAATTTAGTGGCTTTGTTTTATTTTTGTGGTTGAGAAATGGATCTTCTAATTAATTCAGTTTTGTTCCCCCATAAAGTCTTACCTGTTCTCTTGAAGTTTGAGGAGTACTATTAGAAGAAGTTGCTTGATTCTGATTTTCCTGTATTGAAAGCTTTAATCAAGTTCTACCATACTGTCTTTACTCAAGTTTATCCTACTTGTATAGGCAAAAATAGGTTTGGTGTTTTTTTTTTATGCTTAAGTAAAAGCCAGGTTTTACCTTCAGAAAAGCGATTTATTTATTTATTTATTTATTTTTAAAAAGACTTTATTTATTTGTGAGAGAGAGAATGAGAGCGCGAGAGGGAAGTGGGTCAGAGGGAGAAGCAAACTCCCCGCTGAGCAGGGAGCCCGATGTGGGACTCGATCCCGGGACTCCAGGATCATGACCTGAGCCGAAGGCAGTCGCTTAACCAGCTGAGCCACCCAGGTGCTCCAAGTGATTTATTTTTTAAAAAATTTATTTAAGTGATCTCTATACCAAACATGGGGCTCTAACTCATGACCCTGAGATTAAGAGTTGCATGTTCCTCTGACTGAGCCAGCTAGGTGCACCCAGAAAAGTGATTTCTTAAGGCTCCTTTTAATTAAAAGTGTTATCTTACACCGAAGAAATACTTTTATTTAAACTGTGAAAGTATCTTCTAGTTTTAAATAAATAAGGAGGAAAAATATTATAAAGTTAATTCTTGCTATCAAAGACTGGCTTTTTTATAACCATGAATTTATGTTAGGCATCTCAAAATGAAGCCACTGGACTTGTTATTACAATAATATCTATTACATAAATACTGTGGGTGATATTTATGTTAAATTAGGTTATTTACATTACATAATTGGTAAAAACCAGGGTATTACATCAGATTTTTACTGTATGCCTTTCATTTAAAAAGTTAGAAGAACTTACCAAGATTTTTTTCTAAAGATGAAGTTCTGTTTTAGAATATTTATGTTAATGAAATATTATCAAAAGTAGAAATTTATTAGTGGCAGAGAGGTGGGTAGAGGGATGAGGGACTTACGGGTTTCTGATGATTTTGGAAAATATGAAATATACATAAAAGTCAAGTTTACATGAATTTGAAAATAGATTAAGAACCTCAAAGCAGGTGCCTGGGTGGCTCAGTCAGTTAAGTGGCTGCCATTGGCTCAGGTCATGATCCCAGGGTCCTGGGATTAAGTCCTGCATCAGGCTCCTTGCTCAGCGGGGAGCCTGCTTCTCCCTCTCCCTCTGCCTGCCACTCGCCTTGCTTGTGCTTGTGTGCTTACTCTCGTTCTCGCTCTCTCTCTTTCTCTCTCTCAAATAAATAATTAAAAAAAAAACCCTCTGGGACACCTGGATGGCTCAGTCGGTTAAGTGGGTGCCTTTGGCTCAGGTCATGGTCCTAGGATCTAGTCCCGCATCGGGCTCCCTGCTCATTGAGGAGTCTGCTTCTCCCTCTGCCTGCAGCTCCCCCTGCTTGTGCTTGCTCTCTCTCTGACAAATAAATAAAATCTTAAAAAAAAAAAAAACACCTCAAAACAAGTAGCTCTGATAATTGTAATATTGCTATTTTTTTCAGTTTTACAGAATTCAGTGTAAGTATACTTTGTTTAGTTAATACTGTTTGTGGGTATTTTATTACGTAAGTATTCTCTTTCTTGGGAGTGAGATGTAGCATTAATTTTGATTGATACCATTTCCATAAAACTTTCCTTGAAGAAAGAACTGTGAATCTACCAAGGATAGATAAGTGACTTTTTTTGGTTAGTGATTTTGTTTTGAGAATGGTGGAAAGCATGGGAAGGAAAAGGTGGGGTTATTATAGCAGTCTGTTTCTTTTGTAATATTTGTGAAAAAGCTCACATACAGCGTGTTCCTCAGAAGCGTTCTTACAGAATACATTCAGAAAATGACTGAGGTTAGTTGGAGCACTCTCGACAGTTATTTGGGTTTGTAGAGGAGTCCTCCTAATATCTATTTCCCTGCTTCTATTACATCCTGCTGAGATAAAGGAATATTTGGATGTTTAATTTTTTTTTTTTTTTTTAAGAGAGGGAGGTGGGAGGGTCAAAGGGTGAGGGAGAGAGAATCCTAAGCAAGCTCCATGCCTGAAGTGGGGCTCCATCTCATGACCCTGAGATCATGATCTGAGCTGAAACCAAGAGTCAGTTGCTCAACCGACTGAACCACCCAGGCTCCCCCGATTTTTTAAATAATCAATATGTACGTGTTTCCAAGGGTACATCTAGAACTGATTTTTATTGTGAAGTCTTAAGAATTAAAACACTTTTATGTGGCAATATTTATATAGGAACAACTTTAGAATAATCATGGATTAAATTCTCATCATACTTTCATATTTTGTTTTATTCTTCAGGAAATATATATTTCAGAGCTGTATGTATTTAATATACTTATTAAACAAGTATTTATTGATAGTACACATTGTTATAAAAGATTTTTGAGTTTTATTAAACCTTGTTCTTTGTTTCATGTTGTAAAATGTAATGGAACTTATTTTGGGGGTAGGTGTTTAGATCCACCAAACAATAGCATTTAGTCGTAACTATTTTAGTCTGTTATACTGTTTGGTTATATGCCTTAAGGAAATTAAGTGTAACATTGTATCTTTTTACATTGACTTTATCACTGAAGATTGCTGGAAAGTGGGGAAGGGTGGCTAATTTTAAGATAAAGAAGTAATTTCTCTTTTATCTATATCACGGTACTTTATAAATTAAAAATGTTAATCTTGGCAAATTGGTGTCTCAGACTCGGTCATCTCTTACAGGTGACAGGTTCCGATCTATCATTGATGATGCTTGGTGGTTTGGGACAGTGCTAAGTCAAGAGCCATATCAGCCACAGTACCCTGACAGTCATTTCCAGTGCTACATCGTTAGGTCTGTATGCAGTTGAAAATTAATCCTCTATAAACATTCATTCATTGTGGTGGGTGGTTTTATGAAGAACTATTATGTTTCAGGTTAAAGACTATGATTTAGTCTGTCATTGAGTCCTATCAGTCTCCTCCATGCAGTATCTCTAGGACGCCCCTGTTGCTTCCCATTCGCCAGTACCCCCTTGGGGCAGGCTCTTCTTGCTTCCCTGGGACCATTTCTGTAGCCACCTGGTATTTCCTCAGCGTAATACTGCAGGATCCTTATTCCAGGAGCACACATTACATCATTTCCCTTGTTTATGGAAGTCTGTGCTGCTTTCCCATTGGCTGTGGAATAAAGTCACATTCTGAAGTGTGGCATTCAAGGCTCCATGGTTTCTTTGAGTTTTTTTTTCTTATACCTACCCTGTGTAAAGCCACACAGGATTTCTGGCTTTGTCTTTGAACCGCCATACATTTTTATACTTTTTTCTCATAATATATCCTCCTTAAAAAATCTTACTGTTAATATTTAAACCTTTATTGCTGCAAAAAGGTTTTCACATTTTCTATCCTTTACTTTTGTAGTGGATACCTAGTTATTAGCCACAAGTCATTTTTATGAGAGGCTAACTGGACTTCTTGTTTTTTTAACAGGTGGGACAATACTGAAATTGAAAAACTTAGCCCATGGGACATGGAACCAATTCCTGATAATGGTATATAATTTTTAAATAATGAAAATATTTTACCTATGTTTTGAGTTTGAGAAGTGTTTTCAAATTATTATGATAACTGTGAGCTTTACTAAAACTCCAGAGAATTAATGTGTGTCTGGCTCATTAATTCTTACCCTAGGCTTCCAGCTTTATACTGACTGCATCTTAGTAGCCTCACTATCCTTTCCCATATAATCCTGGCTGGTTATTTTGCAGAATTTCTCTCAGTTTGGGCTTTGCTGATATTTATGCATCATCCGGGGTTCGCATTTTTGGCACTAGCGTTACAGAAGTGATATGTGGTCCTTGGTGCATCCTGTCAGGAGGCACATGATGTCCATCTGTTCTGTTACTGAAGCTGTTAACCTTCATCTTGTGATTTAGGTGGTGTCTGCCAGGTTTCTCCGCTGTAAAGCAGCTACTTTTTCCTTTGTAGTGTCTTGTTTATGAGTTTTGACAACTTAAATATAGTGTATATTTGGTTGATTATTTTTCTTTTTGTTCTTTTTAATGTAATTCATAGTTGATCCACCTGAAGAATTAGGAGCTAGTATTTCTGTCACTTCAGATGAGCTAGAGAAACTGCTGTACAAACCACAAGATGGTGAATGGGGTCAGAAATCGAGAGATGAAGAGTGTGAACGAATTATTAGTGGCATAGATCAACTTTTGAATCTTGGTAAGTTCTTTAGTGTGAAGTTTCACGTTCAAGTTTTCCTTTCCTCAAAAGTATTTTAAAATTGTAGCAAGCTGTGGTTGTGTTCTTCACTACAATTTCTGTTTGCTACTTTTTGGTTGGGCCTGCAGTGTTAAATGTAGCTCTATTTTTAAATCATTTGTAGAGGAATAATCTCTTAAAAGTAATGAACTTATTGATCAAGAGTTCTTCTCTCTGCCTCCACAGACATAGCTGCAGCTTTTGCAGGTCCAGTTGATCTGTGTACGTATCCGAAGTACTGTACTGTGGTAGCTTATCCAACGGATCTGTACACAATTCGAATGAGACTCGTTAATCGCTTTTACAGGTCAGTAGAAACTTCCTTTACAAATAGTTTGAAAGGGTCTTTGGTCGTCCTGACCAGAGTGAACGGAAGTGGTGGTTGATGGTGATAGTGATGGAGTGGGAGCTGATTAGCATTACTTTCTGTTGCATTCTCTTCTTTCATGATGGTCATTTGTGGTCTTATGTGTAAGACACTGTTAGGTGTTTAGATGAGAAATACCGTGTTTCATTCCTCAATCTTTTGTAGTCTCCTTTTCTTATGAATTATGCTAAGTAGTTAGATATTGTATTTGTTTTTATTTGCATGTTAACATTCCTATTTAGCAGCTCGATTTAAAGATAAAATTTAACTTGGTTAAAGATTGGCCTTTGAAAGATTAATTCCCTAGAGTCATCAGCTTTTTATCTTTGGCTTCTAGAGCACTGGTAACTGTAAAGTTTCTTATTCTCGGTGATTTTTTTTCAAGTAATTTATGGTATTTTTTATAATTCATCTACTTCAAGAAATTACCTGTACAAAAAACTGGCTTCTTACATTGTTTGTGTAGCCAAACCTGGGAATGTGCATTTGTTCAGAAACCACTTTGCCAGGTTACTCTCTCAGGATTAATGGTATCTAACACATTTTCTTCATTGAGTAGCTTCATTTGTATCTCTAGACAAGGTGAAAGGGAGGGTTGCTCTGTTGGTTTTCTGGATTAAGTGATCTGTTAAGATTTTTGGTTTTTAAATGTATTCTCTATGGTTTAGCTTCTGATATAATTGCTTATGACTGTGATCAGGTTGGTAGCATTAGAAGGTTATTATTCGTTGTAACTTTGGCACTTAGATTTAATAATATATGCTGGCTTAATTTTTTTTTTTTTTTTTACTTGGTTTCTGTCTTTTCATTTTCTATGTCCTAAATTGCCTACTTTTTATTTTGAAGGAGGCTATCTGCATTAGTTTGGGAAGTCAGATACATAGAACATAATGCCAGGACATTTAATGAACCCGAGAGTGTAATTGCAAGATCAGCTAAGAAGATAACTGACCAACTTTTAAAATTTATAAAGTAAGTTATCTCCTATTACAGATGTTGTGAAAAAGTGACTTTTCATATTGTACCTCTTGCAGCCAGCCAGTTTATAATTTTTGCTCTCTGAATTATACCTTTTCAATGTGCTACATTAAATGACATTTCTTTACATACATATTGTGAACATAATTTCAGTAAAGGCATGAGAAATTGAACAATCCAGATTTTTCTATTTTTTAAAACTTTGAACTAATTTTATACTATAGAGAGTTGCCCTATAAATACCCTTCACCCGGTATCCCCTTAGGTTAACATTTTTCATACCTGTGGTGTCCTCATGAAACATTAAATTTTCCTTGGTGTAATACTAATGACTGCAGTCCAGAACGCCTGTGGATTTCCTCAGTTCTTTACACCAATAGCCTTCTCTGTCTTCAGGACCCAGTCCAGACTGCCATAGCTTTCACGTGTCTGCTGTCTGTGTGTCCTTTCATCTGTTGCTTGGCTTTCCTTTCTTTCCTGACCTCATCATTTTTTCTCAACGCTTCTTTTGTGGAGAGTATTGAGTTTGGGTTTGTGAGATGTGTTGTCATGACTAGATTGGTTTTCATCTCTTTGGGGTTGTATCCCATGAGCGTGTTTGTATAAGAATGACTTTGCACATGCTTGCTTTCACTGGGAGATGAGTTTGGAAGAGTAGGATGGGAAACTGACTTGGAAAGTGAGATCTGAGTTTTAACCTAATCTGTTCAAGTGAACATTCTTTGTCACTTTGGACAAATTACTCAGCCTGTTTCCTTCAAAATTAATGAGTTTTGCTGTATGATCTTTAATGCCTTTTTCTACTATAGCCATGCAAATTGTTGGAAAGAATTACGTATTGGAGAACATGGTTATTTATAAACTGTGCCATCATTTTCACCATCAGGCTACACACTGGGAAATAACTGGTTCTAGTCTATCTCACTTTGCTGGGATGAATCCGCCTCTTGCCCGGATGACTTGGACTTATTTCCCTTTCTCCAGCACTTTCATTTTTTTCTACGTCAGAAAAATCACATACCCATTTTCATCTTCCTTGTGCCTAGACATTCCTACTTTAGCATTCCTTCAGCCATGTTCTTGGTACTCGCTATATGAATATATTATTAGTGATGATGTGTAGGAAAACTCATCTGCACATTCATCCAGTTGAGCTCATGTATATACTATTTCTGGATTACCAGCTTAATGTTTATACATACATAACTGGGCGGTGGGGGGGGCTTGCTTTCAGTATTCTAAGATGGTCAGTTGTTTCCACAGAGTGTAGATTAAAAAACCCCGGTATTCCGCTGCTTGAAATTAGGCATGCAAACTTGGGGCACTGTTTATATCTTAACCTGCAGTTTGAATTTTTGACAACAGTAGTAATTACATCTGCATACTCTTAAAAACGTGAAAAATTGTTTTTTAGGAATCAAGACTGTACAAATATCTCAGAACTTTCTAACACTTCTGAAAATGATGAGCAAAATGCCGAGGATTTGGTATGAAGTTTGTCTATTTTATAATGATTTTTGTTAATTTCAAATGGTAACTTAAAAACATTGAGTGAAGTAGAAAATATCAGTTCTCACTGTATTCCAGTGAACTATGAAAACTATTTTGATAAAAATATATATATTTTTTTATTTTATTATGTTAGTCACCATACAGTACATCACCAATTTTCGATGCAGTGATCCACAATTCATTGTTTTCTTAACAACCCCCAGTGCTCCATGCAGTACATGCCCTCCTTAATACCCATCACCGGGCTAACCCATCCCCCCACCCCCCTCCCCTCTAAAACCCTCAGTTTGTTTCTCAGGAGAGATGACGCATGAGAGACTGTGGACTTTGAGAAAAAATATATTTCTTAATTGTCTAGATGTTCAGTGAGGAAATTTGTTTTAACCAGTAATTGCTACCAAATAAACAAAATATGTCTATATGAATAACATAGCTGCGGAATATGTTCTCTACTTTTGCTAAAACCAATATCTGAGAGTTGGATTTAATTGTAATTAAAAATTCATGAACTTTTACCATGCTCACAGTACCCACAAGTTCTTCACTCAAGATGGTATTGAAGTTTAAGGCAGCTATCAATGGTGTTGAATAATTTCACTTATACAGAATCAGGCAGGAAGTTGCAGGAGTTGTAGGAAGGATATTCTTTAAAAACACTACTCATGTCAGTGTAGTGTCAATTTCTATGCAAGCCCTTATTGTAATTCACTGATTTTCATGCTAATTTATATTGGAATAAAAATGGGTATACAAATATTTGATTTAGAGAATAAGAAAATGTGTAGAGTAGGAAATTCAGGAAATGTAGGAGATGGTTTCTAGAGTTTTATGGGTAGAGGTAAAACACAAATTTAAAGTTGCGTATGCATGTTCTATTTAGGTCATGCACAAAGCAACTTTTTATAGCTATCTTTTGGAATTACTGCATGTTCTTAGGGAATGTAAGGGGTTATTAAGAATGATTGGTTTGTTGGAGTCTGGGTCCCACAAAGGTCATCTGACAGGGTCTGCCTTTTGAGATTTTTGTAAACAAGTTAAAACCCTTGTAAGACCTAATGTCTTTGATATGCTTTTAGATTATTACATTTCTAATGAGAATATTAACACTTAAGCTGCTCTGATTTTTATTCCTAGGATGATAGTGATCTTCCTAAAACATCTTCTGGAAGGAGAGTAAGTTAATCTGCCTGATTGACCTTTGTTGTTTACTTATTCTGTGTTTTAAAAGCAATCTAAGGGGGCGCCTGGGTGGCGCAGTTGGTTAAGCGTCTGACTGTTGATTTCGGCCCAGATCATGATCTCAGGGTCATGAGATTGAGCCCTGGGTGAGGCCCTGTGCTGAGCCCTGGAGCCTGCTTTTAAGATCCTCTCTCTATCCCCCCACCCCACCCACGCCCTGCGAGCATGCACATGCTTTCTCTCTCTCTCTCTCTCAAAAAAAAAAAAAAAGCTTAACATTTTAAATGTTATCCAAATGCTGCTTAAATTTAAGCTTTTTACCATATTAATTTTCCTAATACGCTTGCCCCAAATAACATTGAAGAAGTTAGACTTGAATTATTGTCATCTGATTGTCATTTTCATATAATTTCATTCTTAAACAGACTCCCAGGTGTTTAGTATCTCTTTAGTATTTGTTTGCTGTGGCTGCTATAGCAAATTACAAATCTAGTGGCTTAAACAATTTTGAAAAATGGTGTTGGGGCGCCTGGGTGGCTCAGTTGGTTAAACATCTGCCTTCGGCTCAGGTCATGATCCTGGGACCCTGGGATCGAGCCCTGCATTGGGCTCCCTGCTCAATGGGGAGCTGCTGCTTCCTCTCCCTCTGCCTGCCACTCCACCTGTTTATGCTCGCTCTCTCTGTTAAATAAATAAAATCTTAAAAAAAAAAAAAAAGGTCTTCTGTCAGCGGTTGGACATGGGTCTCTGTGAGCTAAAATCAGTGTCAGCATAGCCGTGTTCCCTTCTGGAAGCTGTAGGGTAGAATCCCTTTCTTTGCATTTTTCCAGCTTCTAGAGGTTCATGTCACCTCTTTTATCTTCAGGCCAGCAGCTTGAAGTCTCTGGCTCTGACTCTTCTGCCTCGCTCTGTTTTGTTTGTTTAAGATTTATTTATTTGAGAGAGAGAGAGCGAGCGTGCACAAGTGGGAGGGGTAGAGGGAGAGGGAGAGAGAATCCCAAGCAGACTCTGTGCTGTGTGCGGAGTCCAGTGCAGGGCTCAGTCTCATGACCCTGAGATGACGACCTGAGCCAAAACTGAGAGTCGGATGCTTAACCAACTGAACCACCCAGGTGCCCCTCTTCTGCCTCACTCTTAAAAGGACCTTTGTGATTCCTTTGGGCCCATCCTGATAATCCAGGTCAGTCTTCCCATGTCAAGATCCATGTCTTTAGTCAAGTCTGCCATGTAAAGTGACAGTCATGAGTTCTTGGATTAGGATGTGGGTATCTTTGGGGAGCCATTAATTAGCCTACCAGGTTATCCCAGGTGGTGCTTCATATTCTGTGAAAATATTCTCTATACTTGGGAGATAAGTGGTGGGATGAACAATATTTTCAGAGTAAAGGGTGTGATGCTATTGGGTTTTTACAGAAAAGTGGGTTTCTTCCAAGTAGGCAGAAAATAAGAGTAGCCCTATTATTAAAGTACAGAAGACAACTCACTTGGATTTTTACCACCATACTGTGCCATATCACTCTGTTAAATTTTCAAGACTGAAAAAACTTTTAATACTGTAAATGTGTTTTTAGGTCCATGATTGGAAAAAAAGGAGCATCAAAGCGACCAACTATGTTGAAAGTAACTGGAAGAAACAGTGTAAGGAACTAGTGAACTTAATTTTTCAGTGTGAAGATTCTGAACCATTTAGACAACCTGTTGATTTGGTTGAATATCCAGTAAGTTGTCATTGTTTGAACGTTTGGGCCTTTTCTTGTTTTGTATAGAGATTGGGGTGGAGGTATTTAAAGTAAACTTTAATGAGTAAGATGTCTTAGCTTCATGTTAACTTTGTCTCTTACCACTGAGTGGAAGAGTTGTATTACACAGTTTTTCTTGAATCTATAGACACCCTTGTAACTTGGGCTGAGACTTCATCACTCCCATCATAATGGGAGGATTCTACATGGTTATTATCTTAGTAGGGCCAGCCCCAGGAAAACTGTAAATTGGATAAAAGCATCTGTATTCATTCCTTCAGTATGGGGTATGGGAAATAGCCTTAAAAAAAAAAAAAAGATTTTAAAACACAAATTTACTCTAGGAAGCTTGGAAACTATGTAAGAGTGTAAAGAAGGAAATAAAAATCATTCCACGTCCTACCAAGTATATCATTTTGGTATATTTCTTGTCTTAATGTCTGGGTCTCTTTTTAAAAATTATGGATGATTCTTAAGGTCTCCTTCTAATCTTTTTCTTCTCTCTCATTTTGAATATTTTAGAGATCTGTGCACTTGCATTTCTAAAAGTAGGAATCAAATCTTTGAACTAATTATTGTTTTTAAAACCTAGGACTACCGAGATATTATAGATACTCCAATGGATTTTGGAACAGTAAGGGAAACTTTAGAAGCAGGAAATTATGACAGCCCTTTGGAATTTTGCAAAGACATCCGGTTGATATTTAGCAATGCAAAAGCATATACACCAAACAAAAGATCAAAGGTAATTTTAAAAGTGGTTATCAGAGGAAAAAGTGCGTAATCTATGTTGATGGTCATTTTCCACTTGCTGGTAAATGTTGGAACATTACAGATAAGTGAAGAGAGAGACCACTGGTAAGAATAGCGCTCTGCCGCTGCCCAGATGTCTGCAGTTGGTCCCTTAAAGCAATTCACGTTTACCTTTCCTGAAGTTGTATAAACAAATGGGAATTGGTGGGAGTGAGGCTGCCGGTGAACTTGATACATAGAATGAGAAAAACCTGTGTTTTCATACATGTAGGACTCTTGACAAGTGGATTAGAAATTTACTGAGAGAGGCTGGAAGGATATTACAAGCAAGCGAAGGAAGATCTGAAGCGGGGGTGGGACTGCTGGCGCTATACTGATATTTCGGATGCAAAGAGGAAGCACGTGCGCTATCTGGTTATTTAAGAACACTAGGAGAGAGGGCATCCCTGAAGTATTAAAAAATTGGATAACTTTTCAAAATTTGTTGAAGCATAATAAATGTACAAAAGGGTACATATACTCTCAGCGATTTTTCACAAATATCACAAAACCCTTGTAGCCAGTGTGTGTTGGGTAATTGAAAACACAGCAATGATTTGAGAAGATCTTAAAGGAAAGCACTTGCTTAATATTGTGGCACTTTGTGATCAGTGACTGTCACTGCTAATTAACCATTCTGCCTTAATTTCACTTTCTCTTCATTATTTATTACCAGACTCCCTGTGTTATTTTTAATCTGAGAACTCTTTCCTTGCATTCAGTATGCAAATTTAACATCAATTTAAACATCACTTTAACATCAAGTCTTTTTTCCAAGCTTGTGTTATTGTCAGTATTCATCATCAGTAAGACACTTTCTTTCCAGAAAGAAAATAAATCTCATTCGTGCCTCTTTCCCCTTTTATTTTAAAATACATATTTGAGGATATATCACACAACTCAGCCATTTAAAGTGTACAATTTATTGGATTTTTGTGTATTATGTTATCAGAATTTCACAGTTATGGTTAAACATGTGTAACATAAACTTTATTATTTTAACCACTTTTAAGGGTACATTTCATTGACATTATATTCACAGTGTTGCTTAGCTTTCCAAAACTCTCTTGTCAACCCACACAGAAGTCCTAACCGCCGAGCAGTAACTCCGCACTCTCTCCTTCTCTCAGCCCTTGGTAATAATGTCTCCTCTCCTTTGTCGGTACGCATCTGCCTATTCTAGATGTTTCATGTAAGTGGAATCACACAGCATTTGTCCTTTTGTGTCGGGCTTCTTTCACTCAGCAGAACATTTGAAAGTTTCATCCATGTTGTAACGTGTATGAGAACTTTATTCCTTTTATGCCTGAATAACACTCCATCGTATGGGTATATGACATTTTGTTTATCTGTTCATTTCCTGCTGGACAGTTGAATTGCTTCTGCTTTTTGGGTATTGGTAATGCTGTCATGAATATGGATCACGTCATCTGTGAAGAACGATAGTTTCACTTCTAGCTTTACAATCTGATTTTTATTTCTCTTTTTGTCTAATTATTCTGGCTAGAATTTAAAGTGCAGTGGTGAAAGGAGGCAATCTTGTCTTACTCCTCACCTCGGGGGGAATGATTTTCCGTCTTTCACCGTTGTATATGATGATAACTCTGGGTTTTTTTCATACATGCCCTCTTTTCATTTTGAGGAGCTAATAATTTTAGCACCCCTTTTTGTTAAATGTTTATGTTCAATTCAAATGTATCACTAAATTTTACATAAAACCTAATGAGAAGACAGATAATATGAAGAATCAGAGGTTTCAAACTTAATATGATTAAGAAAACAAATCACTTTTAAAACTGGTGACTTACACTAGAATTCAGATTTGAGGGAGAAGAATAAGTTTAAGATATATACAAAATACTGGAAATAGTTGTCAAAGATCATTTCAAAGATGAAGTGGGATTTTGAATTTCACATATATTGTGAATATGTATATGTGCATATATATTTATAAAGCATATAGGAAATTCATGTATCCCAAACCCTTTTTTTTTTTTTTTAAAGATTCTTTAGTGTTAGTCTCTCCACCCTTCTGCCCAGTGCATCAGAGTGATTGATACGTAGCTTTTGAACATTAGACTTTTTAACTTATTTTCCCAGAATGATTGTGAATGAGTCGAGAGTACTTCCTGTAAATACATAGCTATACCAAAGTTAATTACAGTAGCACTTAACATCACACTGCTTGAATTCTTTGAAAGATTTGATACTATTTAATTGTAAAAACTGTTTAAACATAGTCTTTCACATCTATTAAAGTTCTAGGGCCTATTTTCTTCTCCTGGAGGAAGATAAGATAGCCTTTGGTCTGTAATTCATGTTTAGATCTGGGTGGCAACAGAGGCCGTCACATTGCAAGTTGGAGACCAGGGTGAAAGTGCCTTTGTTTCCTCATCCCAAGGAGACACTGCTCTTTTGCTGCCTAATAAATAGCAATCCTAAAACCCACCAACTTCTCATCTGACTTTGAGAGAAGGGGACATTTTTTTGGATTTGTACATGTAAATGTGAAAATGTGAAAAGCCAAATGAAAACTGTTGACGTGTAGACATCAGTCCCAGATTCCAGAGAACTGCTTGATTTAAAACGATTTTCTTTTCATCTGAGAGGTGTATGTCTGATGCTGCCTGTTTCTTGCAGGTGTCACTGAAGGAAGGGGGGCAGTGGATAAAGGAACAGCTGTTGTCTGTAACAGTGATAGAATAGATTGCAAGTAGTCTGTGTGTTATACATTTTTTTTGTGAAAGTATTTTAAAAGGTATGTTGTAGTTCTAGTTTTGCTTTCATATCCTTGCAGATTTACAGTATGACCTTGAGATTGTCTGCCTTATTTGAAGAAAAAATGAAGAAAATCTCCTCTGATTTTAAAATTGGTCAAAAATTCAGTGAAAAACTTCGAAGAAGCCAGAGGTTCAAGAGACGGCAGAATTGTAACCGTGTCAATCAGGCTAACAAAAGTATCAGGTGAATTGGTTATTGCAGGCTTTGTATGCAAATAGACAAATTTCAGGTTGTGATACTTAATTTTATTATGCTAAAATGATCAGGAGTACAGTATATTCAGAAAGATTAGTTTTTTATGGCTTAAAAGCACTGCATATAGAGCTACTGTAGAATTTGTAATTAGGTAAGTTTTAAAGCATTTAATGAAAATGACAGATTTAAAAAATCTTAGGATTAAAGTATTATTTATTACGTAAGAAGCTTTGTTTTAGTGCAGAGAGTAAAGTGGTTACTTTGTTTGACCGTTGAGCATTTGACTGTGTAAGGGAAATATCAAAGAAACCTTATGCACCCTATTTTTTTCTGAGGATTGGTTGTAAAGAAATATAAAATGCAGGGCTTATTCTCTATCAGGAATTTAATATTACGTTCTGTCTTTGACCGTGTAGCTTGCATTAATATCAGATTTCCAGGTACTTTAAAGTGTTGCAATGTGAAAATGGAGTAATTCAGTGTTTAGTCTGTGTCCAGCCTCCTTTTGAACATGCGCTGAACCATGATGGGTGTCTACCTGCGAGTTTGGGGATTAAACTGCATCTCAATTCAGAACTGTCTCCTTCAGATTCATACTATTGATTCTCATAAGAAGTTTGTTCTAGGCTTAGCTTTCTCCCTTCCTTTTTTGTGCTATTGTTGTCAGATTACGTCTTTATATGTTATGGTTTATCTAGTTTTCCTTAACATTGCTTAGGAAAAGAATAAAGTCATTTATACTATTAATTGTATTTACATACGTGATTACCTTTCCCAGTAGTTTTTATTTTTTGTGTGGAGTGAGTTACCCTCTGGTGTCCTTTCTTTTCAGCCTGATGTCCTTTAGTGTTTCTTATAATGTGCTAGCAATTCATTCTGATTGGTTTTTGTTGGAGACTAGTTTTGCTGGATATAGACTTCCTAGTTGACAGTGTTTGCTCCCTGTCCCCCGCCCACACACATCCTGAGTGTTGCCTTCCACTGCCGGCTGACCTCCGTGGTTGCCCAGGAGAAGTCAGCTAGTTGGGCTCCTGACGTAGCACAGAAGGAATGGGTTTTCTCTTGCTGCTTTGAAAATTCTGTCTTCATTTTGCATCTGACTATAATGTGTGTAGGAATTTTTCCAGCTTTGTAGAGGAATGTTTTTCATCAAATCTGGGTGGTTTCTAGCCATTACTCAGATTACTTCCTGCCCCTTCCCTCTCATCTGCGGGCCCCTCCTGTACATACGTGGATGTGATGGATGGTCTCCCACAGGCCTCGGAGGCTCTCTCCAGTTTTCCTTCTCTTCCTGTTCTTCAGATGGGATAATACTCACCTACCAAGGTCAGGGATTCCTGTACCAGCTCACATCTGCTGCTGAGCCCGTCTCCTGAATGTCTGTTTCAGTGATTGTGCTTTTCAACTCCAGAATCTCTGTTTGGTTTTTTGTTTTTTGTTTTTTTTTGTAATTTCTGTGTCTTTCATGGATATTCTCTGTCATCTTCCTTTTATTCTGTAAACATTATTTCATTTGGTTTTTCAAATGTGTTTATAATAGTTGATTTAAATATCTTTAGTTCAACATCTGGGTCCTTTCAGAGACTGTTTCTGTTGCCTCCATTTTTACCTGTATGTGGGCAAACTTCCTTGACTCTTGGTATGTCTTGTACTGTTGTGTTGGAAACAGTACATACTTAATAAAATAATGTTGCCATTCTGGAAATACCATCTCTTCAGGTTTTCTTATTGCTGTTTGTTAACATATTGTAGAAACTCTGGATTCTGATCCTTCTCCCTCCCTCAGTGATGGTGCTTGTTGCTGGTTTTGTTTAGTGAGTTGCCTAAACCAGTTCTGTAGTCTGTCTTTCCTGCAGTGTTAAGCTACCGAAATCTGCTTTTTAAAATAACTTAAAAAAAAAAAAAAAATTGGTGGGGCAGTGTTCCTGGATGTCTTCCCTAACTTAGCATAGCTCAGTGGTCAGAAATTTGTGCTTACACACTTTAAGTAAGCCTTCCACCCTTTTCTGAAGAAGGTCTTTGTGTGGAGTGGGGCAGACTTCACCTTCTGCTTATATTTTTCCAGGCATGAGTCTCAAGGTCTGCCAAGGACAACTAGATAACAGGGCTCTCCTTGAGTACGTATAGAACCTTGAGTATGTGTAGAACCTTCCACATCCCCAGGAAGACACTGGAGCTTTTCAGAGACTCCTGTGACTGTCTCATTCCCTAGATCTCCTTTGAATTTTTGGCTGCGCTTCTGTTGGCTCTAACCAGTGTCACAGCTTAGGCAGCTATGTGTTTAGCCTGGCTGGATTGCTGACAGTGAGTTTGGTGCCCTTGGGCAGAGCATGCGCTGCTTGGTGAACCTCCCAAATCAGGCCAGCTCCCTTTGCCTCTTCATCCTGGTCCTCAAGGCTGTGCCACAGAATTGGGGTGTACATGACTGGGAGGAGCCCAAAGTTAAAATGCCAAAAACTCCAGTCAAGTTTTTTCTTAGATTCAGAAGGTTTTCTTGAATAAACACTTTTTAATTTGTTAAATGCCTGTGATTACTTTCCAGAGTTGTGAAATGACTTTTTTGGATGATTTTGCCAGTTTTATCTTTGCTTTTTGGGTGAGAGGATTTGCCAAAGTCTTCCTCGCATCCCTGCCCCCTTGTTTAGAGTAACAGAGCTGCCCTGAAATAGGAGGTAAACCTGTGCTCCTTAGGTAAATGACTTTGTCCTGTTCAGCTGCTTTACAGCCTGTAATTCAGGGACATACATCACGAAGTACTTACTATGTGAGTCCTCCCCACTTTTTTTTTTTCCCCCAACTTTTAATTCTGAAATAATTTCAGAATTACAGAAAAGCTGAAGAATAATTGAAAGAACTCCTTTATACTCCTTACCTGGACTCACCAATTTTTCATAGTATGTTACATTTGCTTTATCATTGCTTTATCTATTTGTTACATGTTTTTCTTCTAAATCATTCAAAAGAGTATTTCTGACATCCTACTCCTTTACCCCTAAATACTTAGTGTGGATTTGCAAAAAAAAAAAAAAAAAAAAAAATTCTAACCACACCTTATTGTTTTTCTACCATTGACCCAATAATGTCCTTAGGGCAAATTTTTTTTCTAATCTAGACCCAAAGGGAGGATCTTGCGTTGCATATAGTTACTGTTTCTTTAGTCTCTTGTTTAAAAAAATATTAACTCATTTAATCACACAATCCTGTTTTCCATTTTTTTTTTTTTTTTTAAGTAATCTCCACACACAGTGAGGGGTTTGAATTCACAACCCTGAGATCAAGTCACAGGCTCCACTGACTGAGCCAGCCAGGCGCCCTTCTTTAGTCTTAATCAGGAATTTTATTTTCAACCTTTGTCTTCTTAATTGACATTTTTGGAGAGTATAGGTCATTTATTTTATAAAATGAACCTCAGTTTGGGTTTTTCTGTTATCGTGTGAGTTTAATTTTTTCGTTTAATTATTTTAAAAAACTCTCTCTTTGAACCAATGAAGAGTCTAACAGTTGAGAAAGACATAGGATAAAAGGGGACCAATCTTATTCCGGAGGTATTTACCACTTGTTTTCTGTTTAAAATGAAGATTATGATGAATATGAGCATGTAATTATTTCTTTTTGTATTTATTGGTCTGCCCTTCAGTTGATAGTAATGGAAGTTAATATTTTGACATAAGAAGCTTGAAATTTCTTGATGACAAAAGAGCTGCTGCTTTAAAGAACCTTGTGGTTGTCTTTAAGCTCAGATTAGATTCTCTTAAAAGCTCCTTTATCTTGTTGTTTTAAACGAAAATAGGATTATTCATCATGAATATTACCCAGATCTGTAAATTAAAACCAAAGACTGTCTTGTCCTAAACTTCTACTTTTTCTTCATAATCCATGGCTCAGGGACCCAACATGGTGAACTAGTTGATACTTAGAAGTAAACAGATTGGTCGTAGAAAAAACTACCTTGTTCTGATCTCTTTTTTTGCCTCTGTTCTTACTGTTTAGGTTTTGTTGCTTTCTCCTCTTAATTTTATACAGTCTTTAGGAACATATAAATAGACGAGAGAGAAAATTGTGTCTTACTGAGACTCAGTTTTGTAATATGAATGAATGCCGGTATTACAGAAACGTTGGCTCCTCTTACTAGCATTTAATCCAAAGAGCTTATGGTATTCAGTCTGACACTCTGTAACTCTGTTCCTTGGATCATTTGTTCATTACTCCAGTTTGGAATAAAATTATGTCCAGGTTAGAGTAAGAAAATTAGTCGTAATCCATGTCAGAATAAGATGTTAACAATGAATATTTTAATGTTTTGATCATAAAATTATCCTCAGGTTAAGTAATAGTACACTTTTACTCAGGCATTCTCGGTTTAATTAGATTTTGTTTCCTTTGTTTCTCTCTTTGACCAGAAATATCAAGCAGAAGCGGTTAAAGTCTCAGACAAAAGTCATTCCTGAATTGGTAGGTTCTCCTACCCAGTCTACCTCCAGTAGGGCCGCTTACTCTGCGAGCCAGAAGACAAGTGCTAGTGTTTCTTCAGGGGTGACGTCTGGTGACTCCTCAGACTCAGCGGGATCGTCAGAAAGAATGAGAAGTAGGCCTGTCACTCTACACAATGGCTCTACGTTATCTGGTGAGACTATCCAGCACTCACATGTGTAGCCCTGCCAGTTACTGTGGGTTCAGAGGAAAGAATAAATGAGACTGGCCTACCAGTTGAGGAATTTACAATTCAATGATAGAGTCAGAAGTAACAAATACGCAGCAGTTAACTATATGTTTGATAAGTGCTGGTCTTTGCAAATGGAGCAGCCACATTCTATGCATACTTGAATCTTCTACATTTTAAATCATGGGATATAAATATCACACTTTGTATGCAAAATATGCTTTTGTTTTTCTTTAAAAAAAAAAAGGCATCATCATCATGTGAGCTTAAAACTGGATGGCCTAGTAAATTCTAAGCTCTTCATGTTCTTGGCTGTTTGGTAGTATAACCACAGCTGATCGTAACCCTTTGTTAGCATTGTGGGAATGAGGCTGTGGTGGGTGTATACTTCCCTGTTGCTCTGAGTGATTTTGGTGACTTGTGATGATAGTGTAAAAATTACTATAATTTAAAATAATAGGACCAAAGAGGTAGAATGCAGCCACATAGTAGAGTGGCAAGCCTTACAGAAGAGTCTGGATTACTTAATTGGGTCCCTTGATGAGTAAGGGAATCACACGATGAATTCTGCTTCAGGAAGATCAGTCTCACTTTGGCAGTAATATGCAGGGAAGGGGAAGAATCTAGAAACTGAGTCAATGTGCTGGGGAGTGGAATGGAATAGAATAGGAGCAGTCAGAGTGGCAAATGGCAGAGCAGTTTCAGAGGAAGAAACACGACTTGGTGACTGGTGTCCTTCTAACGCAGCCACTTTCTTTAATGCAGAGTTGGGGTTGTTTTTGTGGAGCAAAATTTTATCTTTTAGCAACATGCTCCCGCTCACTTTGATGAAACTCTCATTCTGTGATATGTATGTAAGGGTGGAGTGGACGAAAGAGCGGGAAGCTTCTCTGTACCATGTTCGCCCTGGAGCATGCCCTCATTCAGTGAAGTAGTAGGGAGAGGTGACCTGTACTGTTATTTTTTCTATCCCTCCCTCCCCCTTTCTGGTAGAATATGGGAAAATGACCTCTTGAGCTGAAAGCATGTGTGGTACCACTGTGCTGTTACAGGGGTTATTAGCAAGAGGCCTGAAAGTGTGTCCACTGACGTGAGATGAACAGGGGTTGTCTTTCCTACAGGAAATACCGGTCTCATGGGATAGAAGTGGGGGCTGATTACATTTTTAAATGGAAGTTTATGAAATATGTAAACTGTATTTTCTGAATCCAACTCAGGATTAATATGCTCCTTTCAGAAATAAGAGAACAAACTTGATTTGTAATGCTGATTACCTACTTTTGAATGCCAAAATTTTATGAGCTGGTCTTTGAAACAGTTTTTAAAAATATAAGCTCTTCTAAGTATTTTGAGCATCTTCTTTTAATCTGTTGTTACGAAACAACTGCTTGTGTGTATAAAGATAGAATATGTGTGAAGAACTGTTGATGCTTTGTTTTTCTTAGAAAGTGAAATGGAAGATTCCTTAGGTACCTCTTCATCATCAGCTTCAAATAGTTCAGAGGAAAGCAAAGAGAGTTCAAGACCTCGTGAATCTTCCTTACGTAGTGGGCTGGCCAGAAGCAGTAATCTCAGGGTGACCAGAACCA
Organism: Halichoerus grypus; assembly: GCF_964656455.1. Lineage (NCBI taxonomy): Eukaryota > Metazoa > Chordata > Mammalia > Carnivora > Phocidae > Halichoerus > Halichoerus grypus. Next base: position 6,473,773 of record NC_135712.1, read on the forward strand.
GAGCTGCTCAAAGAAAAACTGGTAAGAGACTCAGTGTTTGGTACTTTGGAGGAATGTATATCAAGGGAATCCATAAGCTAAGCATGGAATGGTTTATTGTTTTAATGTATCTACTACATATGGTTAAATGTCCTTTTTAGATTTTTTTTTTTTTAAGATTTTATTTATTTGTCAGAGAGAACACAAGCAGGGGGGACAAGCAGGCTCCTCACCGAGCAGGGAGCCCGATGCAGGACTCGATCCCATGACCCTGGGATCATGACCTGAGCTGAAGGCACATGCTTATACCGACTGAGCCACACCCAGGTGTCCCTCCTTTTTAGATTTTTTAAAAATTGAGATATAATTGACATACAATATTCTATTTCAGGTGTACAACATAATGATTTGATATTTGTATACACTGCAAAATGATCACAAAAAGTGCAGTTACCGTCAGTTACTGTACATAAATTTTTTATTTCTTGTGATGAGGACTTCTAAGATTTACTCTTAGCAGCTTTCAGATATGCAAGAGTATTAACTATATAGTCATCATGCTGTACATTACATCCCTATGACTTATAACTGGAAGTTTGTACCTTTTGATCTCCTTCACCTCCCCTCCCCCACAAATCTGTTCTGATCAGTGAGCTTAGTTTTTTGGTTTGTTTTGGTTATTTTGTCTGTTAGGTTCCACATACAAGTGAAATCACACAGTATTTGTCTCTCTCTGTTGACTTATTTCGCTTAGCGTAACACCTTCAATGTCCATCCATGTTGTCACAGATGACAAGATTCCATTCTTTTTCTTTTTTTTTTAAGATTTTATTTATTTATTTGACAGGGAACACAAGCAGGGGGAGTGGGAGAGGGAGAAGCAGGCTTCCCGCTGAGCAGGGAGCCCGACGCGGGGCTCAATCCCAGGACTCTGGGATCATGACCTGAGCTGAAGGCAGACACTTAACAACTGAGCCACCCAGCCGCCCCTCCATTCTTTTTTATGACTGAATAATATTCCATTGTATAGATACACCACATCATCTTTTCCATTCATCCGTCGATGGGTGCCTTGTTTGTTTCTGTATCCTGGCTTTTGTAAGTAATGCTGCAATGAAATTGGGGTGCAGATATCTTTTTAAATTAGTGCTTAGTTTTCTTTGGATAAATACCTAGTAGTGCAATTGCTGGATCATAGGGTAGTTCAAGTTTTAACTTTCTGAGGAACCTCCATACTGTTATTCACAGTGGCTGCACCAGTTTGCATTCCCACCAGTAGTGCGTGAGGGTTCCTTTTTCCCTACATCTCGCCAGCCCTGTTTTTTGTCTTTTTGATGATAGCCATTCTAACAGGTGTGAGATGACATCTCACTGTGGTTTTGATTTGCATTTCCCTTATTGGTGATGTTGAACATCTTTTCGCATTCTGTTGGCCATTATTTGTATGCCATATTTTGAAAAATGTCTACTCAGATCGTCTACATTTTTTAATCAGATTTTTTTTTTTTGCTAATGAACTGTATGAGTTCTTTAAATATTTTTAACAATTAACCCCTTATCACATACATGATTTGTGCATATCAGTAGGTTGCCTTTTTATTTCATTGATGATTCCTTTTGCTGTGCAGAGGCTTTTAGTTTGATGTAGTCCCACTTGTTTATTTTTGGTTTTTATTGCCTTTACTTTTGGTGTCAGATCCAAAAAAATCATTGGCAAGATCGATGTTAAGGAGCTCACCGCCTGTGTTTTCTTCTAGGAGGTTTATGGTTTCAGGTCTTACATTCAAGTCTTTAGTCCATTTTTGTGTATGTGTAAGATAGTCATCTCGTTTCGTTCTTTTGCATGTTGGCTGTCCAGTGTTCCCAACACTGTTGAAGAGACTGTCCTTTCTCCATTGTGTATTGCCTCTTCTGTTGTAAATTAATTCACCATGTAGGCGTGGGTTTATTCTGGACTCTCTCTTCTGTTTTCATCCTTAGGGCTGCCCCCCTCCCTTTTTTTTTTAAAGAGAATGCAAGAGCAGGGGTGGGGAGAGGGAGAGAATCTTAAGCAGGCTCCACACCCAGCACAAGGCAGGGCTCGATCTCACAACCCTGAGATCATGATCTGGCCTGAAGTCAAGAATCAGACACTTAACCTGAGACACCTAGGCGCCCCCATCCTTAGGGCTTTTTAGATTTAGAAGGGAAATCTGTTTTGGCATTAAAAGGTATGGGGTAACTGGGTGATAGACATTAAGGACAGCACATGATGTAATGGACACTGGGTGTTATATAAGACTGATGAATAGTTGACCTCCACTTCTGAACTAATAATATATGTTAATTAATTGAATTTAAATTTTAAAAATTAAAAAAATAAAATATTTATAAAAATGTTCACAAAGAAAAGGTAGGGAACGTCAGTTCTAAAATAATAAATTCATTAAAAAATGTTGATTAAGGAAGACTTTTCTAATCTTATTGCTACTTTATTTCTAGGTCCAGTTTCTTTAGAGAATGGATGTGGCAGAAAAGCCACTCGAAAGAGAGTCTATTTAAGTGACTCTGATAACAATTCAGTGGAGACCGGTGAAAGTCTAAAAGCCAGGACTGGAAATAACCGGAAAGTGCTACGGAAGTGTGCTGCCGTGGCTGCCAATAAGATAAAGCTCATGAGTGACGTAGAGGAGAACTCTAGCTCTGAAAGCGTCTGTTCTGGCCGTAAGCTGCCTCACCGTAATGCTTCTGCTGTGGCTAGAAAAAAGTTACTACATAATTCTGAAGATGATCAGAGCTTAAAGTCCGAAATTGAAGAAGAGGAGCTAAAAGATCGAAATCAGCCATCACCACTGTCCAGTTCTCATGCTGCCCAGAATACTGTGAATGAGTCTGAAAACGGGGATTCAGAGTCAGAAAGTGATTTGCGAGTAGCCCGCAAAAATTGGCACGCCAATGGTTATAAGTCGCATGCTCCAGCAACTTCTAAAACAAAATTTCTGAAAATAGAGTCTTCTGATGAAGACTCCAAAAGTCATGATTCAGACAATGTACATAACAGAACTGCTGGTCCATCCACGTCTGGGCAGAAACTTAAGGCAGAGCGCGTCTCAGAGGAAGAGGAGGAAGCAGATTCTGAACCAAGAAAGTATGCCAGTAGGAAATACAACACAGGTCGCAAGAATCTTACTTTCCTTAAAAAAGCAAAGATCTTCAGTGATTCGGAGGATTCCGAATCTGAAGAGCAAGATCGAGAAGATGGCAGCTATCACAGAATGGAAACAAACCTGATTAAAGGGGGTTCGAAGTGTGAACCAACTACTGGGTCCCAGTGTTTCTCAGATCACGTATCTGAGACTGATTTGGATTCAGATGATGACACTGCAAAAGAAAAACCAAACCATTTTAGGAAAGGTAATTCAAAACCTATAACCTTGACTCACTGGCCTGTTCTCACTGTTCTCCCCTTACAGCATACGTTGTTTGTTTTTCCCCATGAAACTTCTCTTCACCAGTGGTTTTCTGTCCACCCCCTGCATTCTCAGTCGTTTCTGTGCATCCCTCATGTTCTGTGTGCATGCATAACTGGTTGTCAAATATGTTTAGTTTTATTCACATGACAGGCAATCTTGACCTTAACAGCTATTTTTAGTAAGATTTCACTTCTTGTATTGGCTGTGGGTTTCAGAAAAGCGGAGGCGAGCACATTTATAAGCTGTGGTGTTAGCCAGTTTCAGAAGGGGAAAGAAAAGGGCAGGAAAAGGTATATATAAGTAAGAATAACAGCAGCGGCCACTGAGCTGTTCTGTGGGTCAGGGAAATTGGTCCCCATGCTTTACGTGTATTAACTAGTTAAGTCTTCGTAACTTTTATGAGCTAGATATTACTATTATTGTCCACTTTACTCATGATAACTCTGGGGCACAGAGGGGTGAAATCACTTGCTGATTTAAGGCTGTATTTATTCTTGGTCCTTGGGGGCTGATGACAGATATTGAAGAGCAGGAGGCAGCTAAAGCTAAGATTAAAGGTGTTGGTGTGATTGGAACTTGTGAAGTGAAAAAAAGTTTCAGGGAGGCTGAGGGTCAGTGATTAGTTTGCATACCCTAGTGCATTGGTAAAGAGAGGTTAGTCTGTATTCATGTAAATAAAATGTGTCAAGTGTGTTGTGCATGTAAATAGCAAGCAAGGCACGGGGTGTAAGTGCTGGGGATGTGCTGTGCTTGTGATTGGTGCTGAGGCCGCACGAAAGGTCACTGCTCTTATGCATTAAGAGCCCGAACATTCACTGCCATCCTCCTTCCAAGGTAGTAAGAATTCCGGACTTCGATTGTTGAAAATGTTGGGCATTTAATTTCATTACACATACTACTCTTAAAGATTAAAGGAATACTCTTAATTTTTAATTTTTAGATTCTACATCACAAGACCATGGACAAAGCAGGAAAGTTTCCAGGAAAAGGGTCTGTTCCAGTGACTCAGACAGCAATTCAAAGGTGGTTAAGAAGTCCTCAAAAGCCAAAACGGGTCTCCTCAGGACTCCTCGAAGACGTGCAACCACCGCTGCCGGTAAGCTGAAGCTCACGAGTGACGTGGAAGATGTCAGTTTAGACAGCGCATGCACCAGAAGCAAAAGTGGAAGGCAAAAGCCCCTCCGTTCTGCGTGTGCCCCAGCTAAGACAACGGCGAGTGATTCTGAGGGAGACGTCAACTGTGAAGTGCCAAATGAGCAGTGTGCTTGCCCCGGGAGGCAGCCCGCAGCCAGCTCGGAAGGCAGTGCGAGAAGTATTCATCCATCTTTAAACGGAGACTCAGACTCTGAAGGGATGCCCAGGCCCGCACCTAAGAGCAGGCACACCAGGAGTCACAGAACAAATGTTGCACCTTCTAACACAAAGAATTCCTCGGTTGGGTCTTCAGAGGAAGAGTCAAAAAGCCATATTCCAGGGGGTGAGATGGGTCGAAAATGTTCTTCGGAATCAGCTTTGGTGCAGAAAGCTACTGCAGAGAACGCCTTTGAGGAGGACCTGAATTACGGGCTGCGCAGGTGGAACGGCAGGAGGCTCAGGACCTACGGGAAGGCCCCGTTCAGCAAGACCAAAGTGCTGCAGGAGGCGCAGGGAGCGGCCGAGGCGGAGGTGAAGAGGAAGAGGCCGCATCCTGAGCCCCAGCGCGGGCAGGCGGCTGAAAGCGGAGGCGCTTCCAAGCTGGGGGCCGACCCCGGCCCCAAATCCGACTCCGAGTTGGCGTCTGTGACTGAATCAGATGTGGACTGTGCCGATGACGCGAAAACCAAAAAGAGGAAAACGAGAGGAAAAGCAAAAGCGGTGAGAAAAGGTAAAGCTTGTGCAGCCGCCGCATCTAGAGGCGCGAGGCGGCAGAGACAGAGCAAACGGCCTAGGCTAAGTGTGGACGATAACGACTGGGAGGACTTGGACTATGCAAAATCGAAAAGAGGTCTTCGACGTTCGAAAATAAAAACGAGAAATCAGGGCAGAAGGACCGTGAGATACCATGATGGGGATGATGACAGAAGCTTAGAAAATGTGTTAGATTTTGATGATTGCACCTTATGACCTTGAGAGAAAGCCAGTTCATTGAAAGAGGAAATGGACTGGAATTTATGGTGAAAGTTGGCTGTTGAAATTATTTTTGTCCTACAATTCAGGGAATATATTTATATTTTTCTATGAAAAGTTATGAATGTGACTAAATCATGACTGTTATTTTTATTTGCACTTGCTTGCCTTTGTAGCAGCGCTCAGCACAGGTGCCAAAATATGCTTCATTTTGGGGGCAGATCTACTTTGACAGTATTTAACTACAGATAGCAAGAATTTGAAATCTGTTCAACACTAGACATCCTGGTTATCAAAACCAATAAGCATTACTCTCATGGTAGCAAGTGTCACGCAGTTACTTTCTGAGCGTGTCAGGAGGTGGTAGTTTCTAACCCCTGTCTTGTTGTAGTCGAACAATTTCACGTGACCTATGTTTACAGTTTCCTCATAAATATTGTGTGCATACTGACATTACAATCATGGGAAGTGTGACCATGATTAGTAGGCGAGGTACCTACCACTTTTTTTCTTTTCCCCCCCTTTCCCTGGCTACTTGAGCAAAATGCATTATACCAGATTTGGTCATTTTCATTGAAATGGTTTCTTTCCAAATGCTGTTGGGTCTTTTTTCTCTTTTTATTTTTAAGGAAAATATCATCACTTTTATTTTATAAACTTGAATTTATAAAGTGCTGGTAAATTATTTTTTAAAATGTTTTGATTGTATATTTTAAACCTCTAAGGCCCCGACCGTAGTCCTAGCATTTTCTTTTAAATTGTGCACTAACAGAATGCTGTATAATTTGTCTTTCCAAGATCTCCTGGTTTCTATGTAAGGGATTTAACCAAAATCTTGGTCTTCCATAGTCTTACTCTGTGAAATAGAGGAGTTTGTGTGCCTTAGATTTAGGAAAAGTGTGTTCTTTAATAGAGTGTACAGGGCCAAGAGAGTATTTAAATTATATGTAGTTTCCCCCCATTTCCATTGAGATTGTAGAGTTGAGTTTTGTTAAGAGTGCAATCGCAGATCTCATCTATATAGGAAAATAGTTAAACGTCATTCTCCACCTCTTTGTTTTAGCTTACTGCTGCCATGTGCAATCCCAGGCATTCTTTGCAGGGGCAACTAAGTGTATCTTTACTAGTGACTTCTAGTTTAAATCTAAGAAACTGTCTTGTGTTGTGGGAAAATAATTTTGGAATCCATTTAAAGTGAAACTTCTATCACATCATCGAATACATCAAATAAGTACACTTATTTTCAAGCCAAATATTTTTGCTTGATAGGTTGTGCTACTCCATACAGTGTAGGTGGCCATTCCTAGCTTGTTTGTGCCTGAAGATGGACTTGATTCAAATGGTTTACATATTTTGTAGCGAAGGAGTATGTTACAGTACTCCCACCTTTGTTATTTATTGGCCCTGTGTTTGGTTCCAGACAAAATTAACCCTTTGCTCCTGTGTATCCTGAAGGTGGCAGGTGTGGAAAAACATCAGACTCTGGTGTCAGTGTTAGGGAATGTTCTTAAGTGTTGTTACTTTTCAGTTATCTGTCCCATTCGACATGGTAGGAGGTACTTTGTACTCTGATGTAAGGGGAAGGATATTTTTGGACATTACCAACCGAGATAGGTGGGATAGACCTGCCCCTCCTTAGGTTGTTTAGAGAGCTTTCACCACTTTAGAACTATGATGCTCTTTTTATCAAAGTTTGTGTTTAGTATCTGGTAGAGAAAGCGATTCGGGAGAATTGTCCTTGACTATTGACCTGAAAACATTAATGGAATGTTCTTTACTTCCTGAGTTTTAAGCAGTGGTGATAGATGTCCTACCCATTAATTTATTTAAACTCTTCTAAAGCTTCTCTGTTTTATATCTATTCTCAGGGTTATAACTCCATGTTTACCATCATCTGCAAAAAGGTACCAAAAAAATCCATAAATACAAATATAGAATATGTTCATAAATACATAAATTCTTTTGGTAAAGTGAGACTTTGATCATTTAGGCTTCATCAGTAGAACTGTTATCTTTTGGACTGAATTAACTGGTCAGAGATTGGCTGGTCAACCAATTACTAATTTTTCTTTTTGTCCAAAATTGTTAGGCCTTTGTGTATAGAAAGCAGTATTTTGGTTTCACCTGGGGAAAAAAAAAACAAGAATTTGGCCTCATGGCGTGGAAGGTGTGGTTGACAATGGTAGCTTCTCAAGTTCTGGAGTAAAACTAAGGGATTGTAGTGAGAATCATGTTTATGGGTTTTTTTGGTCATGGTGCTATTCCTAAGGTTAACTTTGAATATGTGACACACACTCCTAAGTACTTTAAGGAAAATTAATAAATAATTAATAGTTCAAAATGTTTACATTGAGCACTAGAACATGTTTGACTTTTTTTCTACTTCTCTTTATGCGAAATGCGCAGGGATTTAATGCACGGATGTACTTTAATGTGTTTGGGATCAGTTTGTATTTACTTGTGAAAAAAGACAAAAGCTTGCAGATTGAATGTGAACTGATCCGGAAGTAAGTGCTATAGCTTTTCATTGCACTTGAAGTCACTTAATGGTGTATATGAACAACAACAAAAACTGCTGTGGTTGTGTATGTCCAAAGTCCTATGATTTTACTCATTTATGGTTGAAAAAAAGGGCTGAAGTATTTAGATTTGAGTTTTGATTCCTTTGAAAGACTATTAAGAAAAAAGATGTCAAACATTTAAGAAATAGGTGAGGTTTAAAAACATTTTTTTTTTCCATATCAGACTTACTTTAAAAGGGTATACCGACAATGTGTAGTAACTTCTGAATAAAAGGGAAAGTGTATCCCATTTTCAGATAATTTTTAGGGCGGTCATTCTCCCTTTATTATTTTAGGGGAAAATCTCTGATTAAATCCTTTCTCAGTTTAGTAATTATTTGGAAAGAATGGTAAAGCATTTACTCACAGCTTCTAAGTTACAACACAAAAGTTTCTTCTAAGTAGTAGAGAGTTGTACCTAAAAAGCGAATTAATTTTATAATACGAAAATGGGGAGAAAGAACTTACGTTTGGGGAAAAGGCACTTCAAATCCTAGAATTGCAAATGAAAAAGGAGGTATGAAGCAAGCCAATAAAAAGGCCATCTTGAAGGTATTACCGTCCAAAAATAAGAATAAGACTTGTCACTAAATCTTCACACTCCATTGGTTGCTGACATCTTAGGTAACAGTTCTTAGAACAGCCTTGGGTTCATACTACATTCCCTCCCCCTCTTCTAGCCTTTTTTTTTCTTTAGAATAATCAGAAGACAATTTGTTAATTTCAGTGTATCGTTTTAAAAATTACATGGAAAGGACTTCAATCTCTCGCCCGTGCACATTGAATTTGATTGTGCCCCCTGAAAAAAATGAGAGGTTTGTGTATCGGTAGAATGCAAGAACATTGTTCAGGGTGCTGACAGTAATGTTTTCCTTTCTACTCCGTTGTATTGTTTTTTTTTGAGTAACTTTTAAATGGCTAGAACAGGTCTGTTTGACTTGCCCTTCATAGCTGAAATACCAGCTCTGTCCTTTTCATCCATGTTAAGTCAGCATGTTTCCTTTATTCGGCACCTCGGAGTTGTCCACAAACACTTGAGTATCTTACATTGTATGGAAATTGTAGTTGAGTTGTTTTCTGGTGTGATGTAGTGGGTCACAGCACCCTCACTGCGGGAGAACTCTCTGTTACTATGTAAGTCCATCTCTCAACTTCTGCTGTGGATAACAGGATGTAATAAAGCAGAAACTGTAAGAAACTTGCAATGTCACTGTTTAAAGACTGCCTGATTCTAGTATTTGGGAACAAAGACCAAACCAAGTAAAATTTGTCAATGCTAGGGAGAAAATGGAACACTGTGGAAAAATCTAGTCCAACAACTAGATTAATCGCAAGTGCTAATACCACTTGGTAGCTCAAAAGTTGTGAATTAATGGAGAGGATTAAAGTGTAAAGACAATAATGGTGAGGGCTGTGTTGTCTTTTCTCACTTTTTAATTAAGATTTTTGTAGCTATTTTCTTAAATTATAGATGTTGCTGAAGGGTACGTGGGAATTCTCAAAGTTGGGGAGATTTTTACTAGTCACTAATAATCTGCCAAGCTGGTTCCTTAATACATTGTGAACTTGGTGGAAAAATATCAAGACTTTTACTTGGTGTCTCCTTAAGGATTGCTTGTATGGATCTGATGTAGGGAGGTTGGATGGGGACAATTACAACATCAGGGTCTTACAGATCTGCAGGCTCTGTCTTTGGCAGCATGTAAGTAACTGTAGCGTATATATCTATTTGTCACGACTGATCATTTCATTGAATTATCAGTGTTTGAGCATATTTTCTGGTCATGCTTTAGTTTTTAAGGTAAGTTTTGTCATTTATTAAAACCTTTAATGGAATTTGAACTCCTAAAGAGGCATTCTGACTGACCTAACTGAAATGAGATGACCAGTTACAGTTTGCATGGATTGGAGCAGCCAGCCTGGCCTACAGGAATATTATTTAGAGGTTATTACCTTTTTTGATCTGTGGTTAAGTGTTAAAACAATCTTTCATTTTTAATATATTGAAGGTAATTTTCTAGGTGTTGATCCATACTTAGTCCTTGGACTGTATGCACACATTCAGTTCACCTGTGAAATTCTAACCATTTCACTGGAGCCGGACAAAAAGGCAAATCTTTAATTTTCCACTCGCACACAAGATCTCTCAAACTTTTCTAAATTAACTCATTACCACATCTCACGACTCTCAGTTGTCATCTAGGAACCAGTTTTAATTTACTTTTTTAAGTCAATTACTAACAAATAGTAGAGTATAATAAATATAATGGTATCCTAACTTTTTTTTTTTTAAACTACTTCAAGCCTTCTAGCTGATTAATTCTATAAGGTCTGCAATAGGCAGTCAAATTCCCTTGCAACTCATCTTTACTCTTAAACAGCTCGTTTTTCTCTCTCAAACCACTGTCCATTTGTGATTTCTTTCTCATGCAGGCAGAATGCAGGGCCACACCCTGTCGTATGGGCCAAGGGGGGCTGAAGGGAGTTGAAAGATGGGCCTGAGAGGGAGTTGTCCTTGGATTGTCTGTGCCCTGCTGCTTTTCATTAGGGAAGTAATAAAGTAGCTTGAAAACCAGGGTTGATTTCTGATACCTTACCCTGCCCAACAGTTTAAAATGCTTTGAGATCTCTCTCAAGAAGTTCATTAAACCCAGAAACCAATATTGCACTGTATGTTAACAAAAATTTAAATTTAAAAAGTTCAGTAAACAGATATAGGATCCCTGAATTCATACTTCATAGAGCTTTTGTCAGATTTTTAGAAAAAAAAAAAAACTGTAGTAGCCATCGCAAGTCTTTGAGAATCATGACTGTTACCAATTAACTGTTTTCTGGGGATGAGAGAAAACCTTAGAGTGATGAGCTCCATTAGCTGTCAAAGCCAAACAAAATTCTGTGGTGCCATCACTGAGTGTGTTGAAGACTTTAAATAGAGGAACTTAAGTGCATCTGTTCAACAATAAAAGTGACCAAGCTAGCAAAGAACAGCTCTTGATTCTGGAATTATTTCTGACAATCTCCAGACCTGAGGTGGCCATACTGTAGAAGCTGACTTCTCAGTGTTACCAACTCCCCCAGAAAACAGAAAGGTGTTCAGCTCGGGGAGTTACAGAAAACACAAGAGACTTTCTGGTGTATGGGATCTTTTTGGAAACTTGTGCTTTGGGAGGGATGAATATCAGTGATAAATGATGTTTTGCTTCCTGAGTTTTGATCATTTCATTGCTTCTCAGTGAAGGGCAGACAAGAAAGAAGGCATCTCTACTAGCTCTGATGAAAGCCTTGCTCGAGAGAGGTTACTGTGATTTGCAACTGAAAGGTTTCCCCTCTGTGGATTTACCACGAGCCACAGCAACCAATAATGTCAGTACTTCAAAAGTATGTGAAATAGGCTAGTACATTTTCATTCTGATTCAGACATGCTTCCATCTTTTTCCATTCTCAGATTTGTTTTTCATACTCCACAAGTAAAATGCTGATGAGATTGAAAATTTTCATGCTTCTACGGCAATGATGTGAAGTTTATTTTGGATCTAGGAAAACAGTTTTGTATTAAGAAGTATCATAATTGGAATATGATTAGTCCTTAAAATAGAGAAACTAGAGATTAATTGCTTTGAATCAAAACTGTAATGTCTACATCCAAGTTCCTTCTATTCAACACAGACCATCTTAAAGCACACAGTGATACAGTTTAAAGTGGCCATCTCGGTGAACTGTGAGGGGTACTGCTGCAGATTGGAAGTTCTACTCTAGGAACGAGGTTTTTGCCATATCCAAATAGAGCAGTGATGCCTCAAGCTCTCATTGACTGCTCCAAATCACCTGACTGACCAAGACCATCTGGGGCAGGAGGACTTGGGGGATGGTACTGACCTGTTAGTATTCAGTGACGCTATCACAAATGTATTGTTAGAGCAGTGTCCTCCAAAAGTTTTAAGCTTGTACCCTAACATACAAATTGGACTTGATCCTGTATATATTTCTAAAAACTGTTTGTAGTTTTCTCAAGGAGAATAAAGCACTTTATAATTTACCAAGTTCTCTAATAAAATTAACACTGACTTACATGTATGCATTATTATTTTAATTTCCCACACTGTCACTCTTCTGTCTTCCTGAGTGCTTATATCTTTATTCTGTGACATTCCCATTGTAGGGCTAAGACTAGAGTTACAGCTTCATCAAGTTGGAGTGGCTGTGCACAGTAGAATTGACTCCGTTATCCACCCCAACACGGTTACATATTTGAAGTGCAGATTTTCTTAAAGTACTTTAAAAAGCCTACTTAGAGTTGCTTTTGTAGAATCTTGTTTCCCCTTATATTGGATTACAAATAAGCATTTATTAAAATGAGACTGTATTTACTGGGCTCCTAAATTTCATCAGTATATCAAAAAGGAATTAGTTGCTGCCACTTAAGTCCTTTTGTCCCACAGAAGTGTTTAGTTGTGCTAGGATTTTATCTATACTATCAACTGGGTATGTTGTTGGGAATGAACTGGTTATCTACTTATGGTGTGGTTTCAACATGCAAATGGAAGTAGTTGAGCGACGCTGGTTGTCTTCATCCTGCGTAGGCCAGATTTCACCTTAATTTTGTTACATATATACAAGAACGTTTGTCTGTTGTAGCCTATTAATTCACATTCTAGTATTTGCCTAACATTGATTTAATGTGCTGAAGATTCACTTCGGATCTAGGATTGCTTTGCAGACACATTAGTTGGTAATTTTAAACATTCCTGAGAAAAGGCCTTTCTGAAAACACTGTGGGCCGCGCGCTTTCTCGTGGTCTCTGCTGCTTGTTGGAGTGACCGCACAGAGCCCGGCCAGGCAGGGGAGGCTGTGCTGACCAGCAGTCCGTGATGACGAACTTAGCCGTTGAAAATGCCATTTTTGCAATGCCTGGGGACTTACATTGAACAAACCACCTTTAGAAATAGAATTTCACTGGAAAAGTATAGAAGTCACGTAATTGGCAAAAGGGACTGATGCATTTTGGGGGAGTTGCTTTTACTACAGTAGTTCTAACCTCTTCTGGGAGAACTCTAACAGGTCTTGGAGAAAGCACAAGCACATCTATGAAGTGAGTTTCACAGACTGAGGGTAAAACCTGAAGGGCTTTCCTTCTGAGAGCAGAAGATCTTTTCCTCAGTTCTCATTCTATTAATGAACCTGTCAATCAACAGAAGCCCATTTTCACCTGTACTCATTTGCGCTTGGTGGCAGAAGGGCAAACCTCTCCGTTCCTAAAGGAAAAACTAGGAAGGTTGGGTGGTTGGGAGTTTCACTGCGATAGAATAATAGCATTACTTGAGAGCTGACAAAAATGAGTCCTTATTTTCTCATCCTTAGTGTTTCAAAGGGATAGAGTGGGAGAGAGAGTCCAGATGGGGAGTGTGAGTATTTCAGTGGTCTCTAGCCTGTTCTTACCAACTGCTGAATGTCTGCACACGAGGTGGGGTCCCACAAACTCACCCCCCAGCGAGGCTTGTGTGCCTTTAAAACAGTTCTGGATAGCTTGACTTAATGGCTGCAAGGCTAGATTGCCAACAGGTAAGTCCTAACTTTCAGCGGCAGAACTTCAGGTGCATTTTTATCAAGACATACAGGTTTTGCCTGCTATCTGAAAGTAGGGCGTTCCTGTGAAACTTCATAAGCCCAAATGGGATAAAGCAAAGACGCAACTACCATTAATATATATGGAAAAAATTGAGGGCATTTGCAGACTTTGAAAAATCACCTCTCAGGCTTCTCTGATACCTTAGGACCTATCTTACTAATGGATGCACAAAAATCAGTGTAGATCAAGCCCAGATGCTCAGACCATTCAAGAGCTCTGGCAGCAGGGGGAGGAACTTGGTGGGCCGCCCTTGGCGCTCAAGCTGTGTGCTGCCTCTGTAGAGGCTCTCAGCAAAACCAACACCAAGCACTATTTGAGCTTTTTGCCACCCCCCTTTTTTAAAGATTTTATTTATTTGAGCGAGCCCAAGCAGGGGGAGCAGCAGGCAGAGGGAGAGGGAAAAGCACGCTCCCCGCGGAGCAGGGAGCCCGATGCGGGACGTGATCCCAGGACTCTGGGATCATGACCTGAGCCGAAGGCAGGTGCTTAACCGACTGAGCCACCCTCGCGCCCCCCCCCTTTTTTTTTTAATAAAAGTGAAATCCTCTTCTGTTTCTTTCAGTTAGCAAAACCAGGTAGATCTTTTGTAAAAGTGAAGTGACATTGTGTGAACTTTCAAAAAGCCTAGGAGTGCATTAATTAATCCTGTATTTGAAATCTGAAAATCTGGCTTTGAGACATTGGCAGAATAAAACTGATTTGAGCCCACCTAAGCTGGTAAACTTGGAGTAGTGGGCACAACATTATGGGGCTCCTCAGCACAACTGGGATGGATCTCAGGCCACACTTGGAAAATTGCCTCTCCAGAGTACTTTCAGTCCTGCTCGGTGGATCCTTCCACAGTTCCTAGCTCTCAGCTCCAATAACACTCCTCAAAGGAAGCTTTCCTTGCCCTGTGACTGTATTCTTACGGCCCCCCTGCACCTCTTCGTTCTTACAGCAACCAGAGTTAACATGTATAGAATTAGTTTGTTTTGGATTCTTTATCCTGATCCTCTGGATGCCCGGCCTATACCTAGCTCGGAAAATTGTTATTCAAATAATAATGAAACCAGGATTTAATAATTCCAGTTATGTAAAAATGCTCAAATATTTGAAAAATGGATCTAGGATTAAAACCATATTTTAGGGGCGCCTGGGTGGCTCAGTTGGTTAAGCGACTGCCTTCGGCTCAGGTCATGATCCTGGAGTCCCTGGATCGAGTCCCGCATCGGGCTCCCTGCTCAGCAAGGAGCCTGCTTCTCCCTCTGACCCTCTCCCCTCTCATGTGCTCTCTCTCTCTCATTCTCTCTGTCTCAAATAAATAAATAAAATCTTTAAAAAAAAAAAAATAAAATAAAACCATATTTTAGTTAGATAAAATGAATAGGCAATTCCTTCTTCTCTACTGGTTCATGTTTGTTTTGACTAAAGGTGTTGGAATTCAAACTTCAAGGACCTTCTTGAGGCAGAGCTGTTGCCGCGTCCAGAGTCACGACGGCATTGCCTTCTCTTGGAGGTTCTAGGAACATTATTTCAGAACTCCTATTGAATATCCTAAAGTAGTTCAACAGAGAAATCTGAAATGGTACCAAGAATTTAGTGCTTTATGATGCTGAAGATACATTCTCACCAGTCTGATCCTGTTCTAAGTGGCAGTTGTCCTTGCAGATTAGAAAGTATGCCAGGTGGCATACTACTCAAGACTCCCTTTTGTTGATAAGGAAATGGGAGGTTCTATCAAGGTCAAGAACACGTAGTATCCCTGATGAGAATCACTTGAGTTTTTTACTTATTTAGCCATGTGAGTAACTTTTAAGTTTATTATTTAGGAATGTGTTACTGAGGAATTGTAAGTAGTAGTAAAATCTTGTGTTACAAGGTTTTTGCATTTACATGAACTTTCACTCGTTTTTCAGAATCTGTTCCTAGAGACAGAGAACCCAATACAAAAATGAGAACATGTATGCATAATCAGAAGGCTGCAGTGCAAATGCCTAGTGAAACTCTGACAGCAAACATGGTGCCTGAGAAAGTTCTCCGCAGATGGGCCGCTGTGGCTGCAAATAAAATAAAAATAATGAGTAATCTCAAGGAAACGATTTCAGGACCAGAAAATGTCTGGATTAGGAAGAGCTGCAGAAAGCTGCCGCATCGAAACGCTTCTGATGTGGCTAAGAAAAAATTACTGAGTGTTTATAAAGAGGATGATACCACCATAAATTCTGACAGTGAAAAAGAGCTAGAAGATATGAATAGCAAAACGCTTTCTTTCAGGCGGTTCAGATCCTGGAAAGCAAAAGCACAATAGTTACTATGGGAATGTATTAAGTGGGATCAGGGGCCACAAGTAAACCGGCAGTTGCATTCTGCTTCGAGCTCTAAAGTTAATCCCTTGTTGGCTCCTTTTCGGGGAATTTTCTAAAAGCCGTAATCCAGCGGGTCACAGTGGGAGGAAGCCTTCCTTCCAGTGGTCCCTGGTACAGACACCCACTACAGAGAGGTGGAGAGAAGAGACAAGTGGCCTGTCCTAAGATTGTTCCTTTTCAGAAAGGAAGGGCCTTCAAGAAATCTCTTGATTCCTTAGAGGAAAAAAATAATGGGAAGTGTACAGGGTCTGTAGCAAAAACTTCAAGGACTGAAAAAAAAAAAGTCAAAATCGCAACCTGATGCTAATTTTAAGGGTTCAGACCAGCACGGCTACGGTGTGTCATTACTGCAGTAAGAGGGGGAAAAAGTAGGCACATTTCAAGAGAAGTGCCACTGAGCCCAATAGACTTTTGAGCGAAGCAAATACTTTCATAAGATCCAGTCCCTAGAATTCACAACCTCAAAAGTCAAAAACAACTTAAACTAGAAGGACCTGAGGATTCAATGATGGGGATGTTGATAGTCGAGTTCTGAAACAGAGTGTGGGAAACAGGCAATTAGGGAAAATCCATTAATGTCTTATTTTGTTTATAATACTGGAATTCATACCGAATGGTGACCACTTGATATGACTAATTCAGGGAATATATATTTTTCTATGAAGGCTATGAATGTGACTATCACAACTCCTTTTCCTCATTTTTACTTGCACATAAGAGCATTTACAGAGATGCCAAAATGTGCCTCATTATGGGGCAAGGTCTTAGTTTTAACCAGTTAGAAAATAAAAGGTATAGATGAAGATCAAAACAGTCATATTTTTGGATGGTACAGTGACATCCTCTTATGTTTCTCTACAGCACCTTAAAAATTAGTGCTTTATGTACACTTTGAGCAAATTAATTACAATCTCATCACAACAAACTTTAACAACAGCATGTGTGGGCTCTTCCATTGTGGCCTTTGCTAGGATTAGAAAATCTGATCTTGATACTATAAAGAATTCTTTGCAGTGAGGTTTAATTTGTTAACAGGTATTTGTTGAAATTAAGATCACCAGATTAAATGAATGCACTGTTGAATCTTTTTAACATAGTGACATGCTATTGGAAAAATGAGTTGTTAGAAGCAAGTTGTTTTCCCGTTTAAAAATATCTGTGAATATTAATATATGATTTGCATGTGTAAATCTGAAAAAGTAAAATACAGAAAACTAAGGGTTTCTATTCCTTTTTCATTAAAAGACTAATGTAATGCATGTATTTTGGTTATACAGATAGAGCCAAGTGTCTAGATTACTTGAGAAGTTTGTGGTTGCATGTCTGCTTAAAAAAAAAGGCTTTTTGTCATTTTTTTTTTCTTTAGCATAAGCCAGAATATTTCTAACCTACAGAGTCTGTGTCCTTTGCTCTGTTTATGGTATACTTTCATCTGAAATACCGATACCAGTATCTTGTTACTAGTACAGGTGAGAAAAGGAAGAATTCCTAATAAACTGCTAATATTTTTAGGCGCATGGGATTTGATTTTTGATTGCTAATGAAATGTTTAAACCGATTTCCACTCCCATATTTACCCTTAATTTTATAGAAATTTCTCATTGGGGCTGTTATATCCTCAACAAATACCATAAAATGAAAATATTTAAGTCTCAGTTAAGACTCTTTTATGCAAAATTTCTTGTCAATTTCAATGTAATCAAAGAATTTGTTTTCAATTTACGATGTTCTGTGATGGTGTTAGTTTCCGTCAGTACTTGAGGAGGTGTCACCAGCCTTCTTTCATAACGGAATCTCTGCTGGTTTAGTATTTAAATTGAACATCTATTTGCCTTTTTTTGAAGTGCTTGGCCAAAATTTATTGTAACGGCATGAAATAAGCATTTGCTTAAAACTTAACATTATTGTAAAACTCTCTCTGAAGTGTACGCAGAATTTAAATCACAGGCCAAATGTATTATTATTACCCTACTCATAATTTTAATCAACTTTCTAGAAATGACTTCTTCATAATGTAACTGTGAAATCAAATCGCGGTAAATTTTACTGGTAAAAATGACAAGTTACTTTATTCGACAAAAGGACTAAGACAAAGTGATAGCCAAACATCCTTTTTATTCTGCAATTCAGTCATTCTATAAAACAACCCGAGTATCAGTGTAGCATAAAAATATCACATTGGTAATCTTGCTAACTACTCGCAAAATTTCCCAAGCTCTCACTGCATAGCAATTTGGTCATACTGTTTATACTTAAATGTTCAAATTTTGCTTCAAAACCCAAATTTTCATTTTGCAGTAATATGTAAAACTGCGAAAACGGACTTAATGTACATGCTTCTGTTGATATTATTTCTCCACATCTAAAAACAAGGTATTTGTAGCAGCTTTCTGAGATTCTTTTCAATACCTCAAGGGGTTCTGCCTGACAGCACCTTGTAGGTATTTACCGGCAGTGTTCCCAAACGTAAGCAGTGTTCTCGAGGTAAGCGGGTTTTACGTTTCGCGGCAATCCGGACATCGCCCGTGAACCTGGCACGCGGTCCCCCCCTCCTGCTCCCAGGGCTCCGCGAACTCGGTCTTCCAGCGCGTTCTAACGACGAGAACCGATTCGGGAACAAGCGCATACTTGCTTAGTAATGAAAGGCTATTTAAGGCGAAAATAAACTTTGTATGGGAAACGGCCACGTTTTAAAAAAGAAGTAACTATTTGTGCATTCTCCTAAACTCTTTCAGATCGGCTTGACAACCATCAGCTCTTGAAATGTGAATTCTTATTGCCAGAGTAAAAGTTGCATTTTATACCACCACGAAGCGCTGTGTTTCTTCCCGCCCTCGGTCCGCAGCACGGCCCCCCTCCCGCCCCGCCCCGCCGGAGAAGGGGAACGGACAGCGGGTGAAGGATCGCAGGGGAGCGGGGCTGGTTTCTCCCGGGAGCCGGCGGCCGAGCCCCGCTCCTCTCCTCCGTGCGTCACCTGCCGGGACAGGACGCTCCGGACCCCGCCCCGCGCTGGCCTCTCTAGCCCGCAGTCATCCGACCTCTCGGTGTCCCCGCGGGCTCAGGCTCCGAGACAAGACGCTCGGGATTGGCGCGGTCGAAGGGGCCCGGCGCGCGTGCGCGGGGGCGTGGCGTGAGGGCGGTGCTTAGGGGCGCGGGGGCGGGGCAGGGGACGTGGTGGTGCGCGGCTGAGGGCGGGGGCGCATGCGCCGTGCGGGGGCGCCGCGGGCCGGCCGGGACGGGGGTGGGGGGTGCCATGGCGGCCACGTTCTTCGGCGAGGTGGTAAAGGCCCCGTGCCGAGCTGGGACGGAGGACCAGGAGGAGGAGGAAGAGGGGAGGAGGGAGACGGCCGAGGACAGGGAGGTCCGGCGGCAGCTGGCTCGGAAGAGGTGAGGTCCGGTCGGCGGGGGCGGGCTGGCGCTGGCCTGCTGCGGCCTCGGCGGCGAGGGTGCCGCCAGGGCTTCCTTTGCGGGGACCTGGGGGCCGTCCTGCGCCCGCATAACGGGTTCTCGGGCGGGCCTCGCGTGCCTGCTTCGTGGACGTAAGACAGCTCTCTTAAAGCCTTATCCTCCGCCCCGCTCTTCCGTTAGCCTCGGTGTCCGTAGCAGGTGGATAACGCGTCTCTTTAAAAAGAGATTGGAGAGGGGCGCCTGGGTGGCTCAGTCGTTGAGCGTCTGCCTTCGGCTCGGGTCATGATCCAGGGTCCTGGGATCGAGCCCCGCGTCGGGCTCCCTGCTCCGCGGGGAGTCTGCTTCTCCCTCTCCCACTCCCCCTGCTTGTGTTCCTGTTCTCTCTCTGTCAAATAAATAAATTTAAAAAAAGAGATTGGAGAAAATAGTAAAATGACCCTTCACCCCTACCCAGTAAATTCAACAGTTGTGACGATTTCGCCGCGTGTATTTTATCCCCCACCACCTCTGAGTCCGAGGGACCGCGGCCTCTCACCTCTCCATTTTTCAGAATGCACCTCAAACGATGTAGGCGTTTTCTTGTATATGCTATTATCGCCCTAACAAAATAAACGATCTTTGATACCATTTAGTAGCCAGGCATGTCCAGACTTACTCGGGAGTCTCAAACATGAGGTTTTACGGTGAGTTTGTGTAAATCAGAATCAAGGCGCACACGTTACTTTTAGACTTCCTGACTCTTGAGCTGCCTGTCGTTTAGAGCAGCCCCTTCTCACCCCTGCTGAGATTTGTTGTTCTGTAGGGTGTCCCACACTCTTAAATTTGTCTGATTTAACCTGGTGTCCCTACCAGCATTCCCTAGGTGGATGTTCCTTTTGGAGGCGTGGTCAGATGCAAGTTCAGTATTTTGCTGGCGGGAAGGTGGTACCTGCCATTTCTTACTGCACACGGTACCCATTTGTGCCACTTTGGGGGATGCTCAGATTGGGCAGTGGGTCAGGTGGACAGCCTGATCTCCGTTGTGGAGTTCTCCATGAATTTTGCATCGGATGGTTTTATCTGTTATTGTTGCCTGAATCTGTTGTTCCCTTTAGATGATAATTACATTCTTTATGAAATTAAAGCGTGCATATTGCTTATTACAAAATCATGCCTCTGGTATCCTTTTTCTCATAATACGGTACTAATTATACTTAAGTTGCTTTAGTTTTGTCTTTTGTTTCTTGTGTTAGGGAGGTGCGGCTCTTTCGAAGACAGACAAAAACATCTTTGGAAGTTTCTCTGCTGGAAAAATATCCTTGCTCCAAATTCATAATTGCTATAGGAAATAATGCAGTAGGTGAGTAGAAATGTGTTAGATTGAAAGAACAAAATCTGAGGGCGGTGGGTGGGGGGATGGGGTAACTGGGGGATGGGCATTAAGGAGGGCACGTGATGTACTGAGCACTGGTGTTATATGCAACTGATGAATCACTGAACTCTACCTCTGAAACTAATAATACAGTATATGTTAATTGAATTTAAATAAAAATTTTAAAAAGAAAAAAAAAACAAAATCCCTTGTTACTTATTTCTTTCCCTCATACTTCAAATGTCTGTTACTTTTTTAGAAAAAGTCATAGCAGAGTGAATTTGTATCTGAGTAAAATCTGTGCCTGCTCATGTGATACCGTCTTTTTGATAAACTTTAAAAATAAGATTTAAAGGAAGTGTGCTTCGGTTCAAGAAGTTGTAAATTCCAGGAACTGGGTTTATAGTGTGTTCAGGTATCTGCATTTCCTCAGACTCCTGGGCCTGTTTGGACCAGACTTGGGGGGGAGCAGAGGTGGCATGTGTACATGGCCAGTGGTTCTTAAATGTTTCTGAATTAACAGGCTCCTTTGAGAGCAGGAGGAGAGCTCTAAAAATAGTAGTGATGGTCGCTAACATTTTTGAGCACTCAAGTTTGAAGGTCTGTACATATATGACTCCCATTTGACAGGTTAACGTGAGAGCAGTGCAGAGTTCAGCTGGGACCGTGTACACGAGCAGGTGCGCAAACCTGTGTGATTTTAGCTGGTGCAAGGCTCTGGGGGCGAGCATTTGGGGTCTCCAGGGAAGCCGATCCCTTGCCCCGTCAGGTAGCCCTTGCTTGCAGGACATAGTAAGTACATGGTAAATAACTGTTGAGTCATTTATATAAAGTTCTCCCGGCCTACAATCTTCCCGCAAGTGTTACCTTCTGAGAGTGCAGTAAAGCCCAGCAGTAAACCTGTGTTCTCCGTTCCTGCCTCTCATACCAGTTGTACTTAGGCCATGGCCTTTAACTTCGTGAGGCCTGTTTCCTTTTCTGCAAAATGGCAGGGTAAGGTCAGTGGTCTTAATGGCTCTTGTAGTTCTCAAATTCTAGAATTACTTGAAATCATTTCTGATTGTACAAAATGCAGCTTGCAGAACCAGGCACTAACTGATGTGAATTGTTTTTCACAGCATTTTTGTCGTCATTTGTTATGAATTCAGGAGTCTGGGAAGAAGTTGGCTGTGCTAAACTCTGGAATGAATGGTGTAGAACAACGGACACTACACATCTGTCCCCTGCAGAGGCCTTTTGTGTGTTTTATCATCTGAAATCGAGTCCCTCGGTACGTGGGACTTGGATGCTTCAGAGAGAGCTGTTTAGGCATCACTCATGTGGTGTTCGTTTGAATTTTATGTTCCTTTATATCTACTTTTGTGCTGACGAATTGTGCCTGCAGGCAGTGCTGTTATTTATATAAATATTAGTGTGGCATACACAGTGTGTTGATAAAGTTCTAGGAAATTCTGAAATAACTTCGTTAGAAAAAAACCATAGACGGTAGGCATTCACACCTTGCTCATTCAAAAAATTATTTCAGCTGGTAACTCTAAATGTGCAAAAATGTGTTCACTCTGTGAAAGCAGGGAGTTCTCCTTTGTGGCAGGATACCCAGGATTTAGCAAATGCTAGTATGTGCTAGAAACTCAGGTAATGTTTGTTGAACAAATGAATGCTTTATGCATTCTGAGCATAATTCTCTTGACATCGAGCTTTTACCCTAACCTGATTTGTTAAGTCCTGAAAGTCGTTCTGTAGCTGATGCGGAGTGATTCCTTGTGTCCTCTTCGTTCGAATCCTAATCTTGGGTCTATTTGGCGAACACAGCATAGTGGGCGATTTGAGGGTCAGGCAGATGAGGTGGCCAGGCAGGTGCTGAGTCCCTGCACCTGCTTGTCTGACAGTAGCATTCTCCAGCTGCTGAGCTCCTGAACGCGGGCCAGCGCAGGGGTTCAAACAATGGCAGAAACCACTAAGTCCCTAATATTATAGTGGGGCTTATTTCAAAAGGTAAGGACCAAAATGTTAGCCTTGTAAACCGTAAAGTTTGATTTTTTTAATACTTCTAGTTTGTTTTTTTTAACATGTAATCCAAAGTTATTTAAATTTGCATAAGGATTTTTATGCACATCCAGCATTTATAGGAGATAAGAATGAAACTAATCATGTTTTTGATCTGATCTTTAGTTGGAAAGATTGTACTTTAGAATAGATTGTGAAGGTCCAGTAGGAGAAATTTCTGTCACCTCTTCTAGTCGTACCACTTATTAGTTAGATATCTCTTGATGATGCACAACCTACGTGTGTAGTTAATTACATGTCCTGTCTTTTTCTTATTCTCCATCCCCATGTACCTTTTTTCTCTTCTGTGCCTCCTTTGGTTAATTAAGTGTTAGCATTTCTGGCAATGTTTTAATAGAAGACATTGTTGAGTTCTGTGGATAAGATCACTCCATGAGCATTAATAAGCAGGAATCCAACCTTTTATGGCATCGTGGCATTACAAATTATTTCACTTTGAGCATATGGGTTGGAACTTGGTTTCTAAAATAATACCGTCTTCAGAGGCATTAGTACCGTTTCACAATGCCATTTGGGCTGAGATGCTGTCCGGCTGACATTCACTCTGCTAGCACCTAGAGTTTGTATAATGCTTATATATATATATATATTTTTTTTTTTTTTTTAAAGATTTATTTATTTGACAGACACAGCGAGAGAGGGAACACAAGCAGGGGGAGTGGGAGAGGGAGAAGCAGGCTTCCCGTGGAGCAGGGAGCCCGATGCGGGGCTCGATCCCAGGACCCTGGGATCACGAGCTGGGCCGAAGGCAGACACTTAATGACTGAGCCACCCAGGCGCCCCAATGCTTATGTTTTATAGTGTTTACATTTATTTTGTGTTTGATCTTCCCGGTATGTGACCCCCAGGAGGGCAGCAGGGCTGGTGTCATTCCTGTGTCATAAAGAAGATTCTGGTAGCATTTACTGGTAGTATATTCAGTGTCTTGTGGTCACTCCATTAACATGTACTTTATTCTTCTGTTAACTGCCAGTAGTGGTTTGATTCTTAAGTTTTAAAGATAAATAAATAAGCCAATAGCAAATTCAGAAAACAAGTGTTACCTAAAGGTTATATTAGGATTCAAATGATGTGTATATGGTGGTAGTTCAGAGTGTGTGTAAAATTCCTTTGACCTGACCAAAAACTTGGAATGGGATTTTCCAGGTCCTCCTCTGTCAGTGCAGTTGCTATGTTGCTGAAGATCAGCAGTATCAGTGGCTGGAGAAGGTAAGAGAGAAATGAAGACTGGTGAGCTCCTTTTTTTAAGGGTTCCGTGTCTTAACACTTGAGCCTACACAGCCAAATACCGAAGCAGGGAAGTATTTGTTTTTTTCTTTTTTCTTTTTAAATTATTTATTTACTTATTTATTTGAGAGAGAGAGCACAGAGGGAGAGGGAGAGGGAGAAGCAGACTTCCCGCTGAGCGGAGAGCCCAACGCAGGGCTCAGTCCCAGGATCCTGAGATCATGACCCGAGCCGAAGGCAGATACTTAACCGACTGAGCCACCCAGGCGCCCCTGTTTTTTTCTTAAAAATATCCTAGGAATTTGTTACAGAATATAAAGAATAAAATAACTCATTTAACAAATGTGCTGAAGATTATAGGTCATAGAAGCATAAAACCGTTGGATTCTTCCCAGCTGCCATATTGTTACGTTTGAACGAAAAACAAGCTACTCGCATGAAACAGAACAGGGTCATGGCCATGGGTGCAAAATGGCAGTGCTGACCATGCAGGCTGGTGATGGCTCAGGGTTGTGAGGCAGGAAGCAGGTGTGAGCTGCGTTCAGGGGGTTGGCACTTGGCTGCTACTTGCTCCAAATTCCAAAATATTATGTCCATTTGTCTTGAATTAGGATGGCTTAATTGAGGCTTCATTTTGTGGGAAAATTGTGCATGTTTTGTGCCCAATAAAACATATTTTTCAGTGAAGAATTTAGGAATTTTAGAGAATAATCATAATTTTGGCAGTTGCATATTATTATTATTTTTTTAAGATTTTTTTTATTTATTCATTTGGGAAAGAGACAGCACGAGCAGGTGGGGAGGCAGAGGGAGAAGCAGACTCCCCAGTGAGCCGGGAGTCCGACGTGGGGCTCGATTCCAGGACCCGGAGATCACAGCCTGAGCTGAAGTCAGGCAGAGGCAGACGCTTAATCATCTGAGCCACCCAGGCGCCCCAGCTGCATATTATTTTTAAATGAAGTAGGTCTCAAGTATATATC
The DNA here is from genome assembly GCF_964656455.1 of Halichoerus grypus. Classification (NCBI taxonomy): domain Eukaryota; kingdom Metazoa; phylum Chordata; class Mammalia; order Carnivora; family Phocidae; genus Halichoerus; species Halichoerus grypus. The sequence goes on from NC_135712.1 coordinate 6,498,878, forward strand.
TTAGCAACATTTGAGCTTAAATCTTCGGTGTATTTTTGTTTAGGTATTAAAATTAAATTAATTAGAAATAAGAAATTTGGTGTACACCTGTTTTAAACCAGGTTGGCATACTTGGAAACATTTATTAAAAGTTATTAAATACATCTTATTAAATGAGTTATTCAAGAAGGTCTGTGGACCTTCTCACAATCATATACGTGATTTTGTGTTATGTACTGATGTGTATTTTTCTAGGGAGAGCCCTTAGCTTTCCTCAGGTCTCGAAGGGTAGGAAACTGTTGTGTTAATTTTTGTTTGTGTTTAAAGATTTTATTTAGGGGCACCTGGGTGGCTTAGTCGGCTAAGCATCTGCCTTTGGCTCAGGTCATGATCCAGGGTCCTGGGATTGAGCCCTGTGTCCCCGAGGGAACAGCTCTCTCTCTTTAAAAAAATAAATAAATAAAGATTTTATTTATTTATTTGAGAGAGAGAGAGCGCACAAGCAGGGGGAGCAGCAGAGGGAGAGGGAGAAGCAGACTCCCCGCGGAGCAGGGAGCCCGATGCAGGGCCCTATCCCAGGACCCTGGGATCATGACCTGAGCTGAAGGAAGATGCTTAACCAACTGAGCCACCCAGGTGCCCCAATTTGTGTTTTTTTTAATTTAAGTAGGATGATTGTTAATGTCAAAAATATTTTATTATTGGGGCACCTGGGTGGCTCAGATGGTTAAGCGTCTGCCTTCGGCTCAGGTCATGGTCCCAGGGTCCTGGGATCGAGTCCCGCATCGGGCTCCCTGCTCCTTGGGAGCCTGCTTCTCCCTCTGCTTCTCTCTCCCTCTCTCTGTCTCTCATGAATAAATGAATAAAAAATCTAAAAAAAAAAAAAAAAAATTTTATTATTTTTGTACTATGGGACTTTTCTTTTCCAGAACTTAAAAACTTTAATCAGTATTTTTTTTTCCTTAGGGACACTCTGCGTCCCCCTACTGTTTGGTTCATGTCATCCACAAAATCCTGATAAACACACACAGTCTAACAGAGTGGTCAAGTGTGAATTCAGTCTGTGGGTGTTCTAGGGAGGTTGATAAATTAGGCTTTGTGAGTAATGTTGTATTTCTTAAATGGGATGTACCTGCTGATGTTAACTATTTAGTGTTTATTTACAAAGCTGTGAGATGATGAAATTAGTCTTAGAAATCATTAATAATGTGTAAAATCTGTAGTTCTGTTGTTATTATTAGAAATAGCCATTTTCTTCTTTCGTAAAATACTTCCCAACAAGGTGGAGTGGCCTAAAGTTTACTTTTTTTCCTTAAAAAAAAAAATAGCTGCTTGTTTTGTTTACATCACCATAGGTTTTAAAAGCTGGAAAGGGTCCTTGGAACTTCATGAAATACACACTTAGGAGAGGATAAAGGTCTAGAGTGATTAAAACTTGCCTATAAGCAAAATAACTTAAAAAATGCATTTAAGAAATACTGCAGTGATACAACACTATTATGAATGCACCTTGCAGCTTAGAAACATCTTTATTAAAGTGTTCTTGGACACGTCAACACATGGATTAGAGAAAGGGGATCACTTCCTTTTGCTGATATTCTGCTAGTCTGAATGTAGCTTGCAAGTAAAGTGGTGTTCTTAGAAATGTCTGTATTAGAAGAGATCTCGTAGTCCAGCAGCTGCTTTGCCCTGGAAGCCAGTCCTGGTGTTAGCACAGCTGCTCTGGCTACGTTTCTTCCTGACTTCATTGACTGCACACTGCAGCCCCCTTAGGTGGGTAGTACTGTCCCCTGTTCACAGCTGAGGAAAGTGACTTAGAAAAGGTCAGCAAACCAGGAAGTGACAGACCCAAGATCAAACCCAGGTGAGGGGACAGCAGATGTGTTCTCTTTTCCACCACCTCTCCAGGGGGGATATTACTGTGAATGGTGTTAGATAAACAGCTAGAGAAATGTTTCTGTTCTGTAACAAAACTGTGTGTGTATTTTAATTTGAGGTCAATTTTGCCTTAGGTCTTTGGCTCTTGTGCAAGGAAGAATATGCAAGTAACTCTTCTCACATGTCGACATGTTACTGACTATAAGACTTCAGAATCTATTAGCAGCCTTCATTCTCCTTTTCTGAAAGCCCTAAAAACACAGAATTTCAAAGAGCCTCCATGCTGTTCACTGCTGGAACAACCAAATATCGTACATGATCTTCCTGCAGCAGGTGGTATTAAAATTTGTAACATTTACAGTGTATCTTGCTAGTGCTTTATTGGTTATTGGTTATTACTTTGACTATTAGAGGTCTTTTTAAAGTAGTTCGTTAATGATTGATACCAATGTATTGCTGTTAAACTTTAATATTTGTTGTTGCTAGTATGTTGTGTTTGATTTGAGTTCTGACATTGTCCACACACGCAGTTACGATGTGAGAGCAGCTCAGAGTTCGTAAGTGTTAGGTTGCAGAGTTGCTCTGGTTCTTTTTGGTCTGTGATAACATCATGCAAGCCGATGTTAGATGTAAATTGTTGGTGCATGAAAGTTGATAAAGTATGTTTTAATTGTCAAGATAGAAGTTTCCAGATACTGAATCTGGAGTTTCTTTAATATTTTATTTTTATTACTGTTACTAATTATACCCTAGCATCACATCAAGATGAGATTGTCCCTTACTTTTCGGTAGCTAATATAATTATTTGTTAATAAGTAAGTTTTTCCCCCTTAAATGTGAAGTTTACTGGAATAAGTGGCTAATTTATTGTATTATATTCAGCGAAATTTTAATCTTGTAGTTACTTATGATGTGTCTCAGTATATTCAGGAAATGCAAAATAAGCAGTATTTGCAAAAGCAAGAAATTACTTAGCGAAAATAAATTGGCTTTGAAAGAAAGTATGCATCATAAGTGGTGTGATATGGCAGTAAACACTTTAAGGAAAGCAATAGAGACAACTACTTTTAAAAGTAGCCTTTGTTATTTAGCGGTATTTAGTTTAAAAATTATACAGTAGAAGACTTAAGTGTTTTCTTTCCTTGTATTATTCATAGTTCTGAGTTACTGTCAAGTGTGGAAGATTCCCGCAGTTCTGTACTTGTGTTATACTGATGTGATGAAGTTAGACCTAATCACAGTTGAAGCTTTTAAGCCTATCCTTTCTTCCAGAAGCTTGAAAGGTTTGGTTAAGGTAAGGTTTTAGCTCATTGACTTAACACCTGAGTTATAACAAACTTAATAACAAATGGTAAATTTATGGTACTGATTTAAAACTTAAGGAACGCTTAGAGATCCTTTTTTCTCAAAGTAAAGCTTTCTAATCTGGCACTTGGAATTGGATTGTCACCTTCTCTTTTAGATGTACTTCTGTAACTGGAGAAATGTTTTGTTCATGCTTTTTCATGGTAGATCAGTGCAGCGCATTGATATAAATTCCAGATGGCTGTGTAGGAAGGTGGTTGGGCTGTTCAGGAAGTTTCTGTAACTAATTCATTTGGAAGGTTGTAATATTTAAGAAGGCATTTTTGAGCACAGCATGGATCAAATTTTCAACGTTTATTCCTTAATTTTGCATGGGACTGGCTATGTGAAGGCGAGATAAACCTGTTTCCTGCGCTCCGTGTGTGTGTGTGTCCCTGGGCTCTTTCACCAGAAAAAGTCATACTGGAACATGTACACAAAAAGTTTTGCCTGTGATTTCAGGTGGTTTAGGAGCTCCTGTCTTTTCCCTAAGAGATTTGCTGAAAGGGTAGGAACGTCTCTCGTACAGGGAAGAGACGACAGCAGCGTTCCACAGTGGGAGTCCTGTCTTATTCTAGAACGACCGTTGGTGTTAAGACAGCTTTTCTGGCAAGTTCTGTTGGAAGTAGCTCATTGCACTTGTCTCATTAAATCAGTTTGCTTGCCAGGTGGTCAGCTCCGTGGGAATGTGGACCCATTTGGGTACCCCCAGGTCATCGGGTACCTGGCATACAGGAGAAAGCATTCCCAGCCATTTGGTGAGTTAGTTAGAGTAGAACTTCAAACTAAGTTCGTGTAATTCAGGCGTGATTTCACGGTAGCTGGAGTCCCGGCCAGGCTTTCTGACGGGCTGAGTTGTTTCGTAGGTCGCGTGGCTCTCAGAGCGCGTACTGCTCGTGGGTTTGCTTCCGTGGTTGACGGCTGTTCTGTCCCGGGGGGGCACGGCGCGCCGCGCGCGTTCTGGCGACTGGAAATCGTCGTGTGCCGTCGAGGTCCACCGCAGCTTTTAGGGGTATTCTCTGAAGGGGAGATGGAGGTACCTTCGTTTCTTCCTGTAAACGTGATGACGGCGGAGGGTGCAGCGGCCGTTCGAGGAGCGCGCTCGTCTCAGACGGGAGCACACGTGGCCGTCCTGAGTTCACAGTCTGTTGATCTGAGGGGGGCGTGCGGCCACCGACGTGGACTTCTCTTGAGCCACGTGAGCGCCACGGCCTGGCGGTGGCACAGGCCACTGTCGCGCCAGCTGGGCGGAGGAGAGCACCCCGCCGTGGGCTGAGCGCCATCTGAGGAGAGACTGGCGCCTGAGCCCGACGTGAGGTGGCCGCAGGGAGCGCAGACGAGGCCGGCTCAGAGCCGAGCGCCTGCCGAGCTGGGCGCGGAGAGAGGCCGGCCTGGAGGGTCACCTCCCGCCAGAGGTCTCGGAAGGGCCGTGGGGGCCGTGAGGCAGCCCCGGAGAGTTCTGGGCGAGGGGAGGGCAGGCTTCGATGTTTCACCTGCTTCAACACTTGGGCGTCCTGAAGCGCTGAGGTGCCCGGGTGCGCTACCCCCCGAGGGAGAGTCAGGGCAGGGCCTGTTCTCTGCGCGCCGTTCTGGCTACGTCCTGAGTGCAGGGCTTGCAGGGGGTCCGGGGTTTCCGTGTTCTCCGTCCCACTCAACTGACGACTTTCTTCTCGTCTTCCAGAATATTCCCCAGAGCACAGAGATACTGAAGAAATTGATGACAACAAATGAGATTCAGAGCAACATTTATACATGATTCCAAAGATCGTTTTGTAAAGTTATTACCCATCCATTCCTTCAAGGGGAGCAGTGTGTATGGTTTTGTTGTTGTGTTGTTTTTTTTTTTTTTCCAAGGGGGTATTTTATGGGTATGCAAACAGAATAAACTTATTTTAAATTCATTATCGTTTTGGTTCCTTTTTTACGGTGGTACTCTTGACAACTGAAATAAGCCAGATGTTTTTCTTCATCCACTAGGGGGGAGTGTTGTTTTATTTGAATATTTTATACTCATATAGTTAAAATTTTAAAAACCTACAGATAATGGGTTTTAGTAATATGTAAGCAGAGTTACTTTAGTGCAACAGTTCTGTGATACCTGAAAGTTATTTGTTGGTGATTATTATTTTATTTATAAGAGATAGAGCTACGAGCTGGGGGAGGTGGGGAGGGGAAGAGGGAGGGGGAGAAGCAGCCTCCCCACCAAGCAGGGAGCAGGGATCCCGACCCCAGGGCTCGATCCCAGGCCCCTGGATCATGACCTGAGCTGAAAGCAGACACTTAACCGACTGAGCCACCCAGGTGTCCCTGTTGGTGATTCTTAATATGTGAAAAGTTTGTGTTTTATGGGTTCTTCAGGTTTTTTGTGTGGGTAAAAGTTGATCAGGTAACAAAGTTATATACTTGCTCAAAATGAAACAAAAAGAAATGTGTATCTCATCACTTTTCAGTAATATCTGCCAGGCAGGCTCTTCGTGCAGACTTCTCCGGGCCCTGGTGCAGGGTTAACTGTAGTGGAGGTGCGAGCTCGGCTGCGGGGGGCCTGTTGTTGCTAGAAGGTGACGTGAGTCATGAGCCTGAAGTAGCCACCCTGCTGCAGAAGACCACGCACCGCACTCGGTCAGTGAAAACGCATTCTACAGTGGTAAAGTGGAGGAGTGCTGCTTTCTCTCTCTATAAGTTACGGAATCATTTGTGTATTACAGATTTATTATTACTATTATTTTATTTAAATGCTAGTTAGTTGACATGCAGTTCACTATTGGTCTCAGGAGTAGAGGTCAGTGGTTCATCATTTACGTACAACTCTCAGGGCTCACCACAAGTGCCTTCCTTAACGCCCATCCCCCATCTAGCCCACCCCGCACCCACCTATATATTACAGATGGAGACAACGTACTCGTATCTTTTAGATTCAGTTTGCTTACATTTGCTTACTGTTCTTGACAGTGTTCGTAGGTGGGGTGAGGACACTCTGCACCCCCCTTCGTGAGCGTCGGAAGTCCTGGGCAGGGCGCGTGTGAACACACTTTGGTGATAGAAATTGAAGCATTCTTGTTGCAGAAAGGTCTGCATCCATTCAGAAATGTGTTTGCAGAGCCCTGTGGTGACTTTGGGGTCCAGTCTGGAGCTAGAGCCTTCTGTCACCATGAGGGTTAGTTGGTCACAGAGGAAGAGTAACCTTGGAAAAGAGCAACTCTCAGGCTGACCCTTACAGGCCGGGTGGCCCCCGGAGTCCCAGTTTCCTCATCTCTAAACTGCAGGTAGGTAAAGGAAAATTACTGAATTAATGTAAGTGTGCAGTAAATGTTTCTTCCCTCAGGTTCCATTTTTCATCTGTTTAGTGAGGAAGAATTGACCTGTTTATGTGGTTGGGTGGTTGTAAGTATAAAAATAGAAAAATGCTTTCGATGAACAGGAGAGGGTACTTCACGTACACACCCCTGTGTACACCCACCCAGAGACCCCGACTTCACGGTGCAGCCAGGAAGGCGTGACCGGCAGGCACTGCTCTCCGTTCCTTCTCAACACTCCATGTCACATTCGAGAACCACGATTCTTGGCGATTTATCAAGGCCAGGAGTGGAGTTGCTGGGGGAGATGCTTAGTGGTTGGGTTTATCGGTGCGGCGGGTTGGTTGAGTGTGTTTTATGTTCCTCACTTTGCACTGAGATTCATTTCCAGTTGACATCAGTAATTATTTAGCGGCATAGAATCTACAATTACATTCATGCAGATAAGTCACCAATTTGAATGGCGGTGGTTTCTGGAGAAAAGTAATCGGTATGAACACAAGTGGGTACCTACAATGCTGACGTCTCTCTTTAATGCCGATGGACGCTCATTTGTGAACTGTATGCAAGTCTGGAGATCTTGGTTTGGGCTGGAGAGAGGCGCGGAGAGGACGGGGGTGTGCAGGGGGGATGGAGAGAGAGGGTCTGCACTGAGGCTGCCTGGAGTCCTGCTCATTTGGGGAGGGCGGGGGAGGAAGCAGTCTGCAAGGTGCCCCTGGGGCTCTCCAGGCCAGTCGCTCTCCAGAAGAGCGCAGGGGAGGCCTGGGCAGGAGCCCGCCCTACCTGCCCCTGCTGTGTGGCTCCTTAATTACCCGGATAGCTCGGAGCTGGGTATCCAATCTGGGCTCCACCCCTCACGTTAAACACGGCCACCCCTGACGTTTTTGAAGGTGAGGTAGCAGCGGCCTCCTTCTGGTGGCCTACTTAACTCTGAAGCTGCTGGAATAAACTCCATCATGGCCACACCTGGAGCCTTGGCCTCCCCGTTCTGTGCAAATTCTGCTTTGTCTAGTGAAAATCCCAGGCAATGACACTCTCCATTAGTGTTTGGGGAAAGGAAAGGAGGGGATGGAGGTCGAATCAGTGTGACTGTTGTTAGCGCATCTGGCCAAGGTGAGCCCGAGCTGCCCGCAAGTGTACTCGTGCCGTCTGGTTTCACTACAGCGGATCTGCGGGAGGCAGTGCAAGGGGAGGGTTTCCACGGAAGCCGGGCCAGTGTACTTACTCCATGAATGCCAGTTTCGCTTATTCAGGAAAAGGACCGGACTTGTGAACTAGCCCTCGCTCTCCCTTCGCCAGCCTCGTTGCCATTTGGAGATGCTGTTAGTCCCCTTCAGCCCGGACTGCATCCTGGGAAGGAGCTACTGCGATTGACCACAGAGCAGAGGACTGTGCCATACTTGTTGCCTAGACAGCTTTATGGTTGTCATCTGACGCCGTCCTTGAAACAGGCCGAGGAAGAGCCTATTCTACAAACAAGGGCGCTAAGGAGCTTGAGTCCCACAGGGTCAGACCCCGGTGAGGGGTGGATTTCAGCCCAGCTCTGCTGCACCCGGCTCAGCGTTCCCTGCAAAACTACCCACCCGAGGCTGGGGAATGCAAGGTTCCAGGGCCTCACAGCTGGAACCATCCAGAAGACCGGAAAGCCCACGACCAAAGATGGCTCAGCCTGCCAGGGACAGGACTGATCCGAAAGAACCAAGTTCCCCGCCTCAGCAGCTCCACATCTCAAGTCCCAGCAGGTGGCCCTGGGCACGGAGCAGACTGACATCAGGCGGAGCTGCTGAGCTGGGGTCTGTTCCACGTCAGGCTTCTGGGGGCAGTGTGCACTTGGCACCACACCCGGCTCTCCTCGTCCGAGTTCGAGTCTCTGTCTGGAACCTGTTTCTTGCTGTGCCCGTTGGAGAGCTGTGGGCAGGAGGCTAGGAGAGCAGGGCCCAAGTCCCTGAGGGAAGTCATGCTGGCAAGGAAATCACAGGCTGTGTGGGCCACTGCACAGAAAGCTGCCGGGCAGAGGATCTCAGCGGGCGCTTAGTTGAGGGGAACATACCAGAAATCCGAGAACTGGCGGCAGAACTGTGCTCTAGACGCAGAATGGTATTTGGAAGTGTCTTCTGGGAATGTGAACTCCTCTGGCTGAGCCCGGTGAGGCCCGGCCAGGAGCTGCTGAAGCGCCAGGGCGGCCGTCCCAGGGCATGGAGTCAGAATCCAGACGGCATGACCCGCTAGGCCTGGCCCACAGGCCCGACAGCAGGCCCAGTCAAGACACGCCCAGTCCCCGCCGCCTTCTGGGCTTGTCCCAAGAGAGGCGAGGGTTCTCTCTCCAGTCCCAGAAGGCCTCCAACTTCGAGAGCTACGGGGCCCGGGCAGAGGCCCCAGAATGAACGGACACCCTGGCCTGCCCCGTCCGTGAGCTGCAGGCCTGTGGCGGGGTCCACGGGCACCCCCGAGGCCTCGCGGCTGGACTCTGAGACCCACATGGATCTGCGTTACTCTGAACCCTGGGGTCTCCACTGGGTCAGATGTGGGCCTTTGATGTTTATAACAAAACAACCTGTGTTTTGGGTTGCCATGTGGCTGCCAGACCATGAGCCTTGCTGGCGATGACTCAGAAATTCCGCCTCATGTTCTCAAAAGGCCAGAGTGCTGGATTGAAACCACATATTAATAACTTGGCCGTCTGCTCAATCTCGTAATATTAAACGTGAGATTGTTCGTGTATTCGTGTCTACACATTGTGAAACCATTATTAAACATGACCCATACCAAAATAGCTCAGAGTGTATTTATTTCAAAGGAAACAGAATGATTTACGTTGAATCCTCATTGCTGCAGTGAACTTTAAAGGTATCTTGAGGAAGGGATAAAAGGCCACGCAGTTATTACTGCAAGTTCACAGAAATCTTTGGACTTTTAAGATACGAGGTCCTTTTTATTTAAACATTTTTAGATGTTATAGCCACAAAACTGTTTCTGCTTTTGACTCATGATCTGCTTAGGTTTTTGATTAAACCTTCATTCTGTTTCTCTCCCTAGGATGTTCTATTTCCGTCGACAAACATGCTTGCTTCCCCCGTGTTCTAGAATCTTCTTTCGGTCCTGCTGAACAAGGAGCTGAAGCCATCTTCCCATCTCTTGTCGTCTGGGCTCTGGGGCTCCTAGAACACCCGTCTCTGTGGGGGCACGACGCAGCGTCCCAGTGCACCAGCTCCCGCTACTCCTGGGTGCCTCCGTCAGGTCCGCAGTTCCGCAGAAGCCTGTTTTAGCACCAGCCTCGGCGCCCCCGTGTCCCCCCTTCCCCTCCCTCTCATCCTGCAGCCAAAGGACGCTCGCCACGGGAACTGGGAGCCCCGCCGTTCCTGTTGTCTGTCAGATAAACTCCGAATATCTGATGCCCATTCAGGCTCCTACTTGGTCTAGATTAATTGATCTTTCCCAATCTTACCTCCCTGCTTTTTCTTTAAAAACGCAGCTACGTGCTGTCTTTTTCAAAAGCTGCTCCTACCTGCTCAGCCGGTAGCCGTCTGTTCTGCTCTGGATCTCCACGGAGCCAGACAGCACGAGCGCCTGTCCCCCCGGCGCCTGAGCCATCTGTGTGGATGGGCTTTAAGCGTGGGGGCGTTGCTCTGTCAGGATTTGGGGGGAACTCCCTGGGCAGGGGTGAAGATGAGAGGGTCAAGAGTCAGCCCTGGAGGACGTTGCCTTGAATGCGTACCTCGCACAGGTAAGAATCCTCGGCAGGTAAGAGTTAGGGCCCCGAAGCCAGACGCCGGCCTCTTAGCAGAAACAGGACAAAAGTGAGGGCATTCCTACAATTGGGAAGTGGGATTTTAGCCACAGCGGTGCAGGATTATCGTGAATTTCTCAGTGAGTAGAAATTAGAGCAAAATACCGGAACACGCACCACTGAAGAAGAGAAAGGTTATTATCTATATGTCTATATATCTATATATGACTAGTGAGTGCACTCCATGCCCAAACCTGAGAGTGGCCATACAAGTCTATCTATCTATCTATCTATCTATCTATCTATCTATCTATCTATCTATCTATCTATCATCTATCTGCCTATCTAAAAGATTTTATTTATTTGTCAGAGAGTGAGAGAGCACAAAGCAGGGGGAGTGGGAGAGGGAGAAGCAGGCTCCCCCCTGAGCAGGGATCCCAGGACCCTGGGATCATGACCTGAGCCGAAGGCAGACACTTAACCAACTGAGCCACCCAGGTGTCCCAAGTCTTTACTTTTCTGTAGTAGGTCTCCCATTTCTCTTTTGGGCCTACATTCCACCAGTGACAGGAACTAGATCTTCCTCAGTTCAGAGAGAGCCCTTTCCCTGGGATGTGTCTCCACGTTGGGCACCGACCCGGGTCTCAGGGAAGGCGTTGCACCAAGAGGACCTGTCCCAGCTTCTCCCGCTGGTGTCTGCGGACACAGGCTTCTTCTTGACCCCTGTTCTCTGTTCTCTTAGGGCCACCTCAGCCCCAGGGGTACAGTAGAATGCTCCGGGGACGATGAGGGCTGTTTCAAGGCAGCTTTCCAACACTGCAGAGGGGCATCTCTTCTGCCCTGATGTTGGAGGGGTCCACTGTTTCTTTTGTAGTTTGTGTCTGGTAAAATTCTGGGGTTGGGCATTTTGCTGGGCCCTTCCTAGGGAAGGTTCCCATTGCCCTGTGATCCAGGTGATCTGTCATGCTGGCCTCTGCCCGGCCCTGGCTTGGGAAGTCGGGACACACGCAGGGACCCCCAACAACATCTACACTCCTTGTCCCCACCCTCCTCATCCACTTCCCTGCAGTCTCATCTCTGGGGACAGGAAGGACCAGCTCAGATGGGTCTTGTATCTCCATCTTTCCGTTTAGGCCAAGACCTCACGTTCTGGGACTCAAAATGGGCAGAGTTTGACTCCTGTTCTCTGAGCTCTGCACGGTCATCCATTCCGTGTGGCGGGAAGCAGCGGATACTGGAGGGGGGCACGGGGTGTGGGGACTATGAGGAACACAAACCAGAGTCAACGCTGCAAAAAACCAGACACAAAGACAATGGGAGAATATTTGCTCAAGTTTTAGTCATGATTGTTTTTAGGTGGTGGGGTTTTGGTGGTTTTCTGCTTTTTACTTAAAAAAAATTTTTTTGGGGGGGCACCGGTGGCTCGGTTGGGTGTCTGCCTTCGGCTCGGGGCATGATCCCAGGGTCCTGGGATTGAGCTCTGCGTCAGGCTCCCTGCTCAGCGGGGACCCTGCTTCTCCCTCTCCCATTCCCCCTGCTGTGCTCTCTCTCTGTCTGTCAAATGAATAAATAAAATCTTAAAAAAAATTTTTTTTTCAACACTGAACATGAATTACTTTTATAACTCAGGGGAAAAATAACCCCCAGACCAGTGAATTTTATTTATTTTTATTTTTTATTTTTTATTTTTTAAAAAATGATTTATTCATGAGAGTCAGAGAGAGAGAGAGAGAGAGGCGGAGGCAGAGGGAGAAGCAGGCTCCCCGCCTAGCAGGGAGCCCGATGTGGGACTCGATCCCAGGACCCTAGGATCATGACCTGAGCCAAAGGCAGACGCTCAACCATCTGAGCCACCCAGGCGCCCCGACCAGTGAATTTTAAAAAAGATCCGCACTCTTTTCCTTTTCAATATGTCGGGTTTGGATCTCATTTCAGAGTGCGCCTCCAGGAATGCCCACCAAATCTTTTGTTTAATCTTCACAAAGACCCGTGTTAAAAAATGAATTCTCAGCCTGATTATTCATCTCCCTCTGTTCGGCATGTACTTATTTCCAAGTAGTCGGGGTGGAGTGATGGGCAGGGTAGACACCGTGTCTGTTGTTGCGGAGCTTGTGGTCAGCAAGGAGCCCACCTGATGGCTGGATGGTGCCTGGATCCAACCCCCACAGTCCCAGAGGGGGGACCCGACAACAGCCCCGTGTACAGCCCCTTACGAGGCTGTTCATGTTACAGTGGCAGAAAGGTACAGCCTGTCCTCGTTATTTGTGGATTCCATATTCACAAAATTCTGTCCACTAAAATTTATTTGTCAGCCTCAAATCAATACGCCCAATACTTTCTCGGTCATTCGTGTGGACACGTGCAGAGTAGCAAAATGAGTCAGGAGACATGCGTTTCCAGCTGAGGTTGAACAAAGTGACACCCTGCCTTCTTGTCTCTGCTTCCTGCAGAGCCGATGGGAGGATGGAGACGGGAGACCAGCGGGCTCCGGCTCTTGGGCCGTTGGACGGTGTTGAAGCCCCACTCTGGCATGTGTTAGTGGAATGGCCTCAGACAAGTCACTTGGCACTTCTGAATCTTGTTTGTCTCCCCTAAAGTAAAGAAAATAGTATCTACCTGGATGAGTTGTTTCTGGAATTCAAGACTATAATCTCTGTATGTTCATATCTTCCCTAGGAACAGTGGCTCAGTACTTGCTGAATCCATGTTCGTGGAGATGGTATCACTACGACCCATCCTGAGAATCAACTGCATTTGGCTTAGAGGTCTCCAGCCAAACAGGGTCGTCTTGGCTAGACATCTCTCAAGGTGACTGTTCTGCCCCTTGAGGACTGGGGCAGATTGTGTGGGGCAGGAGGAGGAGAGGTGTTGAGTACTTTGTTGGCTCCGGCTGCTATAGCAAAAACAACAGAAATTTATTCTTACGGTTCTGGGGCCTGGGAAGTCCAAGATCAAGATGCCAGCTGATTCAGTTTCTGGTGAGGACTCTTCCTGGCTCGTGGATGGCCATTTTCTCCTTGTATCCTCATGTGGTAGAGAGAGAAGGGAAGCAAGCTCCCTCATGTCTCTTCTTATACAGGACACCAGTCTCATCATGAGGGCTCCACCTTCGTGACCTTATAGCCTCTCAAAGACCCCATCTCCAAACACCATCACATTGGCGGGTAGGGTTTTAAGGTATGAACTTGGGAGGGGGTGTGGATGGGAAGAACAATATTCAGTCTACAGCAAAAACAGAACAATTGCTCTGTGGGACAGGTCTGAGGAAGGAATTATAGAGAAATCTGGGTAGTCAGGGAGGGATAATTCTGTGCTCCGCACTGGGGGAGGAATGGGAAGGAGATGCAGAGGGAGGTGGGAGGCTGCTGAGGATGCCTGTTTCCATGGTGTGGAGAGCAGTCCTCGGGCTACCATGCCAGCAACACCTTGTAGGAGGGTAAATCTAATGATATTTATAACTTCTTCCCTGCGTTAAAAATTGACTTATTTTTTTTAGATATGATTTTTTCATTTTCTATTACCATTTTCCCTCCTGACTTATGGATGATTTGGAGCTTAAAAGCACAGTTCTTGGGATGTGGCCCCTGTATTTTCGTCACAGCTGACAACCACTATCTTAGTATTTTAATCCCTTCATTACCAATGAGAGAGGTATTTTCCTGTCTTCAATCTTAGCTGAGTGGGTTATTTAATAGAATTGCTTTGTGTGTGTGTGTGTGCATGTGTGTGTGCATGCATGCGTGTACATGTGTGTGCATGCATGTGTGTGTACATGTGTGTGTGCATGTGTGTGTGTGTGTGTGCGTGCATGCGTGTGTGTGTGTATGTGTGTGTGTGTGTCTCCCTTCCTCCTTTCCCTACCAGGCTGGCCTGGGGTCCACTGCAAAATCCCCAGGCTGATCTGCAGCTATGCTGGCCACCACTGAGGAGACCCAAATCCTTGCCCCTTGTCTGATATTATGGGCTGAATTGTGTCTGCCCCTTGCCTCCAAATTCATTCCTTGAAGACGCCAATGTGCTTGTGTTTGGAGACTGGGCTTTTTTAAGGACAATTAAGGTTGAACGAGTGGTTAAGAGTGGAGCCCTAATCCACTCAGATTGGTGTCCATATAAGAAGAAGAGGAGACAACAGAACTCTCTTTTTCCATACAGGGGCACAGAGAAAAGGCCATGTGTGGATGCAGGGAGAATGTGGCCTTCTATCAGCCAAGGAGGGAGGTCTCACCAGAAACTCACCCTACCAACACCTTGATCTTGGCCTTCTAGCCTCCAGAACGCCGAGGAAATAAATCTCTGTTGTTTAAGCCCCACAGTCTGGGGTATTTTGTAATGACAGCCCAGGCTGACTGATAGAACTGGCAACGAACAATGGAATCAGGGCCACTCTACTCTTGTGCCCTGGAGCAGCCTTGTGGGCTGTCTCCTCAGCCTCCTCTTAGCCCTTACCTCTTTCTAACAGGACCCAGAGATACCAACTTGAGGAGAATTTGCCCAGGAAAATTGCTACTACACCGGGTAGAATGGCGAGTTTGGGCCTTCTTGCCCATCTCACCCAGCTTGGGTGGTGACCATCTGCAACTTTACCAGCTACACACAACAGATTTGATTCAGGGAGCTGACAGAGCAACTAGAAATTTAAGGGTGAGGTTTTGGAAGTGAGAGAGCCAAACAAAAACATGCATGATAAATTCTCCATATGTTCATTCTAGGTTAATGGCTAAACTTTGTAGGCACACGGGAACCACAGGAGGCCCAGCAAAAATGGAAAGCATGGGAGACTGGTAAATTTACTGTGCTTTTGAAAATATCCCTCAATCTACACACAGCTTAGGCAGTGGAGGTGGATACATTGGCTTGAAGTATCTTAGCATAACCTCTGCCTAAATCATTGCCTGGCTACAAAACTATGCAGGTGAAGGGAAAACCTAAGAGCCAGACTTAAAAAAATAAAAATAATAAGCAGAGATATCAATGGCTATCCATTGAAAGTGAGATAGATTGGCAGGTTGAGTCAAGGCAAGTTAATTGTCTATTAAAACCAACAACTCTCAGAACAAAGCAAAGTCCAGAATTGCTACAAAATATTGCCTACAACGTCTATTTTTATTTTTATTTTTATTTTTAAAGATTTTATTTATTTGTCAGAGTGAGAGAGCACAAGCAGGGGGAACGGCAGGCACAGGGAGGAAACAGGCTCCCTGCTGAGCAGGGAGCCCGACGCGGGGCTCCATCCCAGGACCCTGGGATCACCACTGAGCCGAAGGCAGATGCTTAACCAACTGAGCCACCCAGGGACCCCAATGTCTGCTTTTAAATAAAAATTGGCAGACATGCAAACAAAAGAAAATATTTCCCAAACTCAGGGAGGGGAGGTGGAGGGAAACCAGTCAAAGCAACTGGCTCTGAAGGGCTCAGACATTCTATCTGGCAATTAAAGACTTCAAAGCAGCTATTAAAAATACATCCAAAGAATTAAAGGAAAATATACTAACAATGAATAAACAAGGTATCTCAACAGAAATGGAAAAAAGCAAATAAAATTCTAGAGCTTAAAAGTACACTTACTGAAATAAAAAGTTCATGGCATGAGTCACATGTCAGAAGAAAGAATAATTAAATTTGATAGAATAATGTAAATTATCTAAAGAACAAAGAGAAAAACACCTCATAGTCAAACTGCTAAAAGCCAGAGGTAAAGAAAATATTTTTAAAGGAACAAAAGAAAAATGTTACATCATATACAGGAAACAATAAACAATATGGTTTATTGCTGACTTTTCCCAGAAACACGAGAAGCCAAAAGACATTGAAAGCCCAAGAGACTTTGTGAATTTACTGCATTTTCTGTAAAAGAACAGTGGTTTCCTATTCTTTTTAATGGCTTCCTATTCTATTTAATGACATAATCAAGGTGCTGAAGGGGGGGCGGTGGAAATTATAACCAGTAGGTCTCCTTCAAAACTGAAGACAAAAATAAAGCCATTTTTAGATTTTTTTTTTTAAAGGGAAAATAAAACAGAATTTGTCACTAGCAGACCTGTGCTAAAAAGAATTGCTAGGGAGAAATGACTTCAGATGGTAGCTTGGATAGTAACTCAGATACATAAGAAGGATTGAAGAAAACCCTAAATGGAAACATGTGAAGATGTAAGAAATATATATGTATAATATATATATTATATATAAATGTATGTGTATATTTATATGCATATAGTATCTGTATGTATATGTATATGTATATAAATATATTTGAAAAACATGTATAAATATATATGTGAAATTTATATATACACATATAATTTTTAATTAAAAAAGACATGACCATATAAAGCAAAAATTATAATACTGTATTGTTTGGCTTTAACATATAGAAATTAATATATATGACAACAATAGCACCAAAAGTAGCACAAAAGGGAATGGAGCTAGACAAATACAAAGTTCCAATATTTTATTAGAAGTTAGTGTTAATTTCAAACAGATTGTGATAAGTAAAAGATGTATACCGTAATACTTAGGTAAAGCACTAAAAATAATGCAAAGAAATATAGTTGAAGTCAATACAGGAATTAAGATGGAACACTAAAACATTTGTTAACATAAAGGTACAAGGGTAACAGAGATTAAAAAGAGAGAAAAATGGGACTTATAGGGAAAATTAGTGAAATGGTAGACTTATATTAAGGGGAATGAACTAAAAATTCCAATCAAAATTCCAACAAACTGTTTGACTGGACAAAGTGAGATATATTGTCTGTAAGAGATCAGTTTAAGTTCAAAGATACAAATAGATTAAAGTGAAAGGATGACAAAATGTATATGATGCAAACATATAAACAGTAATCAGAAAGGAAATGGGATGATTTTTATTAATATCAGACAAAATAGACTTTAAAAATGAATGTTACTAGAGACAGCATTTCATAATAAAAGAGTCAATACAACAGAAATAAGTTAAATATTATAAATTTATTTGTACCTAATAAGAGAGCTCCAAAATAAATGAAATAAAAACATTAAAAAAATCAACAATATAGTTGAAGATTTCAATATTCTTCTCTTAGTAATTGATTGAAAAAGTAGGCATAGTTGAGCAAGAATATAAAAAACTTGAACAGCACTACCAACCCACTTGATAGAATACTTCACCTGACAATAGCAGAATACTTATTCTTTTCAAACGTACAAGAAATGTTCATGAAATAAACCATATACTGAATGATAAAACAGGAGTCAAATATTTAAAAAGATTTCTACCATACATAGCATGCTGTTAGATGAGAATGGAAATAACTTAGAAATCCATAACAGATGAAATCTGAGAAATCCTAAAATATGGGGAAATTAAACAACACACTTCTAAATAACTCATGAATCAAAGACGAAATCACAAGGGAAATTAAAGTATATATCAGGTTTAGTGAAAATGAGAACACAACATATTCAAATTTGTGCGATGTTGCTGAAGAAGTCATTAGAAGGAAATTTATTGCTTTGAACGCTTATGTTATACAAGAAGACAGGTCTAAAATCAGTAAACTAAGCTTTCAATTTAGGAAGCTAAAGAAGAGGAGAAAATTAAATGCAAAGTGAGTAAAAGGAAGGCAATAGTAAAGATCAGTGTGGAAATCAACAAAGTAAAAAAGAGAAAATGAATGGAACCAAAAGCTGGTTCTTTGCAAAGGTCAATAAAATTGATAAACCTTCATCAGATTGAAAGAAGACACAAATTAACAATTAGGAAAGAAAGAGGGGACATCACTACAGATCTTACAAACATTAAGCAGATAATAAGGAAATATTACTAACAACCTGCTCTGAAGTTTAAAACATGTTTTGTTCTTCTTTTAAAAAAATATTTATTTGACAGAGAGAGAGAGCACAAACAGGGAGAGCAGGAGGCAGAGGGAGAGGGAGAAGCAGGCTTCCCGCTGAGCAGGGAGCCGGATGTGGGACTCCATCCCAGGACCCTGGGATCATGACCTGAGCCGAGGGCAGACGCTTAATGACTGAGTCACCCAGGCGCCGATAAAATATGTTGATGAAAGAAAACCTAAATGAAATGGAGGGGGATACCACAGTCTGAAAGACCCAGGATTATTAAGATGACAGTTAACCCCAAAGGTATCTATAGACTCAACACAATCCCAATAAAAATCCCAGCATTTTTTTATGTAAGATACAAACTGATTCTAAAATTTATATGGAGAAGCAACGAATAACCAAAACAATTGTGAAAGAGAAGAACAAAGTTGGAGGCCTTCAGTGACCTGATTTCAAAACTTACTATAAAGCTGTGGTAATTAAGAAAGCATTGGATCAACATAAGGATAAACATTTAGCTCAAAGGAACAGAATAGAAAGTTTGAAACTAGAGACACAGGCATATGATCAATTGAGTTTTGACAAAGGTGCCAAGGTAACTCACTGAAATTATATGAAGGATTTTTACAACTTAATAAGAAAAACAACTCAATAAAAAATGGACAAATGAAATCAGAGATGTTCACAAAAGAAGATATATGAATGGCCAATAAACACATGGAAGGATGAGCAACATCACTGGTCATTAGGAAAATGCAAATTAAGGCAACAAATGAGAAGCTACTATAAACCTAGTAGAATACAATTTTAAAAAATGAATTAAAATATTAAGTGTTGGCAGGAATGTGGAGCAATTGAAACCCTCAAACACTGCCGGTGGGGATGGAAAATGGTTGGATAAACAGTTTTGTACTTTCTTATGTAGTTAAACATGCCATAAACATTAAGCTTACCATATGACCCCATAATTCCACTCCTGGGTATCTATCCAAGAGTAGCAAAAATACATGTCCACTCGTGTGTAGAAGCATTATTCGTAATAGCCGAAAAGTGAAAACAACCCAAATGTCCCTTGACTGGTGCATGAACAAACAAAATGTTATTATAATGTATTATAATACTATAACATGTGGTCATAACATATCCATAAATAGAATAATACTCAGCAATTAAAAGAGAATAAATTGTTGATACATGCACCAACATGAGTGAGTCTAAAAAGCCAGGATGCTGGGGCACCCGGGTGGCTCCATTGGTTAAGGGTTTGACTCTCGATTTCGGCTCAGGTCATGATCTCAGGGTTGTGAGATCGGGCCCAGAGTTGGGCTCCCCGCCAAGTGGGGAGTCTGCTTGAGATTCTCTCTCTCCTTTTCCCTCTGCCCCTCTTCCCTGTGTGCTCACTCTCTCTCTCAAATAAATAAATCAATCTTAAAGAAGATAAATAAAAAGTATGATGCTGAGTGAAAGAAGCCATACATAAAAGACTACACATTGTCCAAATAAATCTGTATTGAATTCTAGAAAAGGCCAAACTATAGAGGCAGAAAGTAGACCAATGGTTGCCTGAGGCTGAAGGTGAAGGCACGTGACAGATTTTTAGGGTAATGAAAGTGTTCTAAAACTTGATTGTGTTGATCGTTTGACAGTAAGGTATACGCTTATCAAAACTCATGGAACTATACACTTAGGGTGGGTCAATTTTTTTTTAGTATGTAAATTATACTTCAGTAAAACCATTAAAAAATAATCTAACCTGACCTTCATGGTTTCTGTGACAGACCTGTCTACTTCTCCAGCCATCTTACCTTGGGGTCTTCTTCCCCAGATGGTGAAAACAGTAGGTCTGACTCTGCCCTTCCTTTTGGTTGGGGTATCCTTTCTGGGCATTCAGTCTGGTGCCCGAGGGGGCCCTGCAGCGCTGCTGGGGTCCACCCTGTGCTGTCCGCTCCTGCCGGCGGTGCCTGGCGTCCTGGTGATCCTCTGTCTCTGGTCCCTTTAGTGCCGACCTGATCCTTAGGGCAACATCGAGCATCTTTCTCTGGTGGCCTGGAGGCCCTCTCTTTCACTGCCAGGCATGGGTCCTGAAATGCAAGTATTTTATAAGGAAACTTAACCAAAGGGAAGCACTGCCTGAGGCTGCACCTGTTTGTTTAGACCTGAAGCGACAAAGAGGCAGGATCATCCTACAGACCCCAGCCCAGCACCTGGGGTGCCGTTTGTGAGACTTGCCCTCCTTGAGGAGGAATCCTTCCAGCCTTTTCCGTGGCAGGAGGCCTCTTGCATCCACAGCACCAGGGAGGACTTTGCCCTCTCCCTCAGGTGCGTGGACGATGAAGAAATTGACGTCAGGGACTAGGCGGATCCTGCGGCCACAAGCAAGCCCTTCCTGTGCGGCTTCTACGGCCCCATTATGAAGTCACCTCCAAGAGGCTGAGTTCAGAAGTCGACCTGCCTCGTCTGTCTCCAATCCACAGGGATCCCTGGACTGACCCCCTTCCCTCCCACACTAGCTAAGGTATTGCCTCTAGCCCTCCTAGGCGCTGAACCGTGTCCCTCCAAAATTCATATGTTGAAGACTTGACCCCCAGTGCTTTAGGATGTGACTGTATTTGGAGATAAGGTCTATAGAGAGGTGAGAAAGTGAAAATGAGGTCACGAGGGTGGCCCTGATCCACTCTGACCGGTGTCCTTATGAGAAGAGATCAGGACACAGACGTGCAGAGAGGGACATGGGGAGAAGACCGTGTGTGCACACCACGGAGAGAAGCCGGAGAAGAAACCAGCCCTGCTGACTCTTTGATCTTGGACGTCTTGCCTGCAGAGCTGGGAGAACGCGCACTTCTGTCGTTCAAGCGGCCAGCCTGTGGCGTTTTGTGACCGTAGTCCGAGCAGAGGGAGCCCCCCGCCCCCACTCATTCCCTCCCACACTTTCTTCTCCTCGCCGACTCCGTCACTACCTGGCACTGTTTCCTTGTTTCTTGCCAGCCCGCCGGCCCTGAAGAAGGTTCAGGAAGGAAGGGAAGAGACACTCTGGCCTACAACAGCCTCCGCTCGCTCAGCTAGGTTTGCGGAAGGCCTTGGTAAGTCCATGGAGCCCGCTGCTCTGTGGCCCATAACGACTTTCTTTGAAAGCAAATGAAATCTTCTAATTACTCTGGTTCCTGAGAAGCAGATCCTGCCCCAGGCCAGTCCCAGAAGGCCGAACAGGCTCTGGGCTTGAAGGAGGAGACGGGCGAACAGGCTCTCCCTGAAGCCTGTTAGACCGATCGCGGCTCTTTTCAGCAACGCCGAGCTCCTGCGCCCTCACCGACCTCGGCCACCAGCTGAAGAGCAGATGGTGGTGGCTGGAACATCAGAGTTCTAAGTGTGTGAGGTTGTGTGCATGTGCATGTGTGTGTGCACATGCGTGTGCATGTGAGTGCGTGTGAGTGCGTGTGTGCGCGTGTGAGCACTGGGCATGTGAGATATGAAACCAGGAAGAGAGAAACAAAAACCGGTTTCGGCATACTTAACCAACGTATCAGAAACAGGCTCTCCTGCAGCTTGGGTTTACGTCCAATCAGGCTTGCGTGCTTTGTAAAAGTCTAAAAGTGGGTGATTTGTCCTAACTCTCACCCCAACCACAGAACCCAGCATTTCGTGGGGATGCCGCCCCGTGTGAGCTGCTTGATGTAATGAGTGTGGGGCTGCCCTTGCTCGGAATGATCTGACCCTTCCGATGAACCCCCAGATCTGAGCAGCGGTCTCAAAGACCCAGCTGTCCGCTGTGGTAGCCGCTGGTCACATGAGGCTATTTTCATTTAAATTACCTAGAATGAAGTTAGAGATTCTGTTCCTCCGTTGCTCGGGCCACATTTCAAGTGCTCGGGAGCATCACGTGGCTATTGGACAGTGGAAATACGGAGCATTTCCAGGATTACAGAAAGTTCTGTTAGCTTCAGGATAGAGAGCAGGCAGGTTGGCAGAAATCACTCTAGGGGCTTGGAATGGGTTGGGGCCCAGTGGTCTTGGGCCTCGAAAGCTCCCCAACGGGGTGCTGGGTCTCTCAGGAATGCTGGCTGTTCGTCTGCTTACGTTGCTGTCAGCGCAGGGAAGGGTTTGCTTTAGCTGACTTCCTGCTGTGAGCTGATCTCTCGGTGTTTCCGACATATTTTATACTCAGAACAATTCTGTAAGGTAAGTATGTCCTCATTTTTATGATTGAGAAAGCTGCAGAGCAGAGAGGCAGCTGATCCATAATCAGCTATAATTGACAGAGTCCGGATTTGAACTTGGGTTTAGTTAGTCCCAAGCAGAAACCTTTTTTCCTGTATCTTTTTGTCTTCTTGGCTACCTGGGCTCTGGCAGGATGCAGAGCAGGAAGGGGATGAACGCACTCACTCTCTGGGCTTACTTCCCTCTGCCGGGGAACCCAACCCCGACCCTCGAGTCTCCCTCCAAGAGGTTGAAACCAGTAGACTCTGAGGTGTCCATGCTGGTCTCCCCGAGGTCCTCCCTGTGGAGTCTGAGCACGCTCATGTTTTCTCCAGGCAGGTACCTAGAGGCAAGGTCACCAATAACACAAGTAGACACGTTGATGTTGGTTTTAACTAAACATGTTGGTATTGCAACTCCTCTAGAGGAAGCACGGTGCCCCCTGGACCCGGGATTACCCGAGCACCTCTCAGGGGTACTGGGGGGTTGGCGTTTGGCTGGGGCCAACAGATGAGGCTTGGATGCCATGGAATTGCAGAGAGTTTTAGGCCCCGGTTTTTCTGCTCATGAACTGAGAACAGAACCAAGTCACGAAGCAAGCCAATCCACAAATTATTTGTCAAGTTATTTTATGCTTTAATTACCTTACAAATTCAGTGTGTTTGAATGTTGTAGGTACGTTTCTTTACAAAGCTCCCTCTCTCCCTTTTTTTTTTTAAATAAGTAGGGATTTTAAATCTTAGCTTTAATTAATTAATTTTTAAAAAAGATTTTATTTATTTATTTAACAGAGAGAGAGAGACAGCGAGAGAGGGAACACAAGCAGGGGGAGTGGGAGATGGAGAAGCAGGCTTCCTGCTGAGCAGGGAGCCCGATGCGGGGCTCGATCCCAGGACCCTGGGATCATGACCTGAGCCGAAGGCAAACGCTTTACGACTGAGCCACCCAGGCGCCCCTAAATCTTAGCTTTTAAAGAAAAGTCTATTTTTGACTTCTGGTGCTTTTGTGAGGGTCTACGTACTTAACGACCATATGCACCTGCCACGATTATCGAGAGTCTTTTTTTTTTTTTTTTTTTTTTAAGATTTTATTTATTTATCTGACAGAGAGAGAGAGTTAGCGAGAGCAGGAACACAAGCGGGGGAGTGGGAGAAGGAGAAGCAGGCTTCCCGCCGAGCAGGGAGCCCGATGCGGGGCTCGATCCCAGGACCCCGGGATCATGACCTGAGCCGAAGGCAGACGCTTTAACGACTGAGCCACCCAGGCGCCCCTCGAGAGTCTTAATTAAGCAAAATCAGATGAGCAGAAATAGAAGGCACTTCAGGGACGCTCAGAGGAGAGATTTTAGGATCCAGGCCTGACATACAGAACCGATGCTGCCCTTTCACAAAGGAAGTCCTCGTTTGGCCACGTTGGGGAGAGAAATGTGACTTGAAGCACAAGTGGCCAGAGCAGCCCATTCTCTCTGCATATGGCAAAGTGCACGGATCACAAATAGCCACGAGTGAGCACATTCACGCAAACACCAAGTGGGAAAAGGGGACATCGCCCCATGTTGGCATCTCACGAGCGCTCTTATCTGTCTCTGAAATGCCTTTGACTTAAATTATATTTTATCTGATATTAATTAATGGCAACAGCTCTCCTTTGGTTAGTATTTGCTTAGTATACACACATCTTTTTCCTCCTGCATCTCTCGTAAACAGCCTACAACTGGATTTTAAAAGGTGAAATTTTTACCTTTTAAGTGAGGCATTTACTCCATTTGCACTTAATGTAATTGTTATATTTGGATTACTTCTACCATCTTATTTTGTGCTGTCGATTCCATTTTTTGTTTTTTGGGGGATCTAACGAGGTTTTCCCTTATGTCATCCCATTTTCCCCCCTCTGGTTTGTAAGTTACACTATCTGTTTTTATTCTTCTAGTGGTTACTTCAGAAATTTACAACATACAAAATTAAGTTATTGTTTAAAGTTAATGAAAACCTTTGTCCTTCTCCTAGACGATGCACTGATCTTAGAAAACATTTGGTCTATTCATTCTCTCCCTGATTTACGTGATTAATCGACTGGGCTTTTAGGTGCAAATCTGTACAGATTAAAAAACCCAGTTGTCATTACTATGATTAGCATTTTCTGTAACTGAAGTTCACTGAAGTCTGCCCACTCATTTACCACCTTCTTTGTCCTTCCTTCCTTGCTCTATTGTTCAGACCCTTTTTCTGAAGTCACATTCCTTCTGCGTGAGGTATATTCCTAAGAATTCCCTTTCACGAGATTCTACTAGGGAAGGAAAACCGTCCCGATCAGCTCTGTTCCTGCCAAGAGAGGTTTCAGCTTCATGCAGGGAAGGGCTTCTGTAGGATTCCTGTGTCTCTGCTTTTATGGGCTTATGCTTTTAAATATCCTTTGCTTTCATTTTAATGGGTTCTTGGAAGGGAGGAAAAGAAGACATGCCCAAATGACCATCTTGTTCTGTACAGAACTGCCTGTGTTTATTTCCCCATAAATATTTTGAATGTTACCGTCATAGGGAAATTTACGTGGAATAAAAGACACACTGCTTCAGTTGACACATAGATGCCATTCAATAAAATTCTGTCGAATGAAGCAATTAATGAAGCAAGTCCCCTGAATAACCTTCTGGAAATATCTTGCCATTGAATGATTTTCCAAAAATTCCCTTCTGAATTTTAAGAAGAAAATGATTAAGATAATATGCAGTGTTAGCTGTAATGTCCCACTATTTTTATTTATTTGTTTGGTCTCTTAAAAATTTTTTTAAATTTTATTTTTTATTTTAAAGATTTTTATTTATTTGTCAGAAAGAGAGAGAGAGAGAGAGAAAGCACAAGCAGGGGGAGCGGCAGAGGGAGAGGGAGAAGCAGGCTCCCCGCAGAGCAGGGAGCCCGACGCGGGGCTCAATCCCAGGACCCTGGGATCACGACCTGAGCTTAACCAACTGAGCCACCCAGGTGCCCTACAAAGTGTTTTCACAGACAGTTTCCATATGCTTTCCACAACGGCCTAGAGAGACAGGCAGCAGTTCTCAATTCTATTTACAGGTGATTCAGGCCTTTCGATTTCTAGCCCCAAGCCCTTGCACGGTACTGCTCGGTTCCCCGGTCCAGTGTCCTTATGTCCCTCTATCAGGACCACAGGCTAATTTTGCTACTTTAGGTGATACTGGATGGTCACTAGTACTGAGAATCTTTCTCTATGACATTGCGCTGGTCGTGTCTGTTTATTTGTTGCAAGGGTCTTGGTTGGGAAAACAAACCTTCCCCGTTATGCCATGGTTCCAGAAGAGGCTGTATTGATCCAGGTGATGATTTGTTTTCTCAGCCCAAGTGGAGAGCCGCCTGTCCTTTGCCTGTCCTACAGTTGCCAGCCTAAAAAGGTGAGGACCACCGCTTTCTGATATTTGGAAACAAAAAAGTTCAGAGGGACGGTTTTAGGGGTAGTTTCCACAACATGGACATGGCTCTCGCACTGGCTTTGCTCAGGGTAAAATCCAGCCCCAGCTCGCGGCTGTGAGGGTTTGTGGGCATCCCAACAGGACAGCGGCCGGCTCGCTACCCTAGGACATTCTTCTCAGTGGCTTCTCTGAAGCTCAGGTGACCTGATTGTCCTCTCCCTGTCTCCCTCCTGCCCCCACCGGGCAGACTTCACCCTGCTCTCTGGTGCGTTGCAACACCTTTTGTCCTGCATTAGCTCTCAAAGAGGATGTATGTAGGCTTCCGGAGAGCCCTTACCAACATATTCTCATCAGGCAATCACGTGGCTTAGCAGGACGTGGCAATAAAGGACTTCTGATGTCTCCCCTTTGGTCCCTTGGAGCAGTGGTTCCCAATCTTTGCTGCCTGTTCGCATCCAGGGAACTTTTCAAATGCTCAGTGCCCAAGCCACACTTTCATCTGGTTTCTGGAGGTGGGGCCCGGGGGTCGGTGTTGTTTACACCTCTTAGATAGTGCCAACATGCAGCCGAGGTCCAGAGCCGGTGTGGCCCTCAGGCCTGGAACCCCCCAGGAACTTGTTAGATGAGCACATTCTCGGGCTCACCTGGGCCCACCGAGTCAGACCCCCAGGGCTGGGCCCAGCGGTGTTTTAACACCCCCTCCCGATGATGCTCGTGCTCACTCATGTCTGGAAACCACTGCAGAGCATCTCAAACCCTAATGCAAACCACATGGGGGATCTTGGCAAAATGCAGATGCAGACTCGGTGGGTCGGGGTGGGTTGGGGTGGGCTGCGACCCCGCCTCTCTCACGCGCTCCCAGGTGATGAAGCTGCTACTCCCGGGAAGACTGAGGGCACAGGTTCCCAGCAATTCTTGGCTTACAGTAGATGCTCAGAAAGACCCAGTCGAATTGGATAAATATTTAGTGAACATGGGGATTACAGGAAGCACGGGACTGTGCCAACAATTACACGTCGTAATCAGGGTAAAAATACCCACAGTGAACTTGCCTTGATAGAAAGTCTTAAAAGTCACCGGGAATGTTTGGAACAGCAGTCTCATGTTACGGCAAAAAATCCAGCAGGTAAGTTATGCGGGCTGGAAGGAATTTACACTTTACCTCTCTTGGGCATTTGCAGTTCACTGATTCATGGAGCATGTTAAAAAAAATTGGTGTGGAAGTGAGACCTTCTTCCTAACAGCATCAGCCCACATACTCGTAAGATCCACTGGGAACTCCGGCGTGAATGCTGGAGGAGTGTTCTGACGTCAGATTTCTCCTTGCCTAGAAGTAAGTGGCTCTGGGTCTGTGGGCTTCCTTCAGGAGTACAAGGGAGTCAAAGGGGGCCAAGATGGTCAGGTCCTATATGACTGCAAGGGGTACAATCTGCAGGTTGTCTTTACCCAGGGGTTAATTTACAGAAATAGGTCTGTGAAAATTGGTCACTAGGGGGCAGTATTGCCCCACAAAGAGGCCCGGTGACCCTGGCATTTACAACCTGCGCTTTCTTAAGTATGTGTGGTATCAATGACACTCTTTGTTCTTCCTTCTCCCAGGACCTGTAGGCGATTAAAAACATACCAAAGAAATCCGTATGCATCAGACCTTTTAAAATGTCTGCTGACTGTTTTTAAATATATTTTTAAAGGATTTTATTTCTCTCGCCGTTTTTATGCAATTCTTGCTAGTTATTACCAAAGATTTAAAAAGTGGTCCTTTCCTGGAAGACGCTGATCTTTATCAGCAGATCTGGAACATTCAGCCCTGCAGATATTAATATGCCCAAGTTTAGGAGGGTTTGTTCTCAGGGAGAAGTTGGGTCTGGGGGGAAGCCTGTTGATTGAGAAACTCAATATTGTGTTATTTTGGACATTTCAGTCGTTTCCTGATTTCTTCTGAGTGGACACTGTGGCAAAGGGACCGAGGTGGCCTCTCCGGGGGGCACGCTGTGACCTCCCTCGTCCGAGCTGGCCTGCCCCCAAGTGTGCACCTCTGTGATCCGGGCCCTGTCACGTCCTCAACGATACTGGCCTGAACGAGTCTCCGCTGGAGACATTTATTAAGACTGAAAAGTGCATGGCTTTTCCCACTGCCCCTTCTAAGGGCACCTGAGGAAAAGTCGCTGGAATGCGAGGGATTTTGCTCAGTCCACAGATCCCCGGGTCTGTGTGTGCTGTTTGCACGGGCGGGCTCGGTTAACAAGGCTTCCTGCCTTGGTTAACTGCGCAGCCCCTGGCTGGGCCACGTCTCCAGATGCCGGGTTGTCCTTGGCTGATATGGTTTCCATATGTGACCCCACGTGCTCTCGGCGGACCCCTCTGAAGAGGTGGGCCCCCCAGGTGCCCTCTTGGGAACAGTAAATTGTCTGCATCTATTGGGCTTCCTTCCAGGCAGCGTCTCCCCCTCCCACTGGGCCACACTTGAGAGCCATCAAGCCCTCGGCTGGCTCCGGAGGCCACGTCCACATTCGCTAAGGAAGGGGACAGCCCCCCCCCCCCCGCCACCGTTCTCTCCTCTGTTTTCCATTCGGCCTGCTGAGGGCGCTCTTCTCTGGGCTGAGATCAAGGCAAGGTTTTCAGCAGGGACTTGATGCTGTTTCGTGAGCACAGGGGGATGAGAATGAGCACTGTTCGGCGCCAGGCACACTGTCAAGCCCTGGGGACGCACAGGTGGACACAGAGGCCCCCACCCACCCTGCGCTCCGGGAGCCTGCAATCCCCAGGGCTCTCCCTTCTATAACTAAGGCCAGAACGGCTCTGCTTGGGGTGCCCAGCCACGGGAGGGCTGGTGGATCCCAGTGGTGGGTGACCCACTGGGCAGGAGAGTTCAGATTCCAGCCCAACGTGAGTCCTGGGTCCATCTCAGCCCAGCGTGGCCACGGAACGCCGGGCCTGTGGCCTCTCGGCTCTGTTCCACTTGGCAGCTCCCGGCCGACCTGATTCCCAGCTCCTGCCCTGTGCTGTGGCCGCGAAGAAGAGTGGGCTGGCCACAGGATGCAGTGGGCTTGTGGCCCCAGGCGGGTTGTCTCCCAGACCCTCAGCCTGGGAAGGGGTTCCGATGGGTTCTGCAAGCTCACCATCGGGGGAAGAGGAGGGCGGCTGAGGGCAGGGATGTGTCAGCTGGAAGCGCGCTGGGATCCAAGTTCAGAACATCTGACCGCAGAGGTGGAAACAAATGGGGATGAGTAGTCATATATATACATATTTAAATTAGTAGCCTAGTTTTTTTTTTTTTAAGATTTTATTTATTTATTTGAGAGAGAGAGAGAGCACGAGCAGGGGGAGGGACAGAGGGAGAAGAAGAAGCAGGCTCCCCCTTGAGCAGGGAGCCTGATGCGGGGCTCAATCCCAGGACCCTGGGATCATGACCTGAGCCTAAGACAGACGTTTAACGACTGAGCCACCCAGGTGCCCCCCAGTAGACTACTTTAAAGAGCAGTTTTAGGTTCACAGCAAAATTTCGTAGGAGATACAGAGGCCTCCCATCTATCCCTCCCCCCACAGGACCCCCCCCCCCCCCGTGGAAACGCCCACCGTTGTGGTGCATGGGTTACGGTCGAAGAACCACCCAGAGTCGATCAGCAGGCATCGGGCTCCCTGGTGGTGGTGTACGTTCTGTGTAAGCGCAGGTTTCCACCATCAGTGTGTCCTCCAGAGGAGTTCACTGCCCCACCAGCCCTCTGTGCTCTGCCCGTCATCCCCGGGAAACCCCCGGTGGTGTTACTGTCTCCACACACTTCTTTCCAGAATGTCAAATAGTTGGAATCAGGCAGCGTGCGGCCTCTTCAGATCAGTTCTTTCACTCTGCGGTGCGCGTTTACGTTTCCCGTGTCTTTTCATGGCTTACACCTGCTTTCTTTTGTGCTGCATTAACTGGGTCGTCATATTTACTGAGAGGTCTGGAGCGGGGCGGTCGTGGGCTTCAGGGGCTCAGGGGCTGCTCGTCTCAGCCCCCGGGACCTGCAGAGGCTGCTGAGCTGGGGGAAGAGGGTCGGGGCAGAGGGGAGGGTGCTGCCAGCCAGCGCTGTCCCCTTTGTGCAGGAGAGAAGGGTTTCTAGAAGACCCTGCAGGGAACGTCCACGTCCATCTCATCGGCCAGAGCCGGGCCCTGTGGCCGCACTGGGTGGCAGAGGGGACAGGTCAGGCCTGGCCCCCCTCCGCACTAGGTAGGGCTTACCCTGCATGCTTCTGCGAACGTCAGGGGTCTACTTGCAGAGAAGTGTGTGAGTGTGTGTGAGCTTGTGAGTGTGTTTGCCTGTGTGGGGGTGTGTGTGTGTGTGTGTCAAATGGGCGTTGGGGAGATCATGGAAGTTTGTCAACCACAAAGCTCAATAAAAAGACTGTCGTCACAGCAGGAAATGGAATGAGCTGGTGGGGAAAGGCGAGCTCCCTCCCCTGGAGGCGGCTAGGCAGGGTGGTGGTGCTGTGGTGGGACGCAGGCCGCCCGGAGGGCACAGGGGAAGTTCAGAAGGGCAGCTCCGGAGCACTGTCGGCTCAGGGAACTGATGAAGGGGGAGGGGTGTGGCTTAGGCCTTGAAGGCTGGGGAGAATTCTTTTAAAGTAGCTATTTTACACTAAATTCTACCTCTGAAACTGATGAAAAAATTATAATACAATAAAAAATAAGAGAAAGTAGCTGTTTTATTCTATCAGAGCATCCAAGATTGCACATCACCCTTTATTTCCGACTTGCACCATCTTCTCTAGCAACCCCGCTTCTGGGCTCCGTAAGGCTTCCCTTGCAGCTGGGGGCGGGCAAGGGCAGGTGAAGGGAAGCATGAAGTGCGACTTCGGAGTTGTGCCCTCCGAGGGAACAACCCCCTCCCGCTTTCCTCCCCCCCAGCGCCTGGCATGGGGCCAGGGTGGTGCTGAGCCACTGTGGTGGCCATGGCTGAAGCCACCCCGGCAGTGGGGAGGCCCACGGCAGAGAGAGACAGTCTTGGTGACTGTGGACCCAGCACCCGCAAGCTTACGTCAGAGAAAAGACAACCTTTCTGGTTTAAACCGGTATTCCTGGGGCTCCAGCTCTGCCAAAGCCATCAGCCTCTGTTGTAATTCATAATCAAGTTTTTAGTGTCTCCTGAAAGCTCCTTTATTCATACTTACCTAAATCAATGTTTGCACAGCCTTGCAGTGTTAAAGAACCATTTATCCTTCCTTTTTAAGAAGAGGGTTTTCTGCGTTATCACTGGATGCTGGTCATTTGTGCGGGGAGCCTGAATCTCCCTGTGGCATCAGCCTCTCTGGCCGGGGTGGTGGGATGTGAGGAGATGCTTTCCTTTAGCCCCTGGACCCTTCCCTCAGGTAGGCTCCTAGTTGTCTCTGGGAAGGGATGGGACGGCAGAAAGAGCAAAACTGGACTCAGGTCTGGGCTTTTGGTTTTCTAAAGGCCAAGAGCCGCTGAGCAGGACCACGAGTGGGGACGCAGGTGGTAGGGAGGCACCTGCTGAGGGGCCAAGGGGGATGGCGCAGCAGGACTGCAGGGGGGAGGCCCCCCCTCTCAAGCGGCAGCAGGGACAGATGACCTGCAGCCCCTCCCCAGCACCTAGGAGCTAGGCAGGTCCTATGGAACCCAGCAGCCCCTCAGGACAGTGGGGGGCCCGGGTTTGACTCAGTTCCAGTTTCTGCCATTGCTAGGGTGAAGGCTCCCGGTGGAAATCGTGCTGAGCAGTGAGTGCTCACCCATCCGCATCTCTGGTGGAGAGTTGTATCAGCCACACAAGCATTTGCAGACATCCTTTCTGGGCCAAATACCAGGCATTACAGGTTCAAAAAATGTTGCAGATACAAAGATGCATGAGACACCGGTCTCTTCATTCCAGCTTCCTGTCCCCTGCTCTAGACATTGGGTCCCTAGGAGGCCACGTTTGAAGGCCCCAATGCTACTTGGTTGTTCTGAAAAATACTGGTATATTATAAATACTATTGCAAGTGCAACATCTTTAGGACCAAAGTATGGCCTTCCTTTGCTGGTGGCGATTTTTCAAAGAATTTTTTTTGCTAGCAACTACGCACTTTGCATAGGGTTCCTGGCCCAGAGTGGCCGGCAAAGGAACTCCCTGCACGTCTTTGGGATTTCCCAAGATTTAGCTTCTGTGTGAGAGGAAGGTGACTTTAAGCGAATGGATCCTACTGACATAATCGTAATTTTCTGTTTGGAAGTAACCACACGGTAACAAACCTCCGAGGCCACAAAAAGCTGTGTCCTGTACAAGGAAGGCAGAAAGAGCATGGAGTACACTGTACCATTGACTACATGTGGGGGATGCTGATTTTGCACCAAAAGAAGAGCTTTCTGTGAAATGTTATTGCTTATCTTAGAGCCATACTAAGGATTGTATATCAAAGGGTGAAAATAATTTGCTGAAATCCTACTTCTTCCCCTTAAAAAGTCACTGATGAGCGAAATTGTGAACAAATAGCTTTTCAAGCAAGTCAGCAGCAAAATAGTTTATATAACCAAGTCACCGTGACCGTGAAGAAAACCTTCTTCCCAGATGGGATGCTTGGCCGTAATCACATGAGTTATCTTAGGAGACACCGTGGATGGAATTTTATATAACCTTGCATGGGGAAGGTCTTTCGTGGCACGGCGTAAATCAGGACAAAATTCAGAAGCTGTAAAGGAAAATATTGATAAATTTCACTTCACACAAATTGAAAGCTTCCGATGTCAAGAATACCATAAACAAATTTAAAATACCAACCACGAAAGAACCATCCAATTAAAATATGAAGCCAATCTTCAACCTAGCAATTTCCCACTGCTAAGAAAAATATTTGGAGTCGTGGTGGAGGCTGGTAGCTGGTTGCCCTCTGAAGCCTAGTGCTCTCTCTCACCGTCATGGAATTCTAAGGGGGCCCCTCGACAGAACCCTGGGTGGTGCCCCAGTCCTTGGTTCCTGTTGGTCCATAGCCTCCTCCCCTCGGGTGCGGGCGGGGCATGTGCTTCCAAGCAGGAGAATATGGCAAAGGTCGTGGGCCATCCATGACGGTGTGTATGTATTATGTACCTAAGACTGTAGCGCCCATTCTTGCTGAAGTCCCTCTCTCTCCTTTGTTGGCTTTGAGTTAATCCCATAGGACGAGGGACTGAGGGTGGCTTCTAGGAGCCGAGGGAAGCTTCTGATGGATCGCCAGCAAGACACGGAAGCCTTCAGCTCTACAACTACGAGACACTGAATTCTGCCAACGACCAGAGTGAGTTTGGAGGCAGCTCTTTCCCCAGCTGAGCCCTGGCTGGGGAAGCAGCCCTGGCCAACACCTTAATGTCAGCCCTGTCGAGGACCTAGTTCAGCTGTGCGCAAGCTCCGGACCCCCAGAAACTGTGAGAAAAGGAATGTTTAGTTTTAATTTGCTCCGTCGGTAGTGATATCGTTAGGCAGAATAGGGAGCGGAGGCATTGCATCTCTCTGCCTTCCTTAGATGCCATCGTTGGATTAAGTCCTAACCCATGGAATGTGAACACAAGATACGCAGATGGCCATTAGGGAAACGCACACCCAAACCACAACGAGATACCACCCCCTACGCATTAAGATGGTTACCATAAAAAACCCATCATAACAAGCGTTGGCAAGGATGTGGAGAAGTTGGACCCATCCTGCACTGTCGGTGGGAACGTAAAATAGTGCAGCCACTCTGGAAGACGGTATGGTGGTTTCTCCAAAAAGAATTGAACATAGAGTTACCATATGACCCAGCAGTTCCACTTTTGTGAATATACCCAAAAGAATTGAAAAGAGGGTGTTAAAGAGATATTTGTAGACCCATGTCCACAGTAGTGTTATTCTTAATAGTTAAAAGGCGGAAGCCATCCAAGTGTTGACCAGCACATGAGTGGATAAGCAAAATGTAGACCATACAGACAATGGAATATTATTCAGCCTTAAGAAGGAAGGACATTCTGACACCTGCTCCAACAAGGGTGAACCTTGAGGACATGATGCTCAGTGACATCAGCCAGACACAAGAGGGCAGATACTGTCTCATTCCACTTCCCTGAGGTCCCTAGAGCAGCCAGATTCATAGAGACAGACAGTAGGACGGTGGGATCCAGGGGCTGGGGGAGGAGGCGTCAGTATTTAATGGGGACACTGGAGACGGATGGCGGCGGCGGCGGCTACAGGACAGTGTGAATGTACTTAGTGTCCCTGAACTGTACACTAAAAATGGCTAAGATGGTGATTTTCGCTATATGTATTTTATCACAATAAAAATAAAGCAAAAAAAAAAAAAAGGAACTTGCAAAATCAATGGGTATATAGTGCCATCCCATTGCATAAAAATATGTATGTTTGCTTGTTGCATGCGTAAAGAATTTCTGAAAGAATACACAGAAAACGGACCGTGGGGAGACCTCCTCTCGCATTGCATTGCACACCTTCTGGTGTGGTTTGCAATGTTAGTTTGTAATGTGCATGTCTTACTTTTTAAATTTAAAGCCAGTCATCAATAAGCAGACTGCATCTCCTCCCATTCTGGTTCCTGACGCTCCTCTGGGGACCGCTGCTTACGGTAGTGCTGGTTCCTCACGTCGGGTTCTGGGGAGACGTTTGGAGCTGTTTGGTTTTGGTTCTTCTAGAAAACTTTTTTTCTCCCCCCAAAGGATAACATTTAATTCTTCAAAAGCAGAACAGCCAGAGTAAAATTTGAAATTTAGTTGGATTGGATTTGAATGATTTGAATCAATAAGTAAACACAGTTATTGAAAGAGCCTTTGGGGTTTTTAAAACACCAAATAGAGCCACAATCTAGAAGGCATTTGGCAAAAAAAATACACAGAATTCCTCATTTGTAGAGACTGTCTTCTACCTGTTTTGTGTCTCCCATGGCATCTGGTAAATTCTATGCAATATTAAGTAAATGCTTAATCACTCCATGGTGGGCAGAAACAATTTTCATGGCTAATTTCGACCATAACAGATCATGTGAGCTGTTCATTTCGATGGTGCTGACCTTTTAATCATCAATCTCGTAGTTAAAAATAATTAAATTACCCAATTAGGCAAAAGGAATGTTGAACAAGACATTACCCTCAGGGGAAAAAAGGACTATGCAGAGATGTGTTTTCATCTCCTTGAATAGGTCCACGTACAAAGATCTGGATGTGGATGCACTTACAAATCCCAACAAGTGGCCCGGAGAGGTGAAGGAGGGGCGGGTCCGCTGGGGAACACAGTGGCTCCCACCAGTTGATAAGGGAAGTATTAAAAGAGGCATGTAAGCCCCGGAAAAATTCATGCTCTCATTCTTTGAGAGACATATTTGTCCCGCAGCTTTGTTCTTCTCCATACAGGCAAAATGCATGTGCATTATAATAGAGTTCTTACGTTTTTTTCATTCCAAATTTTTAGCTAAAGCATCCATTTGTTTAAAAGCAGTACTAATTTACACCCCAGCTGAGCACTGAAGGGAGGGCTTGTCAATCTCACGCTGTTGGCATTTTGTGCGGGGTCACCCTGGGCACTGGAGGATCTCGAGCAGCACGTCTGGTCTCACCCACGAGGTGCAGTAGCATCCTTCCCCAGTTGTGCCAACCAAAAACGTCTCCAGACATCACCACGCGTCCTCTTGGGGGCCACATCGTCCCCGGTTGGGAACCCCGCTTAGAGGGCGAGGCGGGAGTGCGGGCAGGATGGAGGGCACCGCGCACGCCCGCCCCTCTATGCACCTGGGAGCCAGCTGGTGGTGACCTTCCTCCAAGCCCACCGGCAGGCTCTGACCGTCTCCTGCAAGAGTCCGTCCCTCCTGGGGCTCCTGTGTCATCCTCCTGGGCGGGCAAGGGGTCTATGTGTCTGCACAAGGAGCAGGAATAGGCCACGCAGCAACCGCGGGGCTGAGGGTTGCAGGGGCTCGGCGGAGCGGACTGCGGGACGGATTCCCCGAGTGACTGGCGGGCTCACGCGCCTGCGCGGGGCGGAGGTCTGGGGGTGCCAGGCTCGCCAGCCCTCGGAGCTGCTCCCCTTAGCGATCGGCTGCGTGGGTATGATTTCAGCCCGCATTCCCCGACCACTGATGAAGCTTAGCATCTTTTCAAATGCTTTACTTGTATAATGAGACAAAAAGTAAAGATAGATGCCCACATACGTGGGTGCCCGTGTGTGTCAAAGGAGGCGTTCTATACAAAGGGGGGGCTAGGCGCATCCCGGGGGGCGTTGAGCCCTCTCAGCCGACGGGTGGCCTGGCCAGCACCGCCGAGGGCAGCCCCGACCCTCCAGGTCCAAGTAAGACACGGGCCACTCCTCTGCTCCCTCTGCCTGGCATGATGCCAACCACTGGCCGGTCCCTTTACACCTCAGATTGGGAACTAGCGCAACCGGGGAGCCTCTAGGTGGCACTGAGTCCTAGAGGTTTAGAAAGTGCCGCCGGCCCAGGCCCAGCTGCCTGCACCGTGACCGGACTTTGACCTGCTTTGCAAACAGAGCCCCACCCTGCACCTGGTTTAGAAATGCTTCGGGAGGGTTCTACAGGCCGGGGGTGGGGAGAGACTCCTCCCTGACAGATGCAAGTGTGTGCGTGCACGCGCATGGGTGGCGTGCCATGTGGGGGGTGTGTGTGTGTGTGGGTCGGAGGGGCGAGGGCACGGTGGGCTCTCGGTGAAGAGTGGGTTCTTGCTGAGATTAAGAAGTTGTGTCACAATCTCCGAGAAGACAACAGTTCACCCGCAGGACACACACAACGCACACGCACGTTTTCAAGTACAAAAGTCAGAAGTCACAGAGAGATACACAGTGTAAAGCAAGTGTCCCTTTCACTTTGTCCCAGCCTCTACTCCCCTTGGCCGCAGTGGACGTCATTTAAGCACAGTGACGGGGAATGTATGTAGTGTGTGTGTGTGTGTGTGTGTGTGTGTGCACGCGCACGCGGTGGTCAGAGAGGTGGTCCTACGCGCACACTAGGAGCAGCTTCTGCCTCCTGGGCTCCCTTCGGCGCTGCGGGCTCCTCACGCTATAGAAGCTTTCTCGTGGCTACCACAGAGTGGGGGCCGTTCTGGAAGGTTCCTCCCTGCCCAGCACTGAGGCACATACATTGGTTGCCTTGGCATCGATTTTAAAGTTGGCTGTTTCCAGATTTGGGCGGGGGCCCTCCAAAAGGGACTCCCCTTCCCTCGAAAATGCAGTTGTTTCTTTGCGCTATTGTTTCCTTTTCCTTTGTGGTTGCTTTTTTTTTTTTTAATGGGAAAATATCATAACTATACTCAGAAAAACAATCAGCATGTATTTTTACCCCTAAATTATTTGAGAAACAAAAGGTCAAATGTCTTTAATTAGAGCTTCCATTGTATCATTTTCATTTGTTTCCCAGCAGGATGAGGGCCTGCTGGTGGCGGGGGGCAGGGGTCTGGGCTCCCAGCTCGGGTGTGGACAGGCAGACCTCGAGTTGGGCACTTTCTCCCTGGAACACAGATCTTTTGTGTGTGCGTGTGTTTGTGTGTGCGTGTGCATATGGGTGTGCATATGTGTGTTTTAGAAGGTCGGATACCATTTTGGGGGAATGACAGTGAGGTTGGGGAAGGAGCTCCCCCCATCTTCCAGCCTCCCCCACATGCTCTTTTGTAGACCGTGAGCCTGGAAGCAATGCTGGTTGAAACTTTCGTGCAATTCTTGGATTACGTGACATCTTTTGGCCGAAGTTTGGGCGAGTCTTCTGTTCCTCTGACATCTTTAGTTTTGACAGATCGGCTGACTGGAGTTCATGGAGAGATGTCTACATGTGCGCAGTTTGCCAGAAATAAGCTGGTTCCATTTTCCTATAGTGAAATACGCAAGAGTCTCTGGAGATGACTGTCTCTTTGCGCCCACGGTGAGACCCACTGCTTGGGAGGGAGGGCTGTCCCCCAACTCTTCTCAGCCTCAGGTCATCGTCCCTGACAACACTGATGGCCCCTGGTGGCCTCTCTCAGAGTGTGACATGGCTCAGAGCGTCTCTGTGCAGAAGAAACCTGTAGCCCCGAGTAACTCCCTGAACCGCCCCACGTCTCTGCGAGCTCGTCTTTACAACAAGGATGATGGTGACCCTCGGGGATTGCTCGCTTCCGTCTGCCTGGCTACTGCCTGAAGTGGGGGCCACATGGCCAGTGCCAGGAGCCCCGCCCGCTCAGCTCCTTTGTCCTCCGGGGTGACCTGGGGAGCCCTGATAGCCTTCCATGGAAATCCCAGGCCACCCGCTCAGGAGAGCCAGGCATGTCTGAGTCACAAGGCAGCTTCCCCCGCTGGGTACTGAGTCATTTTTAACCAGCCCTCATGACTGGCAAACTCTTGTCATCATCCCGTATTCATGGAAGTGAGCAGGTGCGGGAGGACCGGCCTGGAGGGGAGGCGCACAGGCGGAGGGCGGGTGGTCCTGCGGGCCAATGGGCTGGCGTTAGCATCCCGACCCTGTGTGTGCACCCTGGGCGGTCAGATGTGCTCAGTGGGGAAGAACGACAGCAGAGTTGCTGGGAGTCAGGGCCCTTCGGAACCAGCAAGAGTGCCTTCCGAGACGCTGAGCTTTGGGTCCCTGTAAAAGACCACCATGATGGGACGCTTGGGTGGCTCAGTCGGTGAAGCGTCTGCCTTTGGCTCAGGTCAAGATCCTGGTGTTGTGGGATTGAGTCCCACATCGGGCTCCCTGCTCAGCAGGGAGCCTGTTTCTTCCTTGGCTGCTCCCCCTGCTTGTGCTCTCTCTCTCTGTCATATAAGTAAATAAAATCTTAAAAAGAAAGAGATGACCATTATAAACTTGGCCAATTTCATAAGACTCAACCAACCAGATATTCAACTTTTTTTTTCAGAAATGTTTCCAGTTTTATTGAGATATAATTGACATAGAACATTCTGTAAGTGTAAGTTTTATAAGTTTTAACCTTTTGATTTCATACGTTTATTTTTTTTAATTTAAATTCAATTACTTAACATATAGTGTATTATTAGTTTCGGAGGTAGAGTTTAGTGAAAAATACTCAACTCTGATCAACCACTCTCTGACTTCAGAATCTCTTGCTGTGTTGGTTAGATTTTCTCCTTGAGGGCTAATTTATTTACCTCTCCTGTTCCGTCTTTGGCACCAGCTTGCTTCCCGAGTGGCAGCACGGTCCTCTTCGGGACCCTTTCCGTGTCACGTGACGTGCTGGGGCTTGCTCACGGACCTGGAGCCAGATCGCTGGGTCTGAGCCCTGAGGCTTCAGGGACCGGCAGGGATCCGCCCTCCCTCCACCTCCCTCGGGGGTTGGAGGTTAAACTAAAATCAGCCTGCATGAGACTGAGAAAACCCGCCACGTATTCTGCAAAACGAACAACGCTGTTCCCTTCCAGCGCTGAGCTCAGGGTTTCTCTGTGGCTAGATTTTCCAGTTGGTTCCTTCTGGCCGTGCTTATACTCGGTGCTGTAGCTTACAGTTTTTTTTTTTTTTTTTTTTTTTTGGTTATCCTTAACTAATGTTATTTTTTAGTAGTTTTAGCTTTACAGAAAAGTGAGCAAAACTTGCGGACAGAGCTCCCATATGCCTTTGCGCTCCCCCAGCAGTTCCCCCCGTACTAACACCTTGCCCACGTGTGCTGCGTCTGTTCCACCTGATGGGCCACTATCGACAGACACGTGGTTATTAGCCCAAGTTCCCCGTGTTCACTAGGGTTCACTCTTTGTGTCGAACTTTCTATGGGTTTTGAAAAGCGTGCTGTGCGGTGTGTGCACCATGATGGTTCGCTGCCCTGCAGGGCCACCCGCCCTCTCTCCCCCTTCCTTACCCGTGACTTCACTGGAGTCCTAGCAAAGGGTCTGAACAGCTTTATAAGCCCCGTTCCACACTGCCCCTCTGCTCGACACGCAGATTTCTTTTGTCATGCCACGTAGAATGTAGAACTCTGTCCCTTTCCTTAACTCTTTAATATTGGATTTTATTGTTTTAATTATTGTAGCTAGCTTGAGATTAAACACTTTATTTATTTTTAATTTTTTAAAAAAGGTTTTATTTATTTGTGAGACAGAGAGAGCAAACGAGCACAAGCAGGGGGAGTGGGAGAGGGAGAAGCAGGCTTCCTGCTGAGCAGGGAGCCCGACGCGAGGCTCGATCCCAGGACCCTGGGATCATGACCTGAGCCGAAGGCAGATGCTTAACTGACTGAGCCACCCAGGCGTCCCAAAACACTTTACTTTAGAATCACTTCTTACCATCAAAGCAATTAATGTTTATTTAAAAATCCCAACAATCCCTGCATTTTATTCATTTGAACACCAGTTTCTTACATGCCCGTGGGTTCCCAGACCTCTCCTAGCCGTGGGGCTACAAGGGAGAAGCAAATGAACGTGGCTCCTTGCCTCCAAGGACTTCACCTTTGAGGGGGGAGGACAGATAATGAGCAAGCAAGCCCTTCAGGAGGAGCGAAGGAAGCTAATGGTAGACCCCCGTAGGAGCGGGCTGAGGGGGTGGACCTGGGTTTGCAAAAGCCTGAATTGGCAGCTCCCGGGGAGCTTCAAGAACACTTGGGGGGCCGCCTGGGACCAGCGGAATGAAAGTCCAGGCCTGGGGATGGCGACTCTGAGAATCTCTGGGTGGACAGGTAGGAATGGGGTCGTGACTTTGGTTTCAGATACGATGGCAGGGAGGTCCTCACCAATAACGTGCACGAGCTCAGGAACCTGAGCGGAGCTGGGAG
This sequence comes from Halichoerus grypus, assembly GCF_964656455.1. Classification (NCBI taxonomy): domain Eukaryota; kingdom Metazoa; phylum Chordata; class Mammalia; order Carnivora; family Phocidae; genus Halichoerus; species Halichoerus grypus. The sequence continues at coordinate 6,539,215 of NC_135712.1, forward strand.
GGAGCCAATGGAACATCAGGGAAGGGCGCTGCAGGCGGGGGGAGCCGCCTCTGCGAAGCTCCGGGGTAGGGGTATCTTTTAGCTTCCCACCTCCCAGAGTGTAGGCCCTTGCCCCCCTGTCACTGTCACAGACATGGAATTGCTTGGGGACCGCCCACAAGTAGGGAGAAAAGAAGGGACAAAACCCCACAGAGCTTTCTCCCTCTCTGAGTATTAGGAGCCCCTTTCCCTGCTCCCCGAGCGCCCTCCCTCTCCACGCTGGTGGCCCCTTCTGGATTTGGGCTGTTGAGTTTAGGCCATGGGTGGGCAAAGGAAATGGTAAACTCTCCCCCTCCCCTGCCCCGTTTAGTGGGCCTTTGAACACCGGTCTTCTCCTCTGGTCGTACACCTGCTGCCCTTGGGTTTTGTGAGCTCTCGCCCAGCTGGCCCGTGAATCCTGTCCCGGCTGGATAGCTGCACTTGATGGGAGCGAGGGCCCTGAAGCTGGACAGCACTGGTGTTTGTCTCTAGCTTACAGACGAGGGCACTCACAGGGCTGTAAGGGGGGGGGCCGGCTGGACACTGAGCCGGGGATGGACTCGGTGACCTTGGAGGCCAGGCTGTGCCCCCATCTTTCCCTCCCCACGTGCCCCACTGTAGCCGATTTCAGCAAGCTCCTGCTTTGGGATACAAGGCTGGTTCCATTTTAATATTATAAATAATGTTAAGATGGAATTCTGTACACAGAGAGCAGGGCTCTGTTTCTGGAAGTGGATGTTTCTGGAAGTGGAATCGTTGAGTCTAAGAGCACGAGTACTTTTAAGGCTTCGGTTAAAAACCAGTCGCGTCTCACTGGGGTGGGGGGTCCCCTGCCTTGCTCTGTGCATGGCTTCCACACCTTTCACTGGAGCACAGCCCCTGCTGTTCCTTGACAAACATTTAAGAGGTACCCCTCCCAAAGGTCCAGACGATTGGCTCACAGCCTTCCTACATGCAGCTGGGGCAAAAGCTACGCATCCTAATTTGACCCCTTTGCCTGTCCCCCCTAATTTATCAAGCCCCCTACTAGGCATTGTCTCACCCCCTGTGGTCTCACTGTCCCCTTCCCCTGCGCCCCACCCCGCCCAGGCTCTGCTTTCAGGAACTTCACTCGAGGCACTGAGAACCTAGTGTTTTGGACTCCCTGCTAAATTTGACAACATTTTTTTTTTCTTTTGCTGAATTCTGCCCTGATCTCTACTTATTAGATCTTTCTTCTTTCTTCTGGATTCATTTTTTTTTCTTCTTGCCAGAGTAAACCCTTCAAGAATGTTCTCAAAGAAGGCTTTGTGGAATAAATTCTTTGACCCCGTGTTTGTACAAGAATAATGTTACTTTCTCACGTCGAGCAGTAATTTCATTAGATACACTGTTTTCGGTTAAGCATGCTTTCCCTTCACAATAGTTAAGCTGTTACTCCACTGTTCCCTTTCATCCATTATCATTGAAAGCCCCAGTGAAAATCTTATTTTTGCTATTTTGTAGGTGTTGTGGGTTGAACTGCGTCCACCTAACAAGATGTGTTCGGGTCGTCACTCTGGTACCTGTGACTGTGGCCTTATTTGGAAACAGAGCGCTGCAGATGTGGTTAGTCAACTGAGGCCAGGCGGGGGTAAGGTGGGCCCCTAGTCCAGTGCGATGGGGTCCTCGTCACAAAAGGAGAAGAGACAGGCGCACGGAAAACACCGCGGATGACAGTGGCCCAGCGGGAGTGAGGCTTCGACAAGACGAGCCTAGCAAGGATGCCAGCAAAGCCCTGGAGGCCGGCACGGGGGCCGGAGACATGCTCCCTGGAGCCTCCGTGGGGAGCATGGCCCTGCTCGCCCTCTGACCTTGGCCTTGGGCTTCTAGAACAGGGAGAGAGGAAAGTTCTGTTGTTTCAAGCCACCCAGTTTGTGGGACACGGTTAAGGCATCTCAAGTGACCTAACACGGGGGGCGACCCACTTTTTCTTCTGGGAGGATGTGAAAGTTGACCTTCTTCTTAAGTCTGACCTTCTTACTGCTCTCATCAGGCTGGTACTGTCTCCCCAGGGGGTGGCTCCAAGGCCAGGCTGACTGCGGCCCTTGGGGGGTGAGTTTTAGGAACACAGAAGCTTCTAGTGCACAGGGCTCATCAGCCTCTCCTCCCACCCCCAGCCCTTTCTCACTTCCTTCCAGGCACTTCCCTTTTCAGGGAAGCCAGCCTCTGTCCCGGGAGTGGCACTGAGGAGAGCCGGAGGCCTATCTCCGGGGCTGGGATGGCGGGACGGGGGGCTCCAAGGCCATGGGTGTGCACAGCGGCTCTTTCCCTCTGTGCACGCTATTTCCAAGGCCCTGAGGACCCGGAAGTCCCTGTGCACACTGTGGTCCTCAGCTGAGCAGCGCAGGTGCAACAGGGTGGGGGGGGCGGGGAGGGGTCTGCCCTGATGGCTGTTGGGGGGGAGAACAGGCCACAGGTCGAAAGCGCCTTCCAGCCCCCTTGAGCCCCCTGGTTGGTTTTCCTACCTGCTCCCCGCCCCACCCCGCCGCGCACACCCCGGGCCTGCTTCCCCTTGGGTTCACCCACAGCTACGCTGTCAGCATCGAAGAGGCTCTGGACCCACCAGCTTCTTCCATCACCTGATTTATCTCAGTGGGCGGTTCCGGGGAGGAGCCTGGCAGCCCCTGGGGTTCTCCACTTAGTGCGGACGGATGGCACAGAGCCCTTGGAACAAATCAGGATTCTCAACCAGGGCCTCTGGTGTCCTGAGACACACTTATCCTTGAGCAGTGCCCGTGTGACCCCGAAAGGCAGAGGCCTCCGGCTTCTCTCTTGTTTATTCGGTAGCAGTGACGGAGGGAGGGGAGAGGAGACCGGCCATCCACCTGCTGGGAGGGGGCCGCCATGGGGGTGGGGACGCGGTGAGGGGCATCCTCTTGTATCTGGTGCTCCTGACTCTGGTTCTGTCCCAAAGGCAGGGGGTTGGGAATTGCCACGTTCGAGGCGCCAGGAAGGGTCTGGGGCTGCAGCTGGGATTTCAGGCAGAAGCCAAGAGCTGCCAGGGAGCAGAGGAAGGAGGCACCTTGGAGGGCCGGTGGTGTGAGGTCTCACTGTGTTCACCCCGGGCGTGCTGGGGTTTCATATCCGACACCCAGAGTCTTCACACATCTGAAGTTTTATGGTCCAGTCTTCCAAGAGGGGCTGTTTCCTTCCCCAAGAGGATCAGGGGAGCTGAGACAGGAAGGCCTTCTTGGTCTAGGAGAAGAGTCTGAAGCTGGGAAGGCTGAGCTGTGGCCCAAACCCGATCCTCTGACACCCTCTGCCCGGCTCAGGGCTGCCCTTGGCTGTTGGACAAGAGCACTGGGCAGCATGGTGTGCGGCTCAGGATTCTGGAAGGTTCTGTTTCTCTGTGGGAGGGCATGGCCAACTGAAATTTGCAGGTGGTCCCCAGACCTTGTTTGTGCCAAGTAAGCACCTCAAGATTTTCAGTTGGTGCCAACCAGACACTTGGCCCTGTGGGGCCATTCTCCCCTGCAGACCCCGTGAGGCAGGCAGGCACCTGGGGTGCCACCCTGAATGAGACCCCTCTCGGGGCTGCCAGCCTGCACGTCCCCCTGTCCTGGCCCAGGCCGTGAGCTCTGTCTATCCAACGTGTGTGTGTGCACAGTGTGTTTGTGGGGGGCCATGGCTGGACACTGCGGGGGTCACAGAGGTGGAAGACACTCACCTTCTGCCTCTTTGTGACTTGCTATCCAGAGAGCATTCTGGGAAGCCCGTCTGTCCACCAGCATGTGTCAGGGTTCTCCCGAGACACACAAACAGAAGATGTGTGGATTTCTCTCTCTCTCTCTCTCCCCGTCTTTATCACCTGCATTTTTACCCTATCTAAAATCTCCACATCTAGAATCTGTAGGGCAGGTGGGCAGGTGGGTGGGCTGGAGACCCCGGGAGGGGTTGATGCTACGCTGGAGTCCAAAGGCCGTTTGGGGGCATCAGTCTTTTTGGCTTGAGGCCTTCCACTGATTGGGTGCGGCCCACCCACACTGCCCAAGGAAGTCTGATTTACTCAAAGTCTACTGATTTAACAGTTAATCACATCTAAGAAATACCATCACAGCCACACCCAGATGGATGTTTGGCCACATGACGGGGCACCATGGCCCAGCCAGGCTGACACATGAAATTAGCCATCGCAACCAGTAACCACTAAAAAAGTCGGATGCAACAAGTGCACGATTGGGTTGCGAGTACATGGGGGCCCAAGGACTCCGTTTCTCTGAGGACTGGGAAGAATGCTTGGAAGTGGGGGATGAGGTTTGCAGGAGGGCGTCCCATTAGGCCTGGAATGTGGTGGGTGCAATGAGGCTCCTGGTCTCTGTCTTCCATTCCACCTCAGCACGGGCCACCAAGGAGTTGTGGGTGGGAAAGACCCTGGGGCTTGCTGCTGTGGGTGAGGGCCCACAGGGCCATGTGCAGCTGTGCTATGCACACGCAATCCATCGCGTCCCCAGTGCTGGGCTCTGGAGACTTGAGGGCGGAGGTTCTAGAATCCTGAGCCCAGGCTGAGCTCACTGCAGAAGCCCTGAGACATTTCCCAGGGACACACATAGCACGCCCCAGCTGGGGACAAAGTCAGAGTAAGGCTGGTGGAAAGCGACCCCCTCTCCCCCAGAGCTTGATGCATTTTTGACAGCTCTTCTGCCTTCTTGGAGGCTGGAATGCACTACTCTTGGTGGGGTGGTGGGGTGGTGGGGTAGGGATAATATTTGGATTGATCAATTGCATGTAAGTCTGAGCAGGGGGCTCATTCCTGCTCCACCGTCTTCCTGAGCAAGTCACCAGAGGGACCATCTCCAGATGCCCAGATCCAGAGATGGGAAACGTCTGGGGGCAAAGTGTGGTGCCGGCTTATTTTCCCCCAGGGGCTGGTTGTGGGTTCACACATATGTGCATAGAAAATATCCTGGTTTTCTGTGTTGGTTCCCACTGTGTTATTTGGAGGCTGTTCAATACTTTCACAGCGAGGTTTCGTTTTCCCCTTACCCCTTGTTTTCCTAAAGGGCCCAGAGCTCCCCAAACTGTATCACGTCTGTCGTCTTGGAGAGGATAAGACAGTCCCCGAGCACTTAACCCCTGAGTAGAGACACTACCTCACAGCACGAGGATCTATGGGGGAAGCCCCAGCAGAAGGCCCAGAAGCATGGCTTTTGGAGAGTCAGGTCCCTCTCTGGGGGCTGTGTCACCACAGGCAAGCGTGACTGTCAGCACTCAACGGTCAAGAATGCCAACCCTCCGAGGGGGAGCTGTGCCTCCTAGCACAAGGGGACTACCACGTGGGGAGGTGGGGGGGCGTGGAAATGACTGCGTGGCTAAGCCAGCCTGACGTGTCTCAAATTCAGGGTCAATTCGGAGGAGCGTCCAAAGTCTGCGCCATGATTCTAACTCAGGGTGCCTGTGACAGCTTAGAAACCCGACCTGAAAGGTCTTCTGGTTTTATTACGAGGTCTACAGATTCGTTGGTGGATTGCAGTTTACATCCGCAGAGTGATAGGTGTTTGTGAGAGAAAATCCAGTATCAGCGGATCTTTGGATAAAAGGAAAGTCACTCCAGACTCCTCTTCCAAGTGACAAGCCTCTTGGAAGTACTTGGATTTATAAAGCACTTCATGCTTACCTGTATCTCCTCTTTTCCTTGCTAAACTCACTTGGCTCTCCTCCAGCATCCCCAAGCCCTGTGGTTTCAATGCCTGGCACCATCTTGGTCGTGCGGCCCGGACACTCTAGTATGCTATGACTACCTTAAAAGGTTGTGTCCAGAAGGGGAGAGAATATTCCAAACTAATGTGCTTTTAGAGATCTTTATTGTTGCATGTTTTTTCCCTGTTATTAAATGCTAAGTGAGGTTCTTAATGGCAGAGGTCTTTTCTATTGTCTGTATTTTTATTGTTTATTTATTTATTTTTGAGTAAATTGTTTTTAAAATTTATTTAAATTTAATTGTAGAGTATTATTAGTTTCAGAGATAGAGTTCAGTGATTCATCAGTTGCATAGAATACCCAGTGCTCATTACATCACTTGCCCTCCTTATTGCCCATCACCCAGTTACCCCATCCCCCCACCCATCTCCCCTCCAGCAACCTTCAGTTTATTTCCTATGCTTAAGAGTCTTATGTTTTGTCTCCCTCTCTGGTTTCGTCTTGTTTCATTTTCCCCTCCCTTCCCCTATGATCCTCTGTTTTGTTTCTTAAATTCCACATATGAGTGAGATCATACGATAATTATCTTTCTCTGACTGACTTATTTCACTTAGTATAATACCCTCTATTTCCATCCACGTCATTGCAAATGACAAAATTTCATTTTTTGATAGCTGAGTAATAGTCCATATTGTCTGTATTTTTTTTTTTTAAGATTTTTTAATTTATTTTTTGACAGAGAGAGACAGCGAGAGAGGGAACACAAGCAGGGGGAGTGGGAGAGGGAGAAGTAGGCTTCTTGCCGAGCAGGGAGCCCGATGCGGGGCTCGATCCCAGGACCCTGGGATCATGACCTGAGCCGAAGGCAGACGCTAAACGGCTGAGCCACCCAGGAGCCCCTATTGTCTGTATTTTTAACTGGAAGTTTATCAATGCTCATAAGGTTATTTACACATACTGGATGAAGAATACATGTTGTGGACAATAATTACAATATTAAATAACATTTACATCATGGAAATTGGCAAAAGCTACAATCAACGGTCAAGAATGCCAACCCTCCGAGGGGGAGCTGTGCCTCCCAGCACAAGGGGACTTTGAGTTTCCTCTCAGAGAGCTGGTGTGCCAGCACACCACTGCTTAAAGATGAGAAAAAGCTCCAGTCTTTCGTTCCTGGAAAAAATGAGGAAGACGCATTGATTTTTTTCCCTCCTTGTGCAAAGGGTAAAATTCAATGGTGCCTTTTTGCTTCCTGAAATATATTTTTTTTTTCCTCAAGAAAGAATAAAACATAACTCCGGGCCAAAGATGGGCAACTGAAAATAATCATAATATTTTCACGGAAGTGTGCGGTTGGATGTAGACAACCCATCCTCCCCTTTTCTTGTGAAAGCTTTAGTTTATCCGGGACCTTCTGCTGAAAGAATATAAGGCTTTGCAGACACTCAGAATGTTAAACCACAGGTTTTACTCTCATCATTTTCTACATTTATTTACTTTATGGAAACTGTGGGGCGGGAATGTGACATTCAGTTAATATTCGAGTCTGGTTTTCTGAAAATAACTTGCCATTTGGGAAGATAGTATACAGTGTTGATCTCAGCTGCTTGGCTGAATTTCCCAGTAAAGTTTTAAGTTTGCCAACCCCAAGATTAGGCACAGCGTTTCTTAAAGAATAATTCGTTTTCAGGGTGTTCGTGGGTTCTGAACTACCAGCATGCCAATGCTGAACGATTCCCTTAGGGAGAATTTTTCTCCCTGAAGAGTCTCCAACTCCCCCGCTGCTGAGCCCCACCGATATGCAAAACATTGACAGTCTTAATTTTTTCTTTTCAAAATATATTTAACTCCAGTAAACCTGAAGCCAAGCCTCTTGCAGATGGCAGACAGCTTAATTGCTGTGGTAAACTCGTCTGACGTTTTTTTGGAAAACTTTGGGTGCTATAATAACCCATCGAACCCAGAGAAAATAGAATCCAACCCACACAAAGGCATGCATATGGCCCGGCCCCTCAACTTGGCTGTTGAAGTTTTGTCCCAGGGTGTTCCTTTTCTCCCTCTTCCCTTTTCGGGCTTTCTCGTACAGCTTGCAAGTGCAGAATGTATTATTTGGATGGCAAACCGAGAGAGGCCCAGTATAAAATGAATCAGCATTCCTGTCTCTTCCCCCACCCCATCTGTCCTCCTGGAGCATCTGATGGTGGATGGCAAGATCGGCTGGCTGCACTCATGTATTATTAGCTAGATTTATTTACTGACTTATCTTTTAAATCCCGCAGGCACTGGGGGCCCCCAGGTAGCTCAGCTGGTCCGGTGGTCCTCGGGTTGGTGCCGGTTGGCACGTTACCGTATCTTTCCTGAGGGCCGTCCACATACCAGGCCCTGCCCGGGCTCCGTTTCCTTTTCTCCGATGCCTTTTCTTTCTCCGTTTCAATAAGAGATATTTTCTGAGTGAATGATTTCTGATTCAACATAGCAGTTATAATTTGGGGGATATAAACAAGTATTTGGCATAAAAGCTGCTCTTAGTCATCCCCGCTAAGCTTGCTACCATCCTAAACGGCGAAGTTAAAAACAGAACCCGGTGGAGATCGCCCTTGTTTACTTCGACGACCAAGGGTTATGAAGTTTGAGTCCTTTTTTTTCTCGACGGTGTTTATAAACACTTGTAAACACACTGTAGCATGAACGGCCAACCCATGTTTGTACTTTAATGGGTTTATTTTAACCCGTGGCCCTTCTGCGCGTCACCGGGAGCGTGGTTGAGTTCTCGGCTTAGACCAGACCTAACCTCCGGCCGCCTTCTTGGGGTTGCGGGTCCAGGGTCACTGGGCAGCTGTGCAGGACCTCGCAGGTGGGGCGGGAAGGAAAGACAGGCTGGAGGTGGCCCCTGGGGGGCACTGTGGGACCTGGAGCCGGGCCCAGAGGAGCGGAGGAAGGAAAGGGCGGATGCAGGTGGCCGTGCGTGGTCGGCCATTTGAACGGACTTGTTCACAGGATGGGCGAGACGCCCTCGGGAGCCCCCAAGCTCGTGGGTGGGGGTCAGAGGCACGCGTGGGCTCTTGTCAGCAGGGGAGGAGGGTTTCTGAGAGAGTGGCTCGAGCTGGTGTCCGGGGAGGAGGTTACCGGTAGTCTTCTTTTAGATTTTATTTATTTATTTTTGCGAGAGAGAGAGAGAGAGAGAGAGAGAGCATGAGCAGGGGGAGAGGGCAAAGGGAGAAGCAGACTCCCCGCTGAGCAGGGAGCCTGATGCAGGATTCAATCCCAGGACCCTGGGATCATGACCTGAGCCGAAGGCAGATGCTTAAACCGAGTAAGCCACCCACGTGCCCTATTAGTAGGCTTCTTGTCCAGCTGGTTGTCCTCCTCAAAGAAGTTTGGTATGTGAACACCCGATGGCCGCTAGCTCACAAGGCTGGACGACAGATGGGGTTCTGGGGGTCTGGGCCTTGTGGACACTTGTCTTTCACCGGGTCGTACTCTCCCACATGCCGTAGAGAGAACTGGCTGTGTAATTATTCCAGACTTGGAGATGAAAGCTTGGAGGCTCAGAGAGGGTCCTGGATCTGCTTTGCTGCCCTCAGCATCTCAGTGCCAGGATTCCGTGAAGAAACTGAGTCTCCCACAGATCACTCCTGGCGGCCTCCTTCCCTCGCTGCCTCCATCGGAGGCTGGTTTAACAAGATGCCCTTCGTCTCATTAAATACTTCCAAGTGGTTTTCTCTCTCATGGGAACCGTCCTGCTCAGAGGATTTCTTCTCACAAGACACGGTGGTACTGGTGATCTGCCGCCTTCCCTTTACTTTCTCCGGGAAAAGCAAGTTAAGTCCCTTGGTAGGAAAGAAACTTTCCGTGTCTGGGCAGCAAAGGGTTCATTGTCATTAGTAAGTTTTGGGGGGCGGTCCATGGAGAATCCTAGTACAAACGACTTACACCCCCAAATCCACACTGTCAAGCCCACGGGCAGCGCTTCTGAAGTTCCATGGCTCAGGGATGTCACCGGGGACTGAGGCTCCTTTCCTCTTTGGGGGTGAACTCCCTAGGCTTGTCCTCTCCTGGTCAGAAGGTGGCTGGTCCTGCACCAGCCATCACCTCAACAGGCTGTGTGTTGGGAGACCTGTTTTCCCTTCGCTGACTTTCTTTATCAAGGAGGCAAAGTCTTCTAGATACTCTTGCTGTTCCCCAGGTTTCTTCCAGCCCACCCGCATGCTCTGCCAACCCACATCCCTCACTGGGGTCCTCGGTCCCCTGCACGCTGTACACAGGCCAGGGGGCCGTTCCTCAGGCTCATCTAGATTCCCATCTCCAAGACCTCCCCCCACCCCCCATCTTCTGAGCTGAAGGCTTACAGCTTCCCCGCCTCTGTGCCTGGATGTTCTAGGATGCCCAGATATCCTTCTGGACAAGTGTCAGCTTTTCACCAGCTCCTGCTCTCCCTTCTCCAGTGTCTGGAGACCCGGCTCATGCGGAGCAGGCCCTGGGTTTCTGATATTTTTGACCTCGTGTCCTTCTCCTATGTGTGGCTTGGTCACTGCCAAGGAAGGGGGATCCTCCTCTCCTAGGGAAGCATCTTGAGGATCTGACTCGTCTCTGCCTAGAACTTAGAAAATCCTTCTTGGCGAGAACAGGCTTTCAAGGGACAGTCCTACGAGATGCAAACAAAAATCCACTCAGCTGTCAGAGCTGAGGAAAGACTTTGTTATTAAGTGAAATACTATGTGTAAAGCACACGCAGAGCGCCTGACATGTAGGGATCCCTCAGGGAGAAGTAGTTGTTGCCACTGTGGTTACCCCATGTGAGAAAAACCGAGCTTCAGTTTTCCCCTGGGGCCAAGAGTCCGTGGGGCTGAGCCCGTGACCCTCCAGACGACGCTCCAGGTGCTGGGGCCTCTGGCATTCCCACCCTAGTCGTCCCAAGACTGTTCTCCTCAGGGTCTGCCCTCCTGAGGGCAAAGCTGCCCCAGGTTGTGCCCCCTGAGGCCCAGGGGGCGGCTGAGGAATGGCTGTGAGACCACTGGATGGACATCCACAGGGGCCTGTGAGCTTCTGGGGGGTGGGACGCAGCTGAGTGGGGGACGGCGGGGTGGGCTGCGGGCTGGCGGATAAGGGTCTGCTCCTCCCAAGCCACCAGATTCCAGAACTCCCAGCAGTCTGAGATTTCTAAATTCAACCCCAGTTTCCCAGGTTGTTATCAGGTATCTTTATCAAGGCGGAAGGCTAGAACACAGTTTAACAGTCTGTCCACTTGGTTATTACTTCAAAATGTTTCTACGTGTGGTTCGTGGGTCTTTGTTTCCATTCTCACCCTGCGCCCCGCTGACATTCGGGGTGGGCCTGGTCGGAATGGTGTTGGCATTATGGCGCCTTAGCTGTGGATGGAGCAGTTCTAATTTTTATGGTCTAGTTCAATTGCTCTTATTTAACTTTCAAAGCAAGTGCGGGCCGGGGTATTTCTGTGCTCTCCGCCTGCCGGTGTTGAATGCTCTGAAGCTCATACATCAGGTCATTCAATCGTGTGGTTTAAATTTCTTTCCTAGAAGAGGAATGATCAAGGCAGTGTGCACATGGGGCCAACGTGCATCCAACGCTAGGATTTTGCCGTGCCACCGACCCGTCCTCGCTTGTCCTAAGTAGCACAGTGGCTTTGTTTTCCCAGTGGAGTGCTTCCTAAAGGCCTTGAGAAATGCCACCTCCTCACAAATATTGGACAGTCAGCGAGAAAATCACTGCACAGTGTCTGTGCTCGGAACTGGGCCTAGTTCTGCCACAGACAGAAAATTACAGGACAAGGTTCCGGCTCTCCGAGTCGTGAGGAGGACGGAGGAAGAAATACAGAATGGGAGAACATATACTTAAAAAAACCCCTTATTTCTCAACAATTTTAATTAAAATATGTAGTAGGTAAGACATTCACAAGGCTTGAAATCAATAAACCACAAAGGCCCTCCTCACATGAATATTCTAACCACCCTGCTCCCTTCTCGGTAGGCAGTCAGTCTTACCGACTCCTTCCGGAGAGATCTGATGCGTGTATAAGTCAGTACCACATATATGTATCGAACACACACACACACACGCGTGCGCGCATCTCTTCCTCTCCTTTTTACACAAGTGGGAATGCAATATGTCCTTTTTATACATCATAGACTACCTTTAATTTTTATTTTTATGTATTTATTTTTAAAGATTTTATTTATTTATTTGAGTGAGAGAGATAGTGAGGGAGTGAGCACAAAATGGGGGTGGGGCAGAGGGAAAGGGAGAAGCAGACTCCCTGCTGAGCAGGGAGCCCAACTGGGGGGCTCAATCCCAGGACCCCGGGATCATGACCTGAGCCGAAGGCAGATGCTTCAACGACTGAGCCACCCAGGTGCCCCAGAGAGGGAGAGAGAGAGCAGGGGCACGTGGTGGGGGTGATGGGGGGAGGGGCAGAGGGAGAGAGAGATCCTAAGCAGGCTCCACACCCAGGGCGGAGCTGGACTTGGAGCTCAGTCTCACGACCCTGAGATCATGACCTGAGCTGAAACCAAGTCAGATGCTTAATCAACTGAGCCACTCAGGTGCCCCAAATCATAGACTATTTTTTAGAGCAGTTTCAGGTTCACAGCAAAATTGAGCAAAAGGTTTAGCGGTTTCCCATGTCCCCCTGCCCCCATCACTCACAGCCTCCCCCACCATCAGCGTTCCCCCTTTCTCACGGAGGTGTATCTGTTACAATCAATGAACCTACATTTACTCATCATAATCACCCACAGCTCCTAGTTTACGTAAGGGCTGACTCTTGGTGGTGAGCATTCTGTGGGTTTGGGCAAATGTATAATGAGGTATCTATCATGGGAGTAGCCTACAGAAGAGTTTCACTGTCCTAAAATTCCTCTAAAGGGCACATATTTTGATGCTATTTTGTGTAGGAGGTCTATAGCGGGGCTTGGCAGCTTCTGTAAAAAGCCAGAGTACGTATTTTGGGCTTTGTGGGCATACTGGTCCTGTCGGAGCTGCTCAACTCTGACGATACGTTAGCAAATGAGCACGGGCGCGTCGCAATACAACTTTATTATGAACACTGAAACTTGAATTTTACGTAATTTTAGCCAGTCATGAAATATTGCTTGTCTTTTGATTTTTTTCCCCCAACCATTTAAACATGTAACAATTCCAAGAAGTGAGAAGAGTGAAAACAGAAGCACTTGACACAGTTTAGGGTGTCAGGGAAGACTTCTTGGAGGAAGTGGCACTGAGCTGAGACAGGACAATAAAAAAAAAAAAAGGAACAACTAAGCTTACTGGCCATATAAAAACAGGTGGTTAGCTGGAATTGACAGTGGGCTGCAGTTACCAACTCCTGGTCCAGAGCACTGTGTCCTGAATTGTTTAGTAGAACAAAATTACTTCATGGGCTATTAGTGGGCATGCAGACCAGTGAATGTGGAAACTACTATAGACCCTGTATCTTTCTTAGAGAGTTAGTGCACATTAGCATATTAAAGGCTCTGAGAAGTCCTGCAGTAAAAAACAGCGTGCAACATGCTGTTTAGAGCTCTACTTCCCAGACTGGTCACGGGAAACTTTCTCCATGCTCCTTCCTTTCCTCCTCCTCCGCCTTCTCTGCCTCCTTCTTCTTTGCCACAGAATATCTGTTCACTCCTTGTAGAATGGATATTCTGAAGATCTCAGATTGGGAAATGCTGGCCCAGAGGTCCTAAAACTGTTGAGAAAACAGCTTCGAAGCAGTGCAAGGAGTCCAAGGAAGGTTTTGGAAGAGCTGGGATGTAAGTCTGCCCAACTTTCTTGAGTTCAGCTTCAGAGGGAAGAATTCTCTTGGAGCGGGGAGGAAGCAGTTGCTGACTAGGCTTCAGAATCTCTAACATGCCACTGGGCACAGCAGACTTGTCCTCCCCCCCTCTCCGAGCCTGGTCCTCCCCGTCTCAATCAGTAGCACCTGCATTCACTGCTGCTTGGACGTAGGATTTGTCCTTGACCCTTTCTTTACACTCCACACCCAATTCATCGACAAGTGTTCTCAACTCTACCCTCAAACAGCCACTTCTCACCACCCGTCCCAGTTCACCTGACCCCCCATATTTGGCACACACCCCTCAGCTATTCCTGGACCAGTGGTCTCCAGTGTGAGAGGGGGAGAGGAAACCACTAAGTCTTTTATTTATATTTGCTGGTTTTCCATCCTTCTTTCTATGTAATAATGTATGCATTGTACATTCTCTAATGTACATAATATATGACTAAAATAGAACGTGTTTATAATTTATAAATAATGTGTGTGGACATCTGTGTGCATGCGTGCATGCCTGTGTATCTGGAGGGAGAGCTGGAGAATTTGGGTTATTTTTGCATGAAATCAATCACATACACATAAAATGAAATCCAGCTCTCCCTGCCGAAGAACAGCTAAAAATGAAGAGGATAGGAGTAGTATTTGAAGGCATTAGAGAGTTAACATGGCAGTGAAGATTTTCAGGGCCAAGATGTGGGAGAGGGATGGAATACATAAGGGCAAGCCAGCTTGTGTGACCACCTTCCCCTAGGTGTCTTTTTTACCGAAGAAAGGAGCTGAGAGGGTGAGAAGTTAACAGAGCTGTTGATAGATAATGGTGAGGGGACAACAAACATGGGCCCTCAGGGCCCCAGAACTGCCACAATCCCAGAGGATTTGGTGTGGGAAAACCACACGGGGCTACGGTCTAAGAGTAAGTAAGGGTCACAACAAATAGACTGCCCCTTGCACGAAATGAAGGCCAGCTTTGAATTGTCTCAATCCCACATCCGGTTAAGGAGATTAGGGATTGTCAGTGCCCATAGCTGCCTGCCATCAGCAAATGTACTTTCTCTCTGCAACAAGGGAGCGCTTTCCCTAGATC